>NW_026913953.1:600000-1116322 GCF_034315485.1 Pezoporus occidentalis
CAGCTACATCGTTTTTTCCTATTGGCAATTAAATCTCTGTCTCTCTTACACTTTTTCATGCACACCCTCTTCTCCTTTCTTTAAATCAAGTATTACCTGTTAAAAATCCTGCTTTGTCTACTTGCTTTTGCATATTGACTTGATGACAGATTGTGATCCCACTGAAGTCAGTGTTAGAGTTTCATCTGACTCTGAAAGTGGAACTGAGCCTTCTTAATGACTTATAATCAAATTGATTTAAAGACCAATTTTCAGTAGTCTAAGGTCCCTAGCTGAACCATATTTTCATGAAAAGCACAGTGCTGTGCTTTTCTGAGACCTTAAGTGTTACATTACAAATTACTGGATCCTGTGCATTTTATAAGATATGACCATACCTGAACCATATGAATGGGATTTGATTTATTCTGAAATAATATCTGCATGTGTTTTATAGGGAGGTCTGTCTGCTGACCATGTAGATATGTAAACTTGCCTTTGCGTTCTTGGCGAATTAAAAATGCAGGTGAGAGAAAATTTTTCAGGACATTAGTCTTCAAAATGTCAGTGTGAGAATGTTGTCAGAGTGTGAAAAGACACATATTTACAGTGTGGACAGCATATAATATATGATGTAGGAAATTCCCAGAACGTTATTATTTGATAGCTCAATTAAGATCTAGTCTGGTTATTAATTTCTGCATATCATAGTAACTTGACTTTTCTTGCTGTGCTATGTCTCTGCATTTTCAAGTCCAAAGTAAACCAAAATAAAGTGTCTTTAGTTATCATTAGAATAACAGCTCTTATAAAACGGGCAGCTGTTAGTCATTAAATTTTTTGAAGGAAGAAGTTTCTGCTAGCAACTAGACTGCTTCTCATAGAGGTTTGTACAGAAGGATGCAGGTGTCAAGATATTTTTAGAATGAATGTCCACTGGTATCAGACTTAGTCCTGAAGCAATCAAAGCAGAGTGCAACAGGGCGATGAATTCACAGTGAGAATGGGGGGGAATTATCGCTGCTCTTGCCTCCACATCAATTTCTAAATCAGAATTGCATAGCAGACTCATGCTGACTTACTAAACATTTGTGGTTTCCATTCTACGTGTAAATAATCTTGGGTGTTCTCCCCAACTAGTAACTAGTAGAAAGTCCTTCAAATATAGAAATTCCTGAATTTCTATATTTGAAATCTAATTTGAAATCTGGCTTCCAATTATTGATGGTAACTTAATCTACTCTATCCAGAATATGTTTGAACTGCTTCTTGAAGTTGTTCTTTCTGTCCCTATTATTCCTACAGAAAAACTGTTTTAGAATGTAATTAAAAAACTAATTTTTGGCTTATCCACTTGACATCTGTATTTTGTGCTTTGATTTAAAAAGTTATCTTGTTTTAAAAGAAATGGCTTCTCTCCTTCATGAATATTCATGCATTTACAGCTTTTCTAGGACTCCCAAATAGAGGAAAACAAGGTCATTCAATTCACCATCCTATTTAGTGAGGCTAAAGGAGCTAAGCTCATCTCATCATACTCAAATTGTCCTACTGGCTCTTTTCAGACTGGCTACTGATTTCATCTTTCTTGAATATGTTTTAAAGACTGCATATGTGTCTCCTATGTCCATGATGCAATGTCGTCTTGTAGTTCCACTATAACTAACACATTCACTTCTTGATCTTTTTTTCATGTTCTTGTACTGTTTACAACAGAAACTCTGTTACTCTGAGGGCATGGCATGCAGTGAGTGCCATTTCATCTTCTACATGAAAATCCCAGTTAGTTAATCTAACTCCTCCCATTTCACACCTCCTCTACGATGACAGTGACTTTAAAACACAACCCAGTAAATGTGGCTATACCTAGTGTCTAGAGACAAAGACTTCCAAGATCTGTGCTCAACTTTAATATTACTATTGGGTGTCTTCAGGCAAAAAAGATGCTGGCCTGCTGTGAATCCTATTCATTTACCATTCTGCCTAAAACGTTTCGGCCAATTTGAACCTCTTAAATATAAAGTGTTATTGAAAGGATATAAACTAAGATCATGGAGTTAACATATGGAAAGTTACATGTGGAAAAAGAAGCATCCTCCAAATCTTATGTTGAGTACACTGACCTGTGTGGGTTTTGGGGCTTTTGGTTTTGGGTTGCTATTTTGTTTTTTTTAAATTACTTCTACAGATTGTATAGTGTCAATTCATTGCCATCTCTGTGACTAAGACACAGACTTTTCTATCTTGAACTGCAACTTTAGTTGCAGATTGGAAATCTGCTTTTAGGAACTGCCAAAAAGTTGATGTTTCTGAAGACAGTGAGTCAGTCATCCTTCTTGGAAGCAATATGCTTATGCAACACCCTATCAGGATTTTTTATGATCCATAAAATTGCCTGTTCCTGCATAATTCAGCAATATTTGACCAGATGACCTCCAGCAGCCAAGGTAGTTCTGACGCACCTGTTCCAACAGTGCTCCATCATGTCAGAGAGAGCAACCGGAATCAAGAGAACGACTCAATATGTGTTATGCTTCTTGTTCGCTTTATACAAATCCTTAACCCCTTATATACTATTTCTTACATGCACTTACAGTGATTTGGCACATTATGATTGGATGCATGTCTTGAAGACCCTTAGTGACTAACATATAATTGGTTAAGCCCAGGTGTGAGATCTTGACCTCGAAAGCTTGCCAACAGTCCACAGTTCTCATTAACTCGGTGAATTCCAGCCTCTTATCTTGCTTGCTTAAGCTTCTTCAGGCCTGTCATGGCCTTGCTGTATCTTTCAGGATTATTCAGAGTTTATGTACCAATTATGCATTCTCCCTTGAGAACACTGTCTCCACACCATCATATGAATCAAAACATGCTCTGATTTAATTCACATCTTCCTGTTCTATTATTTAATACTGTGTTCCCTTTATGTCCCACCATGACGTAATTAACCTTTCATCTCCAAAATTTAAGAAGGCTGCTGCTTCCAGCTAAGTCCACAAGCCTACTTTGCCCATGTATTTTTTAAAATCGATACATAAAAGTATACTAAGAGCTAAGTCAAGAAATACTAAAATTAATTTAAATAAATATGAGGAATATTTGAGATGTTATGACTCTATGGGATACATAGTGGGCACCTGCAGACATTTAATAACATCAAAACCATCAGTTCTAATACTAACTGAAAAAGTCTTCGGTAATGGATTTAAGTAAAGGGCTTACAGAGAAGTTTTTAATTTAAACCAAAACAATTGTGAGTAAATTAAACATTGATCATGAAATGACACTAATTAAGATGTACTAATCATATAAAACTTAATTCTTGTGCAATTTATGCATAATTACTCTTGAATAAATGTTTAATGAAGTTCCCTAAAACAAACTTCCCTTCTCTCTCACATTCTGTCTCTCTTTATTTCTAGTTGTAGGTAGGAATATGTGAGCTCTTAATTGGCACAGAGTAAGAATGACATGTACTAAGGGAATTCAATGCACCTATATTTTTAGTTCTTAAAAGTTAGAAGTGAAATGCTTTACAAGTGGATGACTTGTGGAGTGTGTAGTGGTTTTACAGACTAATTGTATTAATTGAGTTAATTAGCAGATATTTTCAAGGAGCTTTAAAGACATAGATTGCAATGTTAGCACTGTGTTGATGGTATTATTATTAGTGAATACTGCAGACACTTCACTCCAGAAACTGGGCTGGCTCAGCAGGAGTGGTAATAGTTCAAGAGGAACCCAGAGAGAAAATGAAGTTTCTTACTTCAAGCCTGTTTCTAATGTAAAAGAAATATAAATTGTTAGCTGGGTCTGTGTGTGTGAAATCCAGTGGCCTGACAGAGGTGAGGCTGTCACAGCTCCACAGCCCATGGATGTGTATGGACTCCCAGTAGGCACACACACAAACCCACACATCGACAATATATATGTAAGACAAATGGACACACAGATCAGCACAGACAGAAAACCTCAGCATTGATACAAACACAAACAACCTCAGTGGTCTCATCCTTGTGGTTCCCTTGTCTGGCTGAGCAGGAGGAAGATCCATGAGTGGGAAACATTTATATGTGTATATATATGAATATATGTACAATGTGTATTCCTCCAGCAGCTGGCTTTAGACAGTACCTGCCTCCTGGATCCTTCTCTCCAATTCCTCACACCTAGACATAGGAACCCCAGAAGTCCAGAGCCCTACTCCAGCTGTTGGGAAAGGCACATTTCTCACAGAAATGCACATGCACACACAGCTGGCTGGGACTCACCTGGTCCTGCTGGGAGTCAGGTCCTCCTATGGCCTCATCCTCTGAGAGACAAGCATACCTGACTCCAAGGCTACTTCAGAGACAAACCTGGCTTGATATTTTCTAGCACTTACACATCTATACCCTCTCCACTTGCTGGCTCCACAGGCAGAAGACCACAGACCCCTGGACCACACTGCTGAGTATTTCCTGGGGCTGCCCTGACAAGGATCTGAACAGGATGACCTTTGCTCTCAGTGTTAATTTGGGTTCCCTGGCCAAGCCTGCAAGGTGCAAAAATTCCTGAAGTTTATAAAAAACATTTTTCTTGAAGTGTGTTGGAGAATGTCTTTGACCCAGAGGTTTGTGAAGTTTTCATATGAGCCTGTGAACTTTCATCCTGAGCTGAAAGGAGCTTTCTGAAGGACATCCAAATCATTAACCTATATGCAACATGCCTGAACTCATAATTTCTCATTCTGCATCCAAGTTATTTTTCTTTCATGTTTCTTTTATGCATCAGTATGAATGCAAAAGAATCTAAATGATGCCCTTGGATTAACAAGCTTTTCCACTTCTGAGGGTAGCAGATACTTCTGAGAAATCAGAACAATCTACCACATCCTTACACTTCAGCTCAGTGGCTTAAGTCTCAGATCACTTATTACCAAAACCTGTAGTCCTCTGGAAGATTTGTAACCTGTGAGAGGCAAGCTGGAGAATCAGAGGCAGTTCTTACTTCAGAATATTCACCTGTTGGTCACTTAGTTGTCACACATAATAAAGAATTCAGAGTTACAGAAATGACCTTCAAGAGAAGACTAAAAATTAGGCATCACAGTAGAGACATTCAGGTTGACCGTTAGGAATGAAGGTATGCACAGCACATACTAGAGCCCACTGCACAAAGGTAATTTGCAGTCTGGTGAATAACAATTTTATAAAGAGAGAATAACAATTATATACTTTCTTCTCTATAAAGAAAAATTATCTTTCAGTACTACTATAAAATAATTCCCAGATAAATTGAATCATGTTTTTATACTTGTATTTATATATATACACATACATATATATGCATATATAGAGAAACAGAGACATGGAAAGTAAGAGAATAAGCTTTGACCTGTAACTGTGACTTCAGAAAAAGACAGAAAGAAAGGGAAAGGAGGAAAATTCTCCTTTCCATGTGGGAGGAAGTCTTGTTTAGATATAGCAAAGCAAATCAGAAGGGGCAGAAGAAGCAGACTTCGGAAATCTGCTCTTATCAGCAGGGGAATTCAAACAGGTGGTGTATGATATTGGAAAATAACAATTTTTTTCCTCCTAGGTAGTGTTTTACATTGTTAATACATTTATTCCTATGCAGACCCAAACGTTGCCTATTTCCCCTGGAGTAATAATTATATAGGATGGTCCTATAATTTTAAAATTCCACCTGTCCTGAAGAAGCTCAATGGAGGCATTAGAGGGGACTTAATACTGTTCAGAAGAATTAATCCTGCAATGCAGGAAATGCCCAGGCCTTAAAGAATATAATGTCTGTATATGTCTATACAAGGTATGAGAGTAGAGGGCAGATAGCTGGAGAAGATAGCTTCTGTCAACAGCTAAACAGAATGAAATAGAGTTGTAAATGAAGTGGAACAAGAACAGAATCAACAAAGAATCTTTCAGTCAGAACCTGGCTATGGAATTAATGTTTGCAGTGTAGGCATTATAACAGAGTTGGGCATTGTAATTAATCTTCACTGTTGCTTGTGTCCAGTGACTGAGATGACTCTAAGGTGATCTGTGAGAGAATCTTCAGTGCAGCCACCTCTGTGGCAGGTGTTGAATGTTACATGAGTTGAATGCTACTGTAATTTAAGCCTCTGTTAAACTCTGATGCCTGTTTTGGGGGGCAGAGATATGGTGTACAGAATTTCAAAATAATAAAGCACAAAATGAAGCACATTTTGTAAGGAGGGGACATCTAAGAGAGGCATAAAATGGCCATGGACTGAGACTGCTTAAAGATAAGTCTTTTAATGAGCAGAAAGGAGACCTGCTTATGTCCCGTGTTTAGCTACGGGTCTTTGCTGAGGTGCAATTCACTTTTGCTTCTCCAGTCTCTTTAAGTGCAGAGCTTTATTAAACTTCTTGGCAGTGACAACCAGGCAAACAGACTGACTAAATATGCTGCAGAAGGAATTTCTATGTATATGCCTCTAGTTTTGGAAAAACCTTGCACCTAACTCTGCTCATAGTAATGTTCTCTGTCTGGAAGTTGACAAAGAGTCAGAACAAAAAATGAAGAGCCATAAAACTCTGAAAATATTATGGGCTTTCTATCAGCTGTTCTAAAACGCAACCATCAACAAACTGACTTTCCAGGTTTTGTTCTGTGTCTGTTTTGGAAGAAGAGGGTGAGGTAGTGGGGCTAGAAAGGATTCTCTCTAAAACAACTTCAACTGCTTGATTTGATGATGCATTTTAAAAACGGAACCTGTGGAAAAACAAACTTCATAATCTTGCAAAAAAAAGTTTTGTAAAGAAGTGTTTTGGGCTTTGGAAAAATATTTTAGCTGTTTACACATCCCAAAATTTCACATGATTTTTTTTTTGTTTTCCATATACATCTATTTTAAAGCTTTACCTCATGTCCTTTGAAGTGCTCTCTAAATATTTAACCACTAGATTTGCGAAAGAAGTGTTTTGGTAGCAAGACATCTACTTTTCTTCATATTGTAAGCAACTGATGATAAAGCATGAGGGGAAGGCTGGTTTTAATATATACAGGAGTGCTTGCTTGCTATGAAAATACACTGTTTTGCTAAATACAGTGGTCATTTAGGTTATACAGATTTTGCAATTATGTTAACTTGAAGTTGCTTGGGGTTCAATTCAGTGTTGTATTATTCTGTACAGACTGCAAAACGAAAGACTGCAATTTGCTGTTAAGTACAAAAGTAAAACAAGTAACACCAAAAGAAAAGAGAATTCAAAAGGATGTTTTTCAGAAGCCAAAGAGAATTGCTGAATATTCCTGATATTCTTTATGAAATTCTCCCAATCAGCATGACAAATCCCAATTATAACTTGCTTCCTGAGCAAAAGCCTGTAACTGTGCACTCTTACTCTTTCTACAAGCAAAAGGAAAAAAGGAGTTTTAGAGCATGTGGAAGCCTCTGGAGTGCTGGAAAGACATATTCAGATATGTGTTCTGGCTAAGGCTCTAGTGATATGGCTGTAGGGATTAATGGAATCACCAAAGTCCCAGTTAAAATAAAATGGAGTAAAATAAGGAAATTCTTCAGAGGTAGATAGGAATAATGTGAAGCCATGAATAATTATAGAAGGGTAAGTCTGATCAGTTGTCAAGCCATAAGACACTATTGATACTAGAAGCTTATATGGATAGTTAACGTTATATTTATAGAAAATGCTAACTTTCACAGTGAAATTGGTTCAGAGGAAGTTTGCTTTACAAGACATTAAAATAAAGCCAGATCTGTGTGGACCGCTGTATCAATGCAGTATGAATGGTGAAGGCACTGTTTCAGTCCTGAAGCTGAAGAATTAACAACAAATCACACTTACAGCTTTAAAAACCTTGATAATTATATTTTCAAAGGAGACTTACTATTATAGTTACTTTTCACAAAGCGCATTTCACCAGCTAAAATTAATTTCTGATTAACCTCAAAATAAAAGGAAGTTCCTAAATAGCAATGGTATTAATAATATCATATACTTTTAAAAACACAGTGTGTTCATTGGCATCAATATGTTTTGCAGGAGGAACCTAGCTCTTTATTGATAATGTCCATATAACTGAGGCTATTGTAATTAATTATAAGAAATCACTGGCCCTTTTCCAGTAAAACTCCAAAAGGAAATGATGCTCATCTCTTTTATATATGCAAGAAATGGTTTTTCAGACAGAAACTCATGCTGTTTTTGTTAATTGCTTTTTAGCTTGCTTCAAAAAGGAAAGACTAATAGTTTGCTCATTGCACACTCTGCATATAGGATGTCAACCTCTCTGACCACTCACTGCAGGGCTTTCTGGCTGGATTTAAAATGGGTGCAAGATTCTCCTCATGAGAAAAGTGTTTGCCATACCATGGAAGAAGGAGCTGTTCTGAGTGCATAGCTTCCTTTGGGTTTCTTGTGTAAAGCAGGGTTCTCTGTATAGGCTGTCACTGAACACTGGCTTCTAGCAAAGTGCTTCGCACAGCCCAGTGGCCACTGTGAATCGGCAGCTTCACCCCTCACCATCCAGACATTCTCTGGAACTTGTCATGGGCACTAGGGAAGGACAGTTCTCACCAGAATAGAAAAGAGAGGAAAGGGATGGCAGGAGTAAAAGGAAAGGTAGAATTAAAAAGTTAGTATTCTCTGCTTAATGCTTCCATTACCTATGGCAAATAAGCACAAATAACTTAATTTTTCAGTTTCCATGTCTAAGATCAGGATCTTACTCTGTCATAGGGAAGGTACACTGTGATACTCTGTTGCTTTTCTAAGGGCTCAGATTACATAACTGAGAAGCAGCCTGAATTCTCAGTTGCTGCTAAGTAGTCACCAGACAAGTGTGCTGGAAGCTGAGCCTAGAATTTCAGGAATTTCAGAGGGAATGACACAGTGTGGGCACAGACACTGGGCAGACCTGTAGATACTCTTGAGTGAGACCATTTGTCATGGTTTAAACCCAGTCAGGTAACTCGTTCACTCACTCCCCCCTTCTTTCCCTCCCCCTACTCCTGGAGGGACAGAGAGGAGAATCGAAAAGAATGCAACTCCCACGGGTTGAGGTAAGAACAGTTTAGTAACTAAGGTATAACACAAATCACTGCTGCTACCACCAATAATAACAATGATAAAGGAAATAACAAGGGAAGAGAATACAACACCTCACCACCAGCCAACCGATAACTCTCCCCCCCCAGCCCGACCAAGCCCTGACCCATGCCTCCTCCGACCCCACAGTCTACCAGCCCTTCCGGCTAACTCACAGTTACATCCTGGGCGTGACGTGCTGTGGTGTGGAATACCTCTTTGGCTACCTTGGGTCAGGTGTCCTGTCTCTGCTTCCTCCCAGCTTCCCCTCCTCCCTGGCAGAGCATGAGGCTCACAGAGTCCTTGGCCAAACCAAAACATCCTTGTTATCAGCTCTGTTCCCGAGCCGAAAGTCAAAACACTGCACTGCACCAGCTACCAAGGAGGAGAAAAATGACTGCTACTGCTGAATCCAGGACACCAGTGTGGGAGAATACTGATTTTTCCAATACACACAGTGCAGGCATTGTGGCAATGGTCTATGGAATAAAGGTTCCCCAGCCTTACAGGATCCCAATGTGGCAGATGAAGCAGCTTCACAAGGAAAAGTACAAATCTGAACAATATCTGGACAAAATCAAATCAGTAGCAGATGCTGCATCAGTCAACTTACCAGTAAAATGAATGGATTACTGCTCTGGTGCATAATTCCTCAGGAGATGGGGGTGATCGGGGAAGCTGTCAAAAAACACTTTCTGAAAAACAGTGTGGTTGATTTCCCGGAGGCCAAGCAATTTGTTTCAACACAGCTACATTAGGTTTATTTTGTGTCACTCTATCCATCTCATTTAGATCCAGATGGAAAGGGGCTACATTTGCTGGGTTTAGAAAGTATTGCTGCTTTGGTAAGTCAAGCTCACAGTATTTTCACAGAGAAATTACAAGAAAACAGGGATGCTCACTACAGGTCCCTGCCCGATTCTTTCTTTACTCATAGATAAAAACATTTTGTTGTGGTTTAAGCACAGATGGCAACCCAGAACCACGCAGCTGCTCACTCACACCCCCTCCTTCTTCCCACTGCTCTTGGAGGGGTGGGGAGGAGAATTGTGAGAATGTAAATCCCACGGGTTGAGGTAAGAACAGTCCAGTAACTAAGGTATAACACAAACCACTGCTGCTACCACCAATAATAATAACGATAAGGGAAATTACAAGGGAAGAGAATACAACCACTCACCACCCGCCGACCGATACCGAGCAAAACCTGAGCCCTTCCAGGTAACTGCCCCCAGTTTATATACTGGGCATGACGTGCTGTGGTATGGAATACCCCTTTGGCTACTTTGGGTCAGGTGTCCTGTCTCTGCTTCCTTGCAGCTTCCCATCCTCCCTGGCAGAGCATGAGACTCAGAAAGTCCTTGGTCAGAGTAAACATGACTTAGCAACAACTAAAAACATCGGTGTTATCAGTGCTGTTCCCAGGCTGAAAGTTAAAAACACAGCACTGTGCCACCTACTAAGGAGAAAAATGACTGCTGCTCACACATTTGCATAAGATAAACAACAAAATTTAGGGCAATGCTAGAAGCATACCTCACAGACTGAGTCTCACAAAAGATTTCCAGAATACTGAAGTTGGACTTCCTAGTTATAAGCAGGATGGGTTTACTGTCTGGAGTAAGAGAACATCTTTGTTGCAGAAACATGGTGGGAAGTGTCATGGAAAGTACCGAAATCATGACCGCAGACTGTCCTTTGCCACAAAGGCACCAACCAATCTTCCTTTTCAAAATCAGATGTGCAGCAGTGCTGAGATCTTTCATACCACACATCTGAGGATGGTTTGATCTTGACCATGTGCCACATCTGTATTTCATAGCTGTTACAGTCAGTGGTAAAAGACTCTTGACTCTAGATTAGGGTTTTGAAGTTGAAGGCAGGGTGAGGTCTGATTGAGACCACAGTCAGATCATATAATCTGAGCTGATGCTTGGAAGAACCTCTGGTTTATGGGAGAAGCTGGTGGTCCTGTGGGCGCAATGGCACTAACTGGGAACAACATGAGGTATTCTGAAGTGCTCTTTTCACTGTGAATATACTTCATTCTTACATAGTCCTGTCTTCCTCTTTATTTGAAAATCAGAAATTAATTTTGCACTTTAATGCTCACTTAGTTCTGTGTTATACTGTCTCTCCTGGCAAGGAAGAAGTAATCAAATAAGAAAAAGGCACTCTTTAACTCTCCCTGAGATGAGTTTATTTGTCACCTCCTCACACTGTGATCTTCCGAGACAATGAAGAAGTAACGCCAGAGACCAACAGTGTGATGATATGAGTTAAGGCAATGCATGCACACCATGCCTACACAATAGATCTGTAATCTAAAAATCAGTATTTTCTACATAATAAGAAGAAATTAATTTCATTCTGGCCTTGTGTTGTCCACCATACCACTTTCACAATATTCAGGAAAAATTATGGCTTTTCCTTTGCTTTTTAGTGGGCCGACTAGGGATACTGAAAATTAAAAGACCCCACGTTTAATTGTTTTGGATTTTTTCCTTCAGTGTATGGATTTTTTTCAGTGATTTGCATTTGAAATGCCAGTGGCAAAAAGATACCTTTTCCTAATGCAGTGGAGGGAAAACAACAGAATACAGCTTGCAAATGCTGGGCATTGGAGCATACAGTCAATAATTCCCTCTACTCTTAGGACGAAAGGGCCTTACAGCAGCCCAGAATACGGCACCAAATCACACTAAAGTTCTTTCCAGAAAAAGTGAAGCAGCTCTCTAGCAGCAGAAAGAGAAAACAAAAATATTATACCTGTCATTTTCAAACTTGCCAAGAGCAAGTATGTTTAACATTTATCTAGGAACTACACTGCACAGTCAGAACTATACTGGGTCAAACCTACATCTTTTTTAAGTCCCAACCCCCTCTCCAGCAGCTGATGCATGTCAGAAAATTGTCAGTATGGCTCACTTCTTCCTGGAATACACCCATCCAAGTCCCAACACACTTTAAGGACTTACTGAGCTGTAGGTTGTATCTATGATGGTCAATAGACCCAAAATTGACCTAGATTAATAATTAGGTCTAGATAAATAAAAACAAGTCTTACTGCTTTTTGAACCTTTTTTTTTCCCTAGAACATATTGAAGCATGATGTTTTGCAAGTTTATTTTGAGGTATATGGAAAGTTACTCTTCTGTTTGCATTAAATCTTCTGTTTTCTGGGTATTTTATCAGGTGGTCCTGTTTCTTTTGCTACATAAATTATTGAAGAATTATTCCATAATTTTTCACTTTCTTTATTGGTATGGACTTACTAGTGAAGACTTTTGCAGATATCTGCATTTGTAGGTCTCAAAGATGACAAGGCCAAATTCTGCTCTATGTAAGTTCTGTGCATCTCACTGGACAATCAGTGGATGTATGCCTTACTTGTGTAATGCACACAGAGACTGGATTTAGCCTTGGAAGCACCTCACATTAGACATTCAGAGAAAATTAGCATGACTCATATCCTCAACGACAAACAGCATAGCTTTGCTTATGAATGCCAACTCTTTCTGCTTCCCTAAAATTTTTCTGAGCTGGAAGGGGGAGTAGCTGAAGCAGTCATTGAAAATCACCTTACAAAAGTGTTAAAAAGCTGGGAAGTGCTGGGTGGAAATGTGATGCTCCAGGACAGCCTTGACTGCAGCAATCATGAGATGGTTGAATTCGAGGTCCTCAGAACAGTGAGAAGAGTGCGCAGCAAGCTCACTACCCTGGACTTCAAGAGAGCGGACTTCGGCCTCTTTAGGAACCTGCTTAGTAACCATACAATATAGCCCTAGAGGGCATGGGGGCCCAAGACTGTTGGTTGATATTCAAAGATCACCTGCTACAAGCTCAGGAGCGTTGTGTCCCAACTAGAAGGAACTGCAGCAGGAGGGCCAGGAGACCTCCTTGGATGGATAAGGAGCTGCTGAGGAAACTCAACGTCAGGAAAAAAAGAGGCTTATAAAAGGTGGAAGCAAGGACAGGTGGCCTGGAAAGAATACAAGGATGTTGTCAGGAAAGCTATGGACCAGGTTAGGAAAGCTAAGGCCCAGTTAGAATTAAACTTGGCTAGGGATGTTAAAGATAACAAGAAGGGATTCTATAGGTACATTGCAAATAAAAAACAGACTAGGGACAAGGTGGGCCCTCTCCAGAAGCTATCAGGAGAACTGGCTACCCTGGATTTGGAGAAGGCTGACGTTCTTAATGACTTCTTTGCCTTGGTCTTCACTGGCAAATGATCTGAACGCACCACGCAAGTCTTGGAAGGAAGATGCAAGGACTGTGAGAATGAAGACCTTAGGCCCACTATAGGAGAGGATCTGGTTCAAGACCATCTTAAGAACCTGAACATGCACAAGTCCATGGGACCTGATGAAATCCATCTGTGGGTCCTGAAGGAGCTGGCAAATGCAGTTGCTAAACCATTGTCCATCATATTTGAGAAATCATGGCAGTCAGGTGAAGTTCCCGATGACTGGTAAAAGGGAAATATAACCCCCATTTCCAAGAAGGGGAAAAGGAATGACCCAGGAAATTACAGACCAGTCAGTCTCACCTCCATGCCTGGCAAAATCTTGGAGCAGATTCTCCTGGAAGGCATGCTAAGGCACATGAAAAACAACGAGGTGCTTGGTGACAGCCAGCATGGCTTCACTAAGGGGAAATCCTGCCTGACCAATTTGGTGGCCTTCTATGATGTGGCTACAGAACGATGGACAGGGGTAGAGCAGTTGATGTCATCTACCTGAACTTGTGCAAAGCGTTTGACACTGTCCCACACAACATCCTTGTCTCTAAATTGGGGAGACATCAATTTGATGGATGGACCACTCAGTGGATAAAGAACTGGCTGGATGGCTGCACACGAAGAGTTGTGGTCAATGGCTCAATGTCCGGCTGGAGACCAGTAACGAGTGGGGTCCCTCAGGGATCGGTGTTGGGACTGGTCTTGTTTAATGTCTTCGTTGGTGACATGGACAGTGGGATTGAGTGCGCCCTCAGCAAGTTTGCCGATGACACCAAGCTGTGTGGTTCGGTCGATACTCTGGAGGGAAGGAATGCCATCCAGAGGGACCTTGACATGCTTGTGAGGTGGGCTGATGCCAACCTCATGAAGTTTAACCATGCCAAGTGCAAGGTCCTACACCTGGGTCGGAGCAATCCCAGGCACAGCTACAGGTTGGGCAGAGAAGAGATTCAGAGCAGCCCTGTGCAGAAGGACTTGGGGGTGTTGGTTGATGAGAAAATGAACATGAGCTGGCTTCAGTGTGCGCTTGCAACCCAGAAAGCCAGCCGTATCCTGAGCTGCATCAAAAGGAGCATGACCAGCAGGTCGAAGGAGGTGATCCTGCCCCACTACTCTGCTCTTGTGAGACCTCACCTGGAGTATTGTGTGCAGTTCTGGTGTCCTCAACATAAAAAGGACATGGAACTGTTGGAACAAGTGCAGAGGAGGGCCACGAGGATGATCAGGGGACTGGAGCACCTCCCGTATGAAGACAGGCTGAGGAAGTTGGGGCTGTTCAGCCTGGAGAAGAGAAGGCTGTGTGGAGACCTCATAGCAGCCTTCCAGTATCTGAAGGGGGCCTATAGGGATGCTGGAGAGGAACTCTTCATTAGAGACTATAGTGACAGGAGAAGGGGTAACGGGTTAAAACTCAAACAGGGGAAGTTTAGATTGGATATAAGAAGGAAATTCTTTCCTGTTAGGGTGGTGAGGCACTGGAATAGGTTGCCCAGGGAGGTTGTGAATGCTCCATCCCTGGCAGTGTTCAAGACCAGGTTGGACGAGGCCTTGGGTGATATGATTTAGTGTAAGGTGTCCCTGCCCATGGCAGGGGGGCTGGAACTAGATGATCTTAAGGTCCTTTCCAACCCGAACGATTCTGTGATTCTATGTAGACAGAATCTTTTCTTTTTTCTTTTCTCAGAATATGTGTCATAGAGTACATATTGTATTCTATGTTCGCAGTTACGTTAGGAATATGAATACAACAATGGTCTGTTCTGTCTTTCAAATATTCACAAACACCATGTTCTTTAATTAGTAATATGTCCAATGCCATTCTGTTCTGCAAGGTAAGATTTATTTTAGTTGTTGTTTGTAACTGCAAATTCATGTCTCTGAATCCCTTCCTCGTTGTTCTTTATTGTCTGATTCATCTTTTCTACCTGTCCACTAGATTGAGGCCTCCAAGGGGTATGTAAGTTCCATGATATCCCTAATAGTTTACTAACTTCTTGTACTATGGTTGCAACAAAGTGTAGGGCCCCTATCTGATGATATCCCTAAAGGGACTCCAAATCGTGGAATGATTTCTCTGAGCAACAATTTCACTGTTTCTTTTGCCTGATTGGTGCGACAGGGAAGGGCTTCCGGCCATCCAGAAAAAGTATCAACCCCTACTAATAGATATTTTATACCCTTGTACCTTTGGTAGTTCCACAAAATCAACCTGCCAATAATCTCCTGGTTCCACCTCTATTCTAATTCTTCCCATCTCAACTTGTCTTTTTACTGCTGGATTATTTTTTTAAACAAACTTCACATTTTGATCCCACTGCTTTTGCCACAGTTAACATCTGTGTAGAAATTTTTCCTCGTTTTAAATAAGTTACCAATACTTCTGCACCCTAATGACATTTTTGATGTTCAGTTTGTAGGATTTTTCGCATTATTGCTGGTGGTACTATTACTTGTCCAGTTGTTGTTTTATATCACTCTTCAGAATTCTTTTGAGCCTTTAAAAGTCCTGCCAGCTTTTCATCTTCTCTTGAATATTTTGGGTCTTGTGGAAGATAGGCATGGAGTGGGCTTACCTTGAGAGGTATTAGGGCAATCATGTTCCATACCTTCCAGGCAACTTGTCGAGCTGTCTGATCTGCCAGTGTATTTCCGTCAGGTATCTTTGAAGTTCCTCCTTGGTGTGCTTTACAGTGCATAATGGCTACCTGTTTGGGTTTTTGTACAGCAGTTATCAGTTTCAAAATTTCTTCTTGATATTTTATATTAGTCCCTTGTGAAGATAACAGTCCTCGTTCCTTCTATAATGCTCCATGTATATGTACTACACCAAGTGCATACTTTGAATAAGTCCATACATTTACATATCATCGCTCAGTTCCAACGCTCTTGTAAGAGCTATCAGCTCTGCCAGTTGAGCTGACGTCCCAGGAGGCAATGCTTTTGCTTCAATTACCTTTTGTTGCATTGTCACAGCATATCCTGCATACGGTGTCCCATTCTCCACAAAGCTGCTTCCATCTGTGAAAAGTTCCCAGTTCAGTTGTTCAAGAGGTACATCTTTTAAGTCCGTTCTGGTTGCATATGTATGCTTGATGACCTCTATGCAGTTATGTTCAAGAGTTCCTTCCTCTAGGTCAGTTCCTAGAAAAGCTGCTGGATTTAACAGGTTAGTAGTCTTTAGACTTACATCGTCTTATTCTGTTAAGATTGCTTGATATTTCGTCATTCAGCTAGGGGATAACCAATACCCCCCCTTTTGTTCTAAGACAGTTGTTACCATATGTTTTACAAACACTTCGATATGCTTTTCCAGAGTCAGTTTTCTGGCCTCCTGTATTAGAATAATAATTGCTGCTACTGCTCGTAAACATGAAGGCCATCCCGCACTTACCGGCTCCAGTTGTTTTGAAAAATATCTTTTTGGTTTTTTCCAGATTCCAAGTTTCTGGCTTAATACTCCCAATGCCAATCTCTGTCTCTCATGGACAAATAACTGAAAGCCCTTTGTCAAATCTGGGAGTCCCGATGCTGGTGATTTGTTAAAGCCTCCTTCAGTTTTTAAAGGCCTCTTTCTGTGGTTTGTCCCAAAAAAAAAGCATGTGATTTTTGGGCTTCATACAGGGGTTTAGCAACGAGTCCATAATTCATTATCCACAACCTGCACCATCCTGCCATGCCCAAAAATGTCCTTAAGTCACGTAAATCTCATGGTTCTGGAACGGCACAAATTGCCTCTATGCAGTTTATTCCCAGTTTTCACTATCTTTGCAAAATTTCACATCCTAGATACAACACGGTTGTATATGCAATTTGTGCCTTTTCTTTTGAGACTTTATAACCATTCAGGCCTAGCTGGTTCAGGATTTCAACAGTCACCTTTATGCATAACAATTTTTGTTCTGTTGCAATAAAGATGTCACCTACGTATTGCAATAAAAGATATTGTGATCTCAGTACCTGTACCTTTCCTTGAGTGGTCCATGCCTCCAGTTCCTTAGCCAATTGGTTCCCAAAAAGGGTTGGATTGTTTTCGAATCCTTGTGGAAGTCTGGTCCATGTTAGTTATGTTTTTCGTCTGCTCTGTGGATTCTCCCATTCAAATGCAAACAATTTCCTGCTACTTTTATCAAGAGGAATGCAGAAGAAGGCATCTTTTAAATCAATCACTGTAAACCATTTATATTTTTCCTTCACAGATGTTAACAATGTATAAGGATTTGCTACTACTGGGTGAATATCTTTTGTTATTTCATTTATTGCCCTCAAGTCTTGTACTAACCTATATTTACCATTTGGTTTTCTTTACTGGAAAGATCAGAGTGTTATACTCTGATTCACATTCTTCCAAAATTCAATTTTTTAAAAATTTCTCAATTATTTTTATAATCCCATATCTTGCTTCTAGCTTCAGTGGATATAGTTTTATTCTTACTGGCCTAACTCCATCTTTTAGTTCCACTGTTACTGGTTGAGCTGCTTTTGATTTTCCCGGGATTTCTGTTTCCCAAACTACCGGTATTACAGCCTCTTCTACCTCCTTTGGGATTTGAGCAATAGGCTTTTCTTTAAGAACCAGGATCTGTCCTACTCTTGATTCGGGAATTTGCATTATCAATTCACCATTTTCAAAAATGATCATTGCATCCTATTTGGCCAATAAATCCCGTCCTAAAAGGGGAATGGGGCATTCAGCTACATATAGAAATTCATGTGTTAATTCTTTTCCTCTAAATCGTAGATCTAGGGGCTGCAAGAATGGCTGTATTTCCTCCTTCCCTGTGGCTTCCACAATTGTTGTAGTTCTTTCCCCTAACCTCCCACATAAATCATTTAAAACTGAATAGGTAGCCCTTGTGTTTATTAAAAATTTCATTTCTTTTTCCCCCAGTTGGATTTTGAGTTTTCATAATCATTTTCATTACACGGGCTACTTTATCAGGTTTTTCTCTATATGTTCCTGCTGATTGTTTCCAGATGACTAAATCTCCAGGCAAGAAGGGTACCTTAACATATACCGGGCCCTCAGCTCCCACCCCCTGTCTTAAAGGCGCCAGCACTGCTTTAGGTACCTGGGTTTGCTTTTTTCCTTCCTGATTTCCGCTCCGGCGAGTTCTGTGTGAAACTGGAGTAGTAGGGAGATCTGCCCTCTGACCTTCTTTACATTCATAGTCACTCTCACTCTCACTCTCACTATTGTCCTCCTGCCTCCTCCCTCCGTTTGTTGCTGGCGGGGCTGTCGGAGCTATTGCTAAATCAAGGTTTTCATCATCCCTCTGGTGCTGCAGACTATTTTCTAAGGCAAGACACCCAATGCACCTTTTTCCTGCAACACACCCCTTACATTGTTCATTTGTACTCGTTTTAACAACCATAAGTCTGCAAGATTTTTGCCATTCCTCATTATTTCTTAAAGTAAAGAAGAGGTCCACATATGGTACTTCATCCCATTTTCCTTCCCTCTTACAAAACAACATTAATTGCAGTATAGTATTGTAAAGTCCTATTTTCAGGCCATTTTCTTGATCCTCCAATTCATATTGTGTCCACCAAACATTACAATAATCAATCAGCTTACTTTTCAGCATGCCTTGCCCAAATCCCCCTTCTTTCCAATGGCTCAAGAGACAGCCTAATGGGGATGACTTGGGAATCGACAGCATTTTGCAGGTACAAAAATTCTCAAAGGACAAGTTCCTTTACACCACTATATTACAGTAATTTTACCAATGCTGTCCCTGCAGCATAAACCAATACCGAACCAAGTTTTGCCAAACCTGCAGGACCTTCGTCACTGTCTAACGAACGGCGCCTAGGCTTACCCCGTGAGCTCCCTGCCCAACCAAGTGCAGCTTTCACCGCGTCTAACAGGCAGGCTTTATCAGAAGTCAGTGCACTACACGCTATCGAATATCGGTACCATAACCAAATTAAAGAAAGCACCTTCTTACCGTATCAGAGGTCCGTCGTGAGCAGCGGAGGTCAGTCGTGGTCAATGGCTCCCCAAGAATTTCTCAGTGCCAGCTGGAGCAGGACCGAGACACGATCCACCTCAGCAATGCCCACAAGGTCCCATCTGGGTCGCCAAAATGTTGGTGTGGGAACAAACACATAACCACCGTAATGTTTATATGAGGTGCTTTATTGCAGCGCTGGGAAACCAGGGGCACGTGCCCAAATCTGGCTTCAACCCCGTCACATCTCGCTCACAATTTATACACTAAGAATTTCGTAGCTAATGCATATTCAACACATTGACTAATACATATGCATCAAAAATTGTCACATTAGTCTATTACGACATCAGCCTCTTCTGCGCTTGCGCAGCTCCCTCTGGTGGTCGTCCTGATGAAGTAAGGAGTCTTCCTTGGATGAAGTAAGAAGTCTTCCTCAGCTTGTCCTGTTCACCTTTCTGTTCCTTGGACATGTCCCAACCATTATGTGGACGCCAGCATTCTCTTATTTTCACTTGACTGCTCCTGGTATGTTCGTGAGTTCTGCTTCGGTAGAGTTTCACAATACTCCCCTAAATCCACCCATATACTTTTTCCCATATATGGCTATGTTAGTTGCTTATCGTTATAGCTACCATTTTAATGTTTAGTTATAAAGTAACTAAGATACACAATAGAAGAATTTCAGCTTGTTCTTAAACTTTCCTAATACATAAAACACCTCTACTGATTAACAGATTTTCAAATATAATCATCTTTTCTCTTTGTATTATTGTTCCAACACACAATTTCACCTATTACTAACATGACCAAGGACTTTCTGAGTCTCACGCTCTGCCAAAGAGGGGGGGAAGCTGCGAGGAAGCAGAGACAGGACACCTGACCCAAAGTAGCCAAAGGGGTATTCCATACCACAGCATGTCATGCCCAGTATATAAGCTGGGGGGAGTTACCCAAAAGGGCTAGATCACTGCTCGGGTCAGGCTGGGTATAGGTCAGTGGGTGGTGAGCAGTTGTATTCTCTTCCTTTGTTATTTCCCTTATCATTATTATTATTGGTGGTAGCAGTAGTGATTTTGTGTTATACCTTAGTTACTGGACTGTTCTTCTCTCAACCTGTGGGAGTTACATTCTTTCGATTCTCCTCCCCCCATCCCTTTGGGAGCAGGGGGAGGAAGGGGGGGAAGTGAGCAAGCAGCTGTGTGGTTTCTGAGCTACCGGCTGGGCTTAATCCATGACAGTTCTTTTTGGTGCCCAACGTGGGGCACAAAGGGTTGAGATAATGACAGATCGGACCAGAGTTTGTCTAATCATATTTGTGATAAGCATTTATTGTTTCAGATTAAGTCTTTCATCACAATCCTGATTTATTGGCTCTCAAAGTTGTTGCTCTTGGTCCTGGAGTTTCAGCATGTCATAACTTATTTATAGCTGGTATTTGCTGTTTTAGTGTTTATTGGCTGGGGGCTCTGAGCTAAAGTTCTCGTTTCGCTGTACTTTGTGGTAATGACTTGTAATACGATAGAGTCATTGATCATGAAACTGATCTCACTTGTGTTCCCAGTGTGGTCACCACCTCTATACATTGGGAGGTATACAATAGAAGTGTTTAGTAATTACACATCTGTTTTCCCCTCCTCAGGTGGTCAGCCTATGAAGAAAACATGCTCTTACCTTCCCAGCCCAACTGTTAGCGTGGGAACAAGCACATAACCTCCGGAATGGTTATATGAGGTGCTTTATTGCAGAGCTGGGAAGCCAGGGGTACGCACCCAAATCTGGTTCCAACCTCGTCACATCATATTTACAATTTATACACATTTAGCATGGATTACAACATTAGCTAATGCATATGCATTAAAGATTGCCACATCAGGAGTTTTACGACATCAGTCTCGTCTATGCTTGCGCAGCCCCCTCTGGTGGTCGCCTGGTGGTCGTTCCAGTGAAGTAAGAAGTCTTCCTCAGGACCTTTTCCTTACTTGGATATATCCCAACCCTTGTGTGGATGCTAGCATTTTCTTATCAGCCTCTGGTATGCTCTTCTGGCTACCTTATGCATAGGTTCTACTTGGGTATAGTCTCCAGTACATGCCTTTCTAGTCCACCCATATGCATAGGTTCTACTTGGGTATAGTCTCCAGTACATGCCTTTCTAAATCCACCCATACACATAGGTTTTTGCGACTAAGACTATCATTGCAACGCTGGTTACAGAGCAGCCGTGATACAAAATTGCAAAGTTACAACATTTTCTAATATACAAAACCCCAATAGGAAACCCCACTATTGATTTATAAATTTCTCAAACATAATCATTTCTACTATTTTATATATTTTTTTTTATCATAAAGGCTTTGTCCTTTTCCCACAACCACCAGACTATCTACAGCATTGTTTGAGAGTTCTGAAGGTTTTGAATGGCCTTTGGATACCCTTGAGACCTGCCATCTTATTGTGATGGGTATCATCAGCACGTTGGCACACATACAGAATGTGTTTTACCCATGACCATATTGTCTGATCTCGAAAGTTAAACAGGGTTGGGTTTGGGTCTTGTCTAGGGTTAGACAATATAGGAGGACCAAGAGATTTTCCCTGAGGCTGGACAGTCATAAGTGGCAGGGTGTGTGGGATAGTATGGACAAGTATCTAGGCTAGTGGGCCCCTCCAACGCCTTGGAATTTCCCCACTGAACAAGTGCAAAATCCAGAAGAATTAGTAAAACACTTGAATGAGGTGTGTTGTCATCCTGGTCATACCAGGGAGGGACAAATCACAGTAACGTGCTGGGGCTTGGCCTATGCTTACAGAGCCCTGCTACACGTTATCCAGCACCTTCAAAGGGAAAAAAATGTCACTGGATCTGATGGCAATGCAACAGACAGCACAGCTACTCCAACTCCAAACACAGAAGCTACACCAGTCCCAGCGGCAAGTACAGCAGCTACTCAAACTCTGACTGCAACAGATAACACAAGCTTTCTTGGGTGTTGTGGGGGTTCTGCAGAATGCACACCCCAAATTACAGTTTGATTGTAAGCCTTCTCTATCACATGACCCCGAAGAAGAATGATTTTAAATGGGCCCTGAGCAACAAAAAGCCTTAGAACAAATTAAATGAGAGATAGTTCATGCAGTGGCTCTTTGACCCTTCTGGACTGAGCCAGATGTAAAAAATGTGCTCTACACTGCAGCTGGGGAGAATGATCCTACCTGGAGCCTCTGGCAGAAAGCTCCAGGGGAGACTCAAGGTCAACCCCTCAGCTTTTGGAGTCAGGGATACAGAGGATCTGAGGCCAGCTCTACCCCAACTGAGAAAGAGATACTGGAAGCCTACGAAGGGGTTTGAGCTGCTTCAGAAGTGATTGGCACCGAAACTCCTCCCGGCACCCTGGTTGCCTGTGCTGGGCTGGATGTTCAAAGGCAGGGTCTCCTCTACACATCATGCAAATGATGCTACATGGGCTGCACTAATTATACAATGATCTCAAATAGGAAATCCCAGTCATCCAGGCATTCTAGAAGTCGTCATGGACTGGCCAGAGGGCAAAGATTTTGGAATGTTACCAGAGGAGGAGGTGATGTGTGCTGTAGAGGCCCCACCATATAATAAACTGTCAGAAAGTGAAAAGCATTATGCCTTGTTAATTGATGGGTCCTGCCATATTGTGGGAAAGCATCAGAGATGGAAGGCAGCTGTATGGAGTCCCCGACAACAAGATGCAAAAACTGCTGAAGGAGAGGGTGAATTGAGTCACTTTGCTGAGATGAAAGCCATCCAGCTGGCCTTGGACATTGCTGAATGAGAAAAGTGGCCAAGTACTTTATCCCTATACTGACATGGATGGTGGCAAATGCCCTGTGAGAGCAGTTGAAGAAATGGAAGCAGAGCAACTGGCAACGCAGAGGTAAACCTATCTGGGCTGCTGCACTGTACAAGATATCACTGCCCTGATGCAGAACCTGGTGGTGAAGGTATGCCATGTAAATGCTCATGTACCCAAGTGTAAGCGGCGAGGAGAAGCAGACAGGCCAACCCAATATGGATGATAAGCAAACTTCTACTTTATATGTGACGCAGTTCACTTATATAGGAGTGGTATTCAGCCACTCCTCCTAGGCACAACAGTATTGGTTAGACCCACACAACTTCCTCCACATTCTCCTCCCACCTCTGGTTTCCGGTTACCTGTGGGGGCCACCCCTTGCCTTGCTCGCACAGGCCTCCAAGGCTCCATGGCCTTGCTCTTAGGGCCATTCTGCAACACCCAAGAGTCAGGCCATTGAGGAACACCAGAACAACCAACAAGTGGATAAAGCTGCTAAGACTGAAGTGGCTCAGATGGACTTCGATTGGCAACATAAGTGTGAATTATTCTTGGCCTGGTGGACACATGACACTTCAGGCCATCAGGGCAGAGATGCAACATATAGATGGGCCCGTGATTGAGGGGTGGACTTAACAAAGGACACTATTGACCAGATTATTCATGACTGTGAAACGTGTGCTGCAATTAAGGAAGCTAAATTGTTAAAGCCTCTTTGGTATGGCAGATGATGGCTGACGTACAAATATGGGGAGGCCTGGCAAACTGATTATATCCCACTCCCACCAACCCACCAAGGCAAGCACCATGTGCTTACTGCACTGGAAGCAACCACCGGATGGCTGGAAACATAAACTGTGCCCCGTGCCACTGCCCAGAACACTATTCTGGGCCTTGAGAGACAAATCTTGTGGCAAAACGGCACCCCAGAGAGAACTGAGTCAGCCAATGGCACTCATTTCCAGAAAAACCTTAGAGACACTTGGGTCAAAGAGCATGGCATTGAGTGGGTATAACACATCCCCTACCATGCACCAGCCTCTGGGAAAATCAAACGGTACAATGGGCTGTTAAAAACTACATTGAGAGCAACAGGTGGTGGGACTTTGAACGTTGGGATACACATTTACCAAAAGCCACCTGGTTGGTCAACACCAGAGGATCTGCCAACAGGGCTGGTCCAACCCAGTCACAACTTTTACATATTGTAGAAGGGGAAAAAGTTCCTGTGGTGCACGTAAAAAATTTGCTGGGGAAGACAGTCTGGGTTATTTCTGCTTCAGGTAAAGGCAAACTCACTTGTGGGATTGCTTTTGCTCGGGGACCCAGGTATACTTGGTGGGTAATGCGGGAAAATGAGGAATTCTGATGTGTATCTCAAGGAGATTTGATTTCAGGGGAAAGCGGCCAATGAACTCAATTATATGCTGTTGCCTGCTATGCAGCACTTTTATAGCCCACCAACTAGAAGTCTTCAAGTCACCAGCGACTGGCATTGACTTCCCTCCTATCATCATTCCAACAAAGAAAGACGAAACCCAATGAGCTCAGCAGTGAACAGACGAGTTTCATGTTGTCATCAGCAGGCAACAATCCAACCCTGCACACCGCCTCTCCTGCTCTGAAAGACTGTTACAAGAGATGGAGGTTGACATCATGGACTGGATGAACTGAGCAGCTTTACAGGGATTGGTCCATGCACTAAGATATAGTATCTCTCTCTTTGTGTGCGCGTGTATGTACATATATATGAGACCAGAGTGATGGTATACTGAAAAATGCGGGATCTGAGCATGACATGAATGGTATGGAATAAGGGGTGGATACTGTTCTGGGTTCAGCAGTAGCAATCATTCTTCTCCTTAGTAGCTGTGTTTTTGACTTTCAGCCTGCGAACAATGCTAATAACACCAATGTTTTTAGCTGTTGCTAAGTCATGTTTACTCTGACCAAGGACTTTCTGAGTCTCATGCTCTGCCAAAGAGGAGGGGAAGCTGCGAGGAAGCAGAGACAGGACACCTGACCCAAAGTAGCCAAAGGGGTATTCCATACCACAGCATGTCATGCCCAGTATATAAACTGAGGGGAGTTACCCAGGAGGGCTAGATCACTGCTCGGGTCAGGCTGGGTATAGGTCAGTGGGTGGTGAGTGGTTGTATTCTCTTCCCTTGTTATTTCCCTTATCATTATTATTATTGGTGGTAGCAGTAGTGGTTTTGTGTTATACCTTAGTTACTGGACTGTTCTTATCTCAACCTGTGGGAGTTACATTCTTTCGATTCTCCTCCCCCATCCCTCTGGGAGCTGGGGGAAGAAGGTGGTGAGTGAGCAAGCGACTGCGTGGTTCTGGGTTGCCAGCTGGGCTTAAACCACGACATTGGGTAAGTACAAGTGGAAGTAAAATTTAAAAATCAACAACAAAGTCTAAAAATGCCCCTCAAATATATCTAGCCACATCAATGGGAAATAATAACGGATGGGATTGCCCCTAGATGGGTTCAGCTGCAAGGTGTTAAATGTCATAAACCTGTAGGTTTAGACCTGCCAACAGATTGTAATAGTGGGTGAAGATTTTTGACATCTTTATTTCATCAGTAGTAAGTATCTGTCCCCAGACACATAGAACAGATTGAAAACTGGCACTAAATGAACTATCAGCTGTTGGATATGTCTGCCTTACGAAGTAAAAGTTAAAGTATAGCATATGCTGTTCTGTGCAGGAAAGATGCTGCTGTTGATTAGCACTCTTATCTGTAGATGAGGGTGGAGCAAAGCCCCACATAGTGAGTTCACTAAGAAGAGCAGGGCTCCAGACAGCTGTACAGCTTAACTTCTCTCCCAGCACTCCCACTCTGCAGCACAGCAGTTTAACCAAGAGACTGAGCTGAGGCAAGACTGCCGAATTACACCTAGAGTGAATGTGTGTGTAATAGAATTGTCAAAACAGGAGGAAGCTTATTTTCACAGCTACATAATAGGCACAACATGTTTAATGTGATGGCACTTGTGCTGAACAGGAAAGAAGGCAAGAGGTGTGTATGCTTTTGCAAATGAAGTTGTAGGTTTCCTGGCTCTGCAGGACATTGCTGTGTTGTTATTATTAACTGTTCGTTGCTTCTGTATTTCTAGACTGTCTGATAAACAAACAAACTGAGTGATGTGCAGACTTTTCCCACAGAACCTTGAATCAACATGTTGAATTCCTCTTGGAAAGATCACTCTCAGGGTTGAAAAGTTACTTCAATTTCCATGTATTCTCTTCTTTTGAAATTGTCCATGGCACAGTGCCCTCCTTTAGTCACTGTGTTACTAGGAACTAACACTCCATAGCTAGCAAAACCAAAGGATATTGTGCTAAAACAATATTTGGTAGCAGTGACTCACAGTGCAGGTCTCAGGCCCAGATCCTGCCACATGGTAGGTTTGCTATACCTTGCTATACCTTGCTATACCTTCTAGGCCCTGGAAAATGTAGTTTCAGTTCACTCTAAGAAAAAGTCCTCAGACGCTGATGATGATGCTTTTTGCAAATGCTGTCTAGATCTGAAACAATGTTCCAGAGAAACAGTCAACACTGTATGCTGTGTTCTTTTTTGCCTCTTGCTCATGCATTTGTTCAATGTTCATTTTTAGGAGTCAGGAGTCACCAGAGACTGGGAACCTAAACAGAACAAGTTTCAAGGCAGATCAGAAGTACCACAATTACCTTGCTCCCACATGTCCAATTCTTTGGGGGAGTTTAAGAGCAAAAAGTTACTGATTGTCCCAGAGAGCAAGAAAGGGCTTCACTCACACATCCAATACTCACTATATCAAGTATCAGGAGTGGATGAAGATTAACACAGCTGTGAGAATGAACCGAGGAAGGTGGTTGATCTCAAAGGAAAATAAAAAGCAAAGGTAGAATGCAGCCTATGGAGGCACCTAAGAACACAGGGAGGTTTTGCCTTCTGAATATAAAATGACAGATTGACGGGGCAGATTTAGAAATACTTTTCCTTTATAGCAAGTGGCATATGAAATAGCATACTAGGAGAACAGAAAGCCTCTCTAACCCTGAATATGCTATCATTTAACCCTGAACATACTGTCATTTGCACCTTGGTCACATAGGCAGAAAGCCTGAACCTCAGCATTGGCCTGAACAGCAGAGTAAGAAGAAAAGAGAGACAATGAGAGGTGAAAGGACTTTCTCCAGTGTGCAGGCCCATTAGCACAGAAAGTATACAGGCTCCCTAATGTTTTCACTACTAAGTGTTGATGCCATCTGATTTAGGATCACCTCTAATTTACTGATTATGTGTTTGAAATGCCTCAAAATGTCTTCATGTTTGAAGTCATCCTGAGATAGTCAGATCACTGGAACAGTTCTGAGAATATTATTATTTCCCCCCCATGAGCTCACTGACTGCTGTGCTCCACAGACATCCTTTGAAGAGCCTCCAGAGAAATGTGGTTAGGGATGGGGCAGGACAGGGACAATCCTTTATTCTCAGCATGCATTTAATCTGGTAATGGAAAATGTAAAGATAAAAGCAGCTGCAATCAGCATATTTTCTTACATATCAAACTGTGATGCTGAATTCACTGTTTCAGTGAGAGCTAGGCCTGGGTTGATTTTCAAGGATGCAATGAGCAGCATCTAATATGCTTATTATGGTGACTCTTATCAGACGCATTTCTGCATCTGAGCATATCATGGCATTACAGCCAGTTTTATGTCTGTATGTACAAGGACCAGGCAGTTGCAAAGCAAACATCCTTAATATGTGTGCATTTTCCTTTGGGTAAATGGACCCACACTGATCCCACCTCTGCTCCAACAGTTTCAGCAACATCAAAAGTCTTTTGCTCAGTGCACTTATCTCCCCAGAAGACCCTCATTAAGGTGTACCTGTCAGATGGCTTCAGGCTCTTCAGTCATTAGGTATGCAGCCATTAGCTCATTCCAGTGCACTGTGATTGCACAGGTACACAGCACATGCCACTATCAGAGCTGGCATTTACCAGCAATTAAAACACAATAGCTGTAGAGATTATCAAGGCATTTCCTTTTTGGACGATTGCTTGGTTAACTTCCATATACATAAGCAGAAATAGCTGCAATCCCGGTTGACAAACACTGACATCTCACCTAATGCATTAGTTACTTTGTATCTTGGGGGTTTTGAGATTCCCAAACTGCCTTCGCATTTGCATTATCAAATTACCTGTTTCAAAATATTTCAAAATTGTTTCTTCTTCTCAGAAATAAGATGTTGCTTATTTGCCCCACACCAGTCCTATGGACAAGGCTTACACAATGTATTCCATGTTTTTCTTTATCTACTGTAGGCCATTAGGACTGCTGAATGTGAATTGATTTCACTACTGCATTTGTTACCAAGCACATCTAAGAAAGAATGAATGACAATGAAGCTAGAGTTTCAGAGGAAAGAATTCCATTCAGAAATGCTCAGATTACTGAAAATGAAAGCAAGAATATTCTCCAAATCCACTGGACAATGTGACTGGGCTAAGAATGGACACAGGGCTAAAAAAACAAACCAGAAACTCTTAATTGCTTTTAATTAAAGCCTTAAAGATTCCCCTAAGTCCAGCTGGCTCCCCTGAATTCTCATCTTCAGTTTCTCAGCATAGCATCAGTGCTGTATTATTTATGGAGATGTGTTTGCTTAAGAGTAATCCTCCTTAAAATTCAATTACATTGAAACCATA
Organism: Pezoporus occidentalis; assembly: GCF_034315485.1. Lineage (NCBI taxonomy): Eukaryota > Metazoa > Chordata > Aves > Psittaciformes > Psittacidae > Pezoporus > Pezoporus occidentalis. Next base: position 628,799 of record NW_026913953.1, read on the forward strand.
TAATCCCTCATCCTAATAACCTGATAAAAAGCTCTTAACTGCCACACCATGTGCCCATTTAGTAAGGAAATTAGTTCAGCAAAGAACACAGTGCTAATTTAACAATTAAGGTGCAGTTTATATCAGGTTATTTCAATAAGATTGGAAGGCAATTTACAAGGTAGTTGTCCTGGGTTCAGCAGTAGCAGTCATTTTTCTCCTCCTTGGTAGCTGGTGCAGTGCAGTGTTTTGACTTTCAGCTCGGGAACAGAGCTGATAACAAGCGATGTTTTGGTTTGGCCAAGGACTTTGTGAGCCTCATGCTCTGCCAGGGAGGAGGGGAAGCCAGAAGGAAGCAGAGATGGGGCGCCTGACCCAGGCTAGCCAAAGAGGTATTCCATACCACAGCACGTCATGCCCAGGATGTAACTGTGAGTTAGCCGGAAGGGCTGGGAGACTGCAGGGTTGGAGGAGGTATCGGTCAGAGCTTGGTCAGGCTGGGGGGGGGCGAGTTATCGGTTGGCTGATGGTGAGATGTCGTGTTCTCTTCCCTTGTTATTTCCTTTATCATTATTATTAATGGTGGTAGCAGTAGTGATTTGTGTTATACCTTAGTTACTATACTGTTCTTATCTCAACCCATGGGAGTTGCATTCTTTTCAATTCTCCTCTCCGTCCCTCTGGGAGCAGGGGGAGGGAAAGAAGGGGGGAGTGAGTGAACGAGTTACCTGACTGGGTTTAAACCATGACAGTAGTTTTGCTCATTTCAAACTATTAAAGGCATGTCAATAGTGAACAGAATTCCCAGTGCATGTCTGGGTAGAAAATGGTGTCTGTGTGCATTTCCAAAAGCAAAAAAAAGCCATAATGAACAGGATCTTTATCTGTAGTCCATATTTACTAAATGAATAAATTACATTTTCTTTCTGTGCTAAATGTTGAAGAAGATATATGTTACAAAAATGTGTTAGAAGATGAACCATACTCCTATGGTCCAAAGGAATTCTGCTTGATTTTGAGCTCCCTGATCTTTAGAAAGTTTAGATGTGAATTTTAGGGTATCTTAGAAACACCAAGTAGGACATAAGCTTTCTTGACTGTTCCCTGAAGAGAAAGATGTGGATTGACTGTGATTGTGTTAGGATCTGTTTGTTGATCTGTATGAGTTTTCCAGATTTATTAATCACCAAACATCACTCTCTGTAGGGCTTCCCGTACTTTGACTGGATGAAACTAGCTTTTGGCTGTGTAATGAGAAAATTTGTTGAGAGATGCTACTCACACCGTGAACTACATTTATATAAGATCCCAGAGAGTCAACGTGATATTCTCTACCTTCTCTCTGGAGCTCTTATCATTAAAGCAGATGATAAAAGAACACACCTCTACATCTTGATCTCAGTACCCATTACTATCAGCAGTAGTAGCTTTTAATTACTGTGATACATTGGAAGCAAGGGGCCATTGCAAATTGTATTGGCTTTCACAAATCATAGGTGTGGCTATGTATGAGTTCGCAAAGCTTGCTAAAGACTGTGTAAAGAAGCTCCTGTGTTTGAGCATGGGATGAGTGCTGGGGAGGCAGAGGTGGAGGGATGTCGGGCGGAGGGGGAGTGGGTTCTTCTCCTATGGGACTGGATCTGTGTGCATGTGCTGTGGGGAGTTTGGACATTGGAAGTGAGACTGCCCTGGGTGGGGGGGAGTGCCATGGGGTGGCTCCGTTGGCTGAATTGGAACTAGACTGACAGGGACCTGGGGAATCTACCCTAGAAGATCCACTGGTTAAATTAAAACTAGGGACTAGAGGGAATAAAGTGGAATTTCAGGGGATAGAGGAGCAACTTATTCAGCGTTAAATCAGAGGGGAAAGAATTTGTTACAATTGTGGGAGCTACTGGCCACCAAGGAAAAGAAAAAAAAACAAAGGGAAAAAAAAAAAAAAGCAAAACGAGACATTCTTTCTGAAACTCTTAAAGTACAAATTGGAAAAACAAATAGGAATGCATAAAATTTTTATGCATGCTAAATTATCCAAAATCTTTATTAGGGCAAGAAGCAACATTTAAAGAAGGCAAAATGGAATTAAGAGTTAAAAATCAATTAATTGCAGTTTTGAGTTTATCTTTAATTCAACAGAAAAAGCGAACAGAAGGACCTCCCTGGAATAGAAGAAATCCTTAATCCAGGTATATCTGGGAGTATGGGCATCTGAAGTTCCAGGTAAGGCAAAAAATGCTTTGCCTGTTAAAGTAGAAATAAAAAGGGGAGGGGCCTGCCCAATTAGAATAAAACAATGTCCCCTAAAATTGCAGGAAAGAGAATTAAAAAATCATTGATGTTAAAATATAAATTATTAATTGAATGTGAATTGGAATATAATACTCCTGTCTTGCCAGTAAAGAAAAGTTGCAGTTCGGTTCAAGATCTCAGGAATCAACAAATTTGTAGAGGATATTCAGTAATAGCTAATCTGTATACCTTATTGACTAAATTGAATCAGAAATGGTTTCCTGTCTTGGATTTAAAGGACTCTTTCTTTTGCTTACCATTGGCCAAAGAAAAACAGAATTTATTTCCTTTTGAATGGGAACATCTTGACACAGCAAGGAAAACCCAATTGGACGGTATTACCTCAAGGGTTTAAAACAGTCCAACGATTTTTTAAAATCAGTTAGCACTGGAACTAGAATCATGGAAACCACCCACTCAGACAGGGACTCTGTTACAATATGTGGATGACCTATTAATTGCCACAGAAACAAAGGAAGAATGTGTCCAGTGAATGGTGGGATTATTGAATTTTCTGGGACTGAATGGTTATTGGGTAACCAGACAAAAGGCCCAACTAATCCAAACCTGAGTTTCCTACCTAGGATATGAAATAATAGGACAGAGAAAACTTGGAACTGCTAGAAAAGAAGCCATTTGTCAAACTCCACGACTGTCGACCGTCAAGGAGCTCCAGACGTTCCTGGGAATGACTGGATGATGCAGACTTTGGATGCATGGTTATGGTGTTCTGGTAAGACCCCTATATGAACTGTTAAAAGAAACCCCTCTCTCTTTGGAATGGACTGATTCAGCAGAGGAGGGCTTTAGAAATTTAAAAACAAAGCTAATGAGAGCTGCAGCTCTGACTTCTGGATGTGACTAAATCCTTTTGGCTATATTCCTATGAAGAACAGGGAATAGCTTTGGTGGTCCTTACTCAGAAACTAGGACCCTATAAGAGGGCAGTAGTGTTTTTTTCAAAACAGCTGAATGAAGCGAGCAAAGGATGGCCCGGATGCCTAAGGGCTGTGGCAGCAGTTGTCATGAATATTGAAGAGGCTCGCATATTTACCTTGGGACAAAAGATTACTGTACTAGTGTCCCATGTTGTATCAGCATTCCTGGAACAGAAAGAAGCCCACTGGTTATCTCCTTCTTGTTTTTTAAAATGCCAGGCCGCCCTTGTGCAACACGATGATACAGAAATTGTGGTCACTAATGTTGTGGATACAGCATCCTTTTGCAGGAACAACCAACAGAACTATTAACACATGACTGCTTGGCCACTATATGAAACTATATATTCAAGCCGACCAGATTTGAAAGAAACCTCTGGAACATGCCCTGGAATTGGCTAAAGACAAAAGGGTAAATATTTGGACTGATTCTAGATATGCATTTGGTGTGGTCCATGCACATGGTGCCATCTGGAAAGAACAAGGACCTTTGAATACACAGGAGAAACAGATTAAACATGCTATAGAAATTCTACGATTACTGAAAGCTGCTCAGCTACCTGAGGAAGTAGCTATTATGTATTGTTGAGGGCATCACCAAGGTGAAATTTGGCCGATTTTGAAGCCAAACGAGAAGCTGAACAATCTAAACTCATTCCCTTAATCCCTGATGGCAAACTAACAATTGAGAAATCTAAACCTAGATAGTCAAAGGAGGATAGAAAATTGATTGGAGATCTCAAAGGAGAGGAAAACAAAGAAGATTGGGTTCAGATACCCGATGGCAAATTGTAATCCCCTATAACCAACTCTGGAAGCTAGTTCAGGAGGAACATAATAAAACTCATTGGGGTATCGACTCTTTGTATAAATACTTAGATGAACAAATTGAAGGAAGGAATCTATATAACATAGTTCAATTAGTGACAATGTCAGCTCTGTCTCAAGAATAATCCTAACATTGAAAATAGACATCAAATTGGTACAACTGGGGAGGAAGTTATCCGGGACAGCACTGCAAATAAATTTTTCTGAATTACCGAGACCAATATTTGTTGGTTTTAATGAATACTTTTTCAGGGTGGCCAGAAGCATTCCCTTGTAGAATATATAATGCAAGACAAGTAATTGGAACATGGTTAAACAGTATAATACCTTGTTTTGGAGTACCAGAGGCAATTTCTTCCGACTGAGGCTCGCACTTTAGTGCAAAATAGTTACAAGAAATTAGCAAAAATTAGAAATTGATTGGCAACTACATGTTCCGTACAAGCCTCAGGCCAGTGGGCAAGTAGAAGAGATGATCAAACAACAGATTAGTAAAATATGTCAAGATATTAATACCAGGCTTTCCCACTGGCTCTATTAAGAATTTGAACTAAACCTCGGTCAAAAGAAGAGGCTATCCCGTGTAAAATTTTATATGGAAGACCATATCAGTCCCAGTTTAAAGGAGAAAGTCTTCTGGAAGTGGGAGAAGGTTATCTCCTAGAGTTTCTGATCAATCTGGGAAAGCAATTAAAAGAAATAAGAGAATACTGGGGACAAGAGCGAGAGGCATGGATTATCCGACTCACCCTTTTAGATCTAGAGACTGGGTTTATGTTAAGAATTTTTCAGGAGATCCTCTACAGGAGAAGTGGAGCGGACCGTACCAGATAATATTGACCACCTTCTTTACAGCAGTGAAGATAAAAGAACAACCTGCTTGATACATTATTCAAGAACGAATGAAAGCACCGGAACCAGGGAAGACATGGCAGATCAAACCTTCAGGACCTTCACATATGAAATTGTATCAGTCATACTTTGGATTTATGTGATAACTGACACACCAGCTTGGGACCAATACTTACACCTGAAATCAATGCGGAATGTTACTAAAGTTGTTAATTGTAGTGACTGTTGGGTGTGTGCACAGTTACCTGAATCAGGAGAAGATCAGGGCCTTGCATTAATTGGCGTTCCAATTTCCAACACTATCTCATGGACAAATTTAAGATTTGGAATAGTTAATCCTAATCAAAGTAAAGAATATTATACCTGCATACAAAGATGTATTACATCAGGAACCGGAATAGGAGGTTGTGTTTGTTTAAATGCACAGGTGTAGGTCACTATTCAAATTGCAATCATACTATTAATATAGATGGTATCATGGTTCAGTGGCGGCCCTTTCCTGAAGGGAAAGGACGGTATTGGTTAGGTGAGGGTTTAACGCTATTGCTGAACAGAATACTACATTTCATAGCTTTGTGAGATGGCTAATTCCATCTTTGGGAGTAAATAAATTAGAGAAGGCAATCATAAATATCTCAGCTACCATAGAGGAAATAGAAAGTAATACCATTGATATAATCCAAGTGGAACAAGAATCAATGAAAATTTCTGTTCCTGAAACAGATCTGGAGGAAATCTGGAAACAAACTAAAATATTTCATAAAATGGCCAAAGATGATACCTCCTGGGGTTTTGAAGAAATGTGGAAAAAGTTACCTTCATGGTTACCTGATCTCTCCTGGTTAAGGCAACTGGTTGTACAAGTATTAATAGTTTTAATATTGATTACTTGTGGTATAACAATTTTTTTTCTGGAATTGTAAAAGATCTATGATAAATTATGAAGATTGGAAAAAAATGAAATTTAAGCAAGTAGAAACAGGAAACTATCTCAAAAAGACTCTGGATGGTAATAGCAGTATATAAAATATTGCAAAAGAATTTGCAAAAGGACAGAAAAAGGGGGATTTGAGACAAGGAGGCACAAAAGCACAAAATGTAATGAGTTCTAAGCAATGTTAAGTGTGATGGCTTTGTAATGGCAAATAACTGCGGTGCTTGAAGGTAGTTGACATAGTTTCAGGTCCTCAGGACCTTAGTACAAAAGGTATAAGAAAAGCAGAATAGAAAAACAGGACCTGGGGATGGGGAGTATCTAGGACTAGCAGATGTCCAGGGTGGGCACAGATAAACTAACTGATAAATAAAAGGACAGGATGATTGCTATGTTTGGGGTGTTAATAAACCCGTTAAGCTGGTGTAAGCATCTACTAGGGAGTAGTAGTAGTAGTAGTATCCTGGACTAGCAGATGTCCAGGATGAGAGCAGTTAAACTAACTGATAAGTGGAAGGACAGCGTGATTGCTATGTCTGTAATGTCAATTAAGCTGGTTATGAACATCATTGAGAAAAACGACCCTTAAAGAGCACCATCACGTTTTTGTATGCATGCCGGAAACTTGCTGGAAAATGATGTAATATGCCTAGTGACCATATGAGGATGACCTGTATAACAATTTGGGCACACATGTTAGGAGGAGCTATCCCCTGGCGCCGCAATAAAGAATACCTGCTTGTCAACTTGAAACTGTTGGCAAGTTTTTTCCTGGAGTTTTCTCTGAATAAATTTCCATCTGACCACATTACTGGTCTGCCACTGGTCTGACCACACCAACTGTCTGACAGAACTGAGGATGTTTCTTTCACGGCCTGAAAAATGCCTTTGACCCACTCACTTTGTGGTGTCTCTGGAGCAAAAAGACGAGGGCAGGGACATGCATTTATCTACATGGCTTACTTGCGTCTATGGCTACAGGAAGGTATGGTTTAAGAAGGCACACAGGATTTGAGATGAAATGATACTCTTTCATGATGCAGTGAAAATGCAAGACAATACAAAGTCTTCCTCAACTCTGGAAGTGGACTGGCAGCCTGTGGACTGGAAACACTTCCTTGCTAGCATGGAAATGTTTCCAGGTCTGAGATGGCTTGTGTCAGGTCAGTTGGAAGGGTCTGTACTCAACACTTCCATCAGTGCTGAGGAGGCTTTTGTCCATCCTGTCCTCTCTTCTCCCAAGGATGAACTGCTCAAAAAGGGGAAGGAAAGGGGGAAATGTAAAAAGGAGTTTGTGGGGATTCTCCTTTGTCCGGTGCTGCAATAGAAGTACTAAAGCATCCAGTTCTTAATAAACTCAGAGACTTTTATCTGTGTGTTTTAAGAAGTTTTGCCTATGTAGGGAAACAACTTGCCCATTGTAAACTTGCAAATTAAGGAAGACACATGGAAGGATACTGTTTTTACTGTGACTCTGAAGCTAGTGCTCAAACTAACCTGGGTAGTAACAAAGTACAGTGTCAGTGTTGGCTTCCCAAAACAAAAATAATCCCTGCTGCTCAGTGATTTCACAGCAATACCTGTGTGTATTTATTCTATGTGTACCTTGGGTATGTTTTTTTGGATGCACCTTGAAGTTGAGGTCAACAGCCAGCTTCCTCTGGGAGGTTTGGTTAACATGCCACAACAAACACAAGAGAACCACTTGGATTTCAGCTGTGGCCTTTTGTTAATGTACTTTAAAGCAAATACAAAGCTTTCAAAGCCTTGAGTTAAGCCCTCTGGGACTTCTTTCTCAACAGTGCAATATGTTAGCATGAAAACCTCTCAGATTGGTGTCCCTCTGGGATGTGTGCACTGGAGAATTATAGAAAGGAGGAGAGAGGAGGGATAGCTTTAAGCTACCTTTCCTTCCTCCTCTTCCTTTCCAGAGCCCAAGTAGCTATAGAAACCAGAGCTGTCTGGTTATGTTAGATCTTGGCAAGCACAAGTCTGACTCATGGTTTTTAAAAAGGTAGCTGGTGAACAGGGATGGATTGCAACAGTGGGCAAAAAGCTCACCTTTATTCATGTAGGAATAGCCTTACAGTCATCAGTGAATGTATCTCTTCCTACTTGTTAGAGGTCTTTCTGTGAGAGAAAAATAACTGAAAATCAAAGTAGTTTAGAAAGTGATTTCCTAGTGGCCATCCCTAACAATTTTCATTCATCCATCATTTGGATGTGTTTTCTTTTATTACAAATATTTATTTGCAAGTTTATTTGTACTAAGAGTTTTGAGTTGAACAGCCTTTTTATTTATCTATTTATTTTTCTTCTAAATGCAGATCACAATGTACCTGTTACCCACTTATGGAAAGTCTCCAGTATGATAACTACTTGGTAACTGTTCCTCATCAAAGTAAATCCTGTTTCTGAACAATCTCAAGTGTCTTTGTTATAAACTTTTTCAAAACCAAACTTTCTGGCCTGGGATCCACAAGATATCTGTAAATTCTTTGTAATATTTTCCTGGGTCTGACTCTAACATAAGCAAGCTTACCTACCTGAGTGCTTGACAGCATCCTCTACTTCTGAGGATTTCTTCCATCTGAGTTGGTATTGATTGTGGAATTTTTACAAATTCATTTTGTTTTAATTGAAAAAGTGGGTTGTTAAAAAAAAAAATAATTCACTGCCAGTTCATTAGCAGTAAATGGAGAAGCATGTGCTTCCTGCCACAATTAATTAGTCTACTGGCTGTTTGCTCACTCACATAAGGCTGTATTTTAATTATATGCCATGAAGCATTAGCATCTATCCACCAAGGCATATATGCAGTTCCACAGATTTCATCTGCTGGGTCAGCTGTCAGAAACAAAGATGGTGAACACTCATTAAATGGTCTCATCCTATCCTCCTGGTTGGCATTTTTCTCATCTTTAAATGTTCTGTCCAGCCTGTTCTTAACTGATTAAGGAAGGGAATAATGCATCTTAACATATGGACCATGATCTTGCAGATTCACAACTTATGGGCAGTTAATCAGTGCTGAAAACACGTCAATAATCCTAGCACAAACAAAATAAAATACCCCATATAAATCTGAGAGAGGCAGGGCTTTCCAAATAAAAGTAGAATTGTGATAATATGTATTTCAGCTGTCATGTTTGATACATTTTTATTCTTTTTAAGATAAATGTAAGACATCAGGAAAGATCTTTATTTTTGGCTTATACCTGAGAAGAGTGACAAATGTATCAATGGGGAACATTCTAGAGACTCTGCTACTGCTTTTACTTTTGTTTGGCTGGTGTCCTTTTTACTTGCACAGATTCTTTTCCACTGTGCAAAAAGACTAGTAATTGAGGAAGACCAGACCTTTGAGCCACAAGAGCTTGGCTGGTCAGATCTGAGGTATCACCGGGCAAAGGAGTTTCCTGAAGCTGCCTTTGGAGGCTTGAGACTCACAGCTTTCAATCTCACTTCAAAGTAATCTGTGTGTTTCTATTTCTTATTTTACTTCCCTTGATGTGCAGTCAATTTACACTGTATACCTCTGCAAGTCAGTATCTAAAGTATTAAATTTAGGCATCTAGAATCAGGCTATTTGCCTGTAAAAAATTATACGCATTAAAGACTTCAGAGTAGCATCAAGTAGTAATTTCTGAAGATAGTTTCAAAAACTGTACTAGTGCCTTTTTGTAAGAGAATAGTCTGTCTGTCACTGCCTTGCATTTCCATGGGGAGACTGGAGGCTGCAGACAGCAGGACCTAACGCTGTAGGTGAGTGGATGTGGCATTTCACGACACGGACTCAAGTTGATGCAGAGACTCAAATCCTCGTTTATTACCACCAAGCCCTTTTTATCCCCTTGTTCGGTACTTTCCCACCTGCACATACATACCACTTTCTATCTCATTGCCCCCTGTGAAACTCTCCAGGTAAATAGTCCAATCGCAGTATTGCAGACCCTCTCACAACCCCCACATCCTCTGGCCTTGAACTGAGATTCCTGCCACAACTACATCCTGGCCCATCCTCCCAAGGCTTCCTTGTTTACCTTCCCTGTCTTTCAAGGTTCCAATCCATCGCCCCAGGTCTTGTCAAACACCAAGGCCTCAGAGCTTATTCCCAAACTCTTTTTCATGCAATCTTATTGCCTTCACTCCTCACAAGTGGGTGAGCAGGCAGCTTGGTGGGACTGGCAAGGAGCATCAGTGATGGCAGTAGAGAGTTGAAATCTGGGAGATGTTAGAGGAACTGCCCAATTCCGCTTTTGTGAGGTAGCTTCACCCTGATAGGTAAGGTTTGGAGGAAGAAGAATGCACAGGCTGTTTTAAACTGGGTGTAACTAGTGTACTCAATTAGTTGCATTTCATTCTGCTGTTGCGGCACATCTGTAGCAGGTTGCCGTGAAAGATGGCAGATCTGTTGTGTGCCCAGGCATGACAGCAGATCCTGGATGTATGGTGCTGGTGAACTTCTAAAGGAATCCAGTTTCCTAAACTTAGAAGTTTAGAGGTTTCACATATGAAGGGCAGACGCTGTTTCTTTGAGGGTTGTGTGTGGGAGGTCATAAAGATCAACAGCTTGTAGCAGTGCTTTACACATCCGGAATAACTCAACTAAGCAATGTGTCTAAGCCACAAAAAGTCTTTTTAGCTTCCTTTAAAGTAATTTTGCTGTGTAATATATCTGAGACCATCATAAGGGGCTTAATTGTTGATACTCAACATGTAACTTATGTTCAGAAGTAATTACCGGACATAAGCTGTGTTTGCTGAAATGGGATACAAAACAAGCTAAGAGCATTAATTCTTATTTCCAGTAGAAATGGCCTTCTCTTGAGAGCAGTCTGTAGCCCCAGATGCCATGATCTCCATTGACATACATCTTGCTGGGACTGTAATTTTAATTATCTATATAGGTATTTCACCAGATCACTATAGTGACTATCTCTACTCTTATAAGTGATCTTGTAAAACGTTTGACAGATTTAAATTATGTGAAATGTAGCTCCAAAGAGGGTACTTAGTCAAGAAGTGTGGATTTTGGCTGGAGATGTAGAGAAACAGGTTTCTGAAAAGCCAGTGTTTGTTGTTGGTTTGTTTGTTTGTTTGTTTGTTTTCTCCTTTCTATGACATACCACTTATGGCACCAGTCATTAAAGAATCATGATTTAATAATGTAAAGAATTCTCATCCAGTTTAGTAAAACAGTTTCCTGAATGTGCAAATTAGCTTTGATGCTTTCCTCTGCTACCCAGTTGTAGAATTAGAATAGTAGAGCTCCTTTTTCTGTGTCTCTGTTCTGTAAACTTAAGGGTGCATGTCTTTGCTGCAGAGGGTCACCAAGCTAGCAATAGTTGTAGTTAGTTATTATTCATTACACTGAAAAGTTAGGGTCGTGATTTTAAAGAAGGTTAAGAGCAGTCATGAGTTTTAAGGTCTGGGTGACTGACTATGATAAAGCCAAGATGAAATGCAGTTTAAGAAGACCTCCAAAGTTAAAAAAGCAGACTTAAAAGTAATTAAGTTTTGTTTCCTGGTAGAGATTGGGTTATGCTAGTTTTCTCCCTCCTCTTGTTTCACTTTTCAGTTAATCCTTACTGCTGGGTTCTGACTGCTGGGATCAGTAATCAAAGTCTAAGCTGACATGACTTAACCACATAAACAAGCCATGTAGTGTTTTGGGAGTAAGAGGGGAATTACCTGTGTAAACACAAGACTCTATGCCTAGCCTATTTTTGCTAAAGCTAATACATATTGTCCCACCTGACAAACTGGGAGGGAGTGGGGTTTGTGTGTCAAAATATCTTGGATTTCTTCAAATGCCACTGGTCTGTAGAGCTACCCACCATAGTATCAGTCTGCCTTGCCTGTACTTTTGGAAGCTGGTAGAGCATTTCAGGAAAGGAGGCGAAATAAGTTTGAAGTTTGTGTTCTTGTGTTCTTTTTACCTAGAATGAGCAGCTGTGCATGAAACTTTATAATAAAAATGGATGTTTGGGAAGATTCTTCTTTTTGTTGCAATGGAGTTAGTTTGCTTCCTACCAGTTGAGTAGGAACTGTTGTTGTGGCTTCTTGCATGCTAGATACTCTTGCTCTGGGCACATTAATTCCAAATAAAAGATGAAGTTGGTGCAGTGAACAAAAGTAGCCCTTACGGGTTGCCTATTGTCAGATATCTCTGTCTTTTTTCTTTGACATGTTCTTATCAATGTTGTATTTAACCTCTTGAATGTCTGTAATGTCTGTAATGATGATCTCTTGGTCATTTAGTTTGAGAATATAATTAGCTACTCTCTTAATTCTGACTGATAAGAGCCTTTACCTGATGTTTGAACTGATCTCTACCTTTTTTGATTTGTCTATATTCTCTATCCTGCTATCTTCTAACACCATGAATTTATTTCCTTCTTTAATCTGTTACATTTTGTTAAGGTATTAAGCTCTAGTATTAGTCCTTTATTCCCCTTTGGTTTATTTTTAACTCTTGATTTTCTCCTGATTTATGCTCTGGTTCTTATATTACTTTATCATTACCTTCAGTTTCTCTTTCCAGTCTCCATCTCTTTTCTAAATTGCAAAGGAATATAGAACTGTTTGATTCTGAAGACTCAGTGGCATGATGGCTGTTTATATTGGCATTTTCACCTTCCTGCTTTTCTGGGCGATGGTCTTTTATGCATCTGAGAGTAATCTAGGATTATGCAGCCATTAGTCCAAATCTGCTGTCAGCTGTGTTAAGAAAACAAAGATGAGGAAATAAAACCACTTCATGCCTCTGGGGTTGCCTTTACTTCTATTCAGAAGACTTATTTAAAAGAGAAGAAATAAAATATGTCTCAAGGGTAGATAAGAAAGGAAGTTTTAAATCAGAGAAGGAAATACAGTCTTCAAGTACTGACTTAAAGTGATGTCATGCTCTGTTAAAAGTCCCAGCAGTGGCTGGTAGTTTTCTTGAAGAAAGTTGGCTGGATGATAATTAAGTTAGACTAAAGCACTAAAAGATTGATCTGTTTTGTTCATAATATTTCTGAAGTACTTAAGGGAATTGTATCTAATACCTTTAGTCTTTCATGATAATTCAATGGAGAGAGGCAAAAGCCTTGAAATCAGTCACTTACTTAACACCACTGTGAGCTATGAATCCAGTGAATATTTGTGTGTAATTGCAGTGTGTCTGTTTAAACAATCTGATTATCATTTAAGTTTTGACAGTGGTTCTGAATGGGTAGTCAAGTATCCTCATGACAATGAGGCTGAAATCAGAGGTCTCTGACTCTATAGCTCCATATGAGTGAGTGTATTTCTGTTCATAAAAAGTGTTCTTACAGTTAGAATTGAAATAAAAGGTAGCTTGCATAGACCTGATTAGACAAGAGCAGGTCCAAAGGTCATTACTTTGGGGGTCACACCAATGGGAAGTAAACAGAGGTCCTCTGACATCAGAAGATTTTTGCTAACATATCATTATATTTCATAGCAAAAAATCTGATGTGTAAGTACTTACAGGTGGCGATGGTGGTGCTCTTTTGGCATGAATTAGGTATCTCATATTGGAGGACCAGAAATCTAGTGTACAGTCAGCTTCAGCATGCTGACCCAGCTGATTTTAAGCAGACAAGTAATTTTGATAGATATATCAATTTAGGAGGCCATACTTTCCTGAATCTCCCAGATTTTCTGTTACTGCTTCCCTAGTTCAGCTAATGGAAGTTCTCAACTTCTCCCATGCAAGGTTAGGCAGGTTAAGTTAGTCCTCATTTGCCTCAGGAGCAAATCCATGTGAATTGAACAGGACTGTGTATCTGTGTGCACAGTAAGAAATTTAGTGTACTTGGGAAAGCTTACAATCACTGAGTTCAGCTGGTTGGGAATGACTTCAGCCATGTTAACATGTACTTTTACACTCCTGCACATGCAGTGTACAGGGGGGCGTTGGGAGTGATCCCTCATGCTGTATGTGCTGAACAAAACTTGGCTCTGTGTATGAACGAGCTAGTTGGCATGGGCCAGTAGCATGTCAGGGGCTATTCCCACTAGTGAATGATACAGCTATATTGTCTTGCCTGGAAAGGTCAGTCAGACACTGGAGTTTTTTACTGTACATGAACCTTTACATGTTTTTAACCGAGGCTATCATTCAGGGAAAAAGTTCTATTTAGTACAGCATTTAAATAAATGCTTATCCATGTTCACATGCTAAACTCCCACTAAATCCATGGACTTGGAATGAAACTTGGTTATGAATAATTCCCTGACTAACACAAAGTTGATTTAGTAAGGATTCTCTCAATAGCATAGGAAATGATTGAAGCAGGACTTCTTGGCACAGTTTTTCTCAGGCTTTTGACCACTTTGGATTGCTTTTAAACAGGTTGTCATTAATGTCACCTCTTCTTTCACCCTTCCTTATGCCTCTTTTCTTTCCTTTCATCTTGTTCAGTGCTTAAGCTTTGGAACAGCCTGCCAGGACTAATTAAAAACATATTAGCAAGTAATTTACCTGCCATCCAGAGTTTTCATGCCCTCTTGGAAGAGGGTCACTGGCCAAGAATAGTTGCTGCCATTGCAAGGATGCAACACTAATCAGATGTTGCTATATGAAGGGGAAAACAGTAGCTGCTGTAAATAAAATGGCATTGAAGATGACTGTTGTTAGGTCAGTTATTCTAATCCCCAGGCACTTTTTGCACATTGTTTTGCAGAACTCTTCTATTTTTGTAGATTTTAGAGATGGAAATTACTTTAAGTCACCCAAGCTATCCCTAAGGGCCAAATGAAGATTATTCCCTGTAATATTTTAAATCCTGTCCACTATTGTCTGAAGAGATTCAGGCTCCAAAAGAGAGCTGAAGCATAACCATATGTTTCACGAATAATTGTAAGAATTGCTACGGACAGTTTCATTCACATGTTTATCTACTTATGTTGCTGGTGCCTTTGGGTGGAAAGCCTGTCATAATGGTTCAATAAGTAAAGCTGTCCTGTTTATGATATGAATGATCAAGGAGTGGGAATGTATGAGTCAGCTGATGATCAATTCAGCAGTTTCTTGCAGAAAGGTTGGTTGCTGCTGGAAACTGTCACGATGTTAGTGGGCTCATTTCAGTGAAGTTTCCTGAACAAATGAATGCTTTACTGGAACTGTCTCTGTGAAGACATGAAGGGTGAAAATCAAAGGGAAGTGGGGATAGAGGAGCAGGGGGAGGACAAGAAACAGCACAGCTGTGTGTAAAGCTTGTTTCAAATTCTGTATTTTCTCAAAGATCAGACCTATTTTTGCCTGTTGGCTTGATCCACACCCATGTTTAAAATTAATTTTGAAGCTGTTTTGAAATAAACATAAAGGTCTTAGTTACCTGAAATGACCTTGAAATAAAGACACAATGCTTCTAATTTTACCTCCTAGAGTTTACCAAACAGGTATTTGTAGACACAGACAAACACACGTGTCAGACTGGAGCAAGGATGCAGACTTCCTCACTTGAACTATTCAGGGGACTGTAGTTTTCAAAATGTCAATACTGACTTGAATTGTATCATTAGAATATATTCTGTTCTAACTAATAACAGTTACTTCTTAAATGCTGTCAATATCAATATTCATGCGCAATTGAACTTAGAGCAGTATGGCATGTTCTCTTGGCCTGATAAAACACTTTAGAATGAAAGATGAACGTGGCAGTGTAACATACAGTCTTATTAGTGAAGGAAAATAGCCTTCCTAGAGTATGAAGGTTTCATACTCCTCAGTGTATGAGAGCTTGGATTCATAGCCCTTTTACAGCTGCGTTTTACCTCCTTTCATCCAGATACAATTAGAAATGCAACTGTATTGCCACTTGTTGGTGTCAATATTACAGCTCTAAAGAACACCCATCGTGCTGCTACTGTATCTATATGTGTATCTGTACATCATAGGACTACAATGCAGCTCATGACATTTGAACTCCACTTACTGATGTTAATGTGTTTTTAATACTGTGCAACTCACCTTCCTATTCAGATTCACTCTTGATAGTTTAATGATACAGTAGCAGCTCTGTTGAAAAAAATAAACCTAAAAAAAGTCCTTGGATGTGTGATCATTAGGGTTTTTTTCTCCCTCAAAAAGCAGCTAGTGTTCACGTTTTAAAAAATAATCCCCCAAGGCAATAGCTGGCTTAAGAGCATGGTAACACCACATGGAAGCTTATTGCACAGGGTCAGCCGCTCAAGTCCACCCAGGCTATTGTCTAAACACATTAAAGAAAATGGAGTGTGTCTTCACTGCCAGCTAACTCATAAAACATGCATTCACCTCACCATAGCTGCAAATTATCTCCCTTGGTTGTCAAACTTAGTAGAGAGTCTGAGAGGTGAGGGAGACCATGAAAAATGAATTACTCTCCCTTTTTAGTAACAAACCCATTAAAGCATGTTTGCTAGGAATTATGTTTATGAAGGAAAGTGAAAGCCTGCACCATTGTTGCCTTTATGTCAACAGCCAATACTGTTGTCTTGATTTGTTAGGCTAAACTAGTCCATGGGCAAACTGCCTATACCAATATTATGTTAAATAAGTACAAATATTATTTTTCTGTGGAAGAGAACTAGTTAATGGGTGTAATTGAATAGTGATGGATTAAGATCAAGAATAAATGGTGAAAGTCTGTCCATATAACTGAGCAGTGGGGCAGATCTTGGAGTCGTGCAGTCCAGTGTGGGTGAGGAGACCACACAGAAAAATATTCAGGTTAGCAGTGTGAGGTCTCAGCATTGTGCCCTGCAATTTGTGAAAGCAATGTTCTCACAATTAGTCTGATTTCAGACCAGACTATCAAACGTTTCATCCTATTACACAAAGCTAACTGTGAGCAGTTTGTGGCAGGCCAAGGTAGGAAAACTTTGGTTGTGATAAGAATGAAACAAAATGGCCATATTGATCAGATGAAAAGTTGATCTACTAAATGCCATGTTTTTAGCTGTAGCTAAGCAGCTGTAGTTGTACAAAGTGGTTATGAATGGACAGGAGCAAGGTGAACATATTTGCCCCTGTTACTTTCCAAACCTGTGATTACTTTTAGGACATGACTCCCATTTCAATGTGTGTTTCCTAATTCCTGATAATTAATTTTATTTTTTTTTTTTTTAACAGTTCCTCTCCATTTGGCATACATAAGCCTAGCATCCATTTTAGCTTTCTTTGTCCAGGAATTCCACAGATCACCTGTAGTGAGCCATGTCTTTGCTTTGACATGGCTCCTAGGATCCTTGTTTGATGCCTGCTACTTCTCGTGATGGAAGCAACAAGGAGCATTCAACCTTAATTCACCTTCTTTGTATCACTCCTGATTTACATATTGTATTCCTCCCAGGCCATCTTTTCTTCCAGACTGACAGTCCTTAGAGAGAGGGTTTGATAGCTTTAAGCAGAATTAAGATCCTGCTTGATTTCTTTTTGTCATGAACTCTTCTTCTTTGCTGCATCCTGACCTGTGTTCATCTCTCTGCAGCCATATTCTGTGAGAAGGTTTAAAGCATATGCCTCAAATACAAAGCCTTGACTTTTACATCACCACTGAGGGTTAACGCTATTGAATATCTACTAAGCAGCCTTCACTGAATGCTTTCCTCCCAGGGTAGATGGGTTATCCTATTAATATGCCAGACAGCTAGGATTTTTTCCTAACAGGACCTCTGCATTCATTTCCATAATCAGATGGATACAGGCACTGGTTTGGAAGGCAGCGCCTTCAGATCCTGATGTGACTGCTAAGCTAAGCAGAAGTGAGTTGCCATGGAGATTCCCAAGCTTTCAGTCACAAGCAGATTTTTGTGGCTTGACACTGGCAAAAACAATGAGAAAGTTTTGGGGCACTGGAGACAGCCAGAGCCCTGCCTACTTCAGTATGAAATGGCCCATGTGCAGCAGTCTCTTTGGCAGGACCTTTGTAGACAGAAACAGCTTTTCTTCTGAATGATGAAGAAAACCAGGGGGAGGGGAATTAAGATTCTTCATAACTTCTGTGACTTTTGCCATTGCCTTGAGTAACTTGGGACTGATCACTTTTTGTTCTCTCTGTATCTTATTTTCTGTGCTTAGTGGATGCATATTTATAAATTTGATATAGAGCTTTTAAATCAATTTAGTGATGAGCCAGAAGAAAACCAGAGGTGCCATATTGCTAAGCAAAATGAGAAAATTGATTTGTTAGGTTTAGAGCACCTACATGTACATTGTCGTAGCCTTGGTATTTCATGGCTGTTACAGGTTTTATTTGACTTAAATGGAAAAAAAGAGCAGGTAATGTGGGGACTATAACAGCTTCTGTCTATTGCAAAGAAAAATTGCTGGTTATTCCCTCTTCAGACATCAGGACTTCATGGACCAGGCCCAGTTGCAGAGGGATAAGGTTGATTCAACTCAGAATACCTTGCATCCTGACAGTTTGTGAATTTACCTAGATGAGAAAAAATAGGAGAAGAAAACAGGGAACTGAGACCCATCAAACCTGTGCTTAATCAAAGCAAGAAATGAGTTGCAGGAATCAATCTCCTAATGTAAAACATCTGTAACCTATTTTGAATTGACATTTTGAAGAGTGACTTTCTGAATAAAACTATTACAGTGATGCTTTGGGAACCTGGAGATCTGGGGTGTAGTCAGGATTCAGGTTTTTAGAACCATAGAATCATAGAATAGTTAGGGTTAGAAAGAATCTTAAGATCATGAAGTTCCAACTCCCCTGCCATGGGCAGGGATACCTCACATTAAACCATGTCACCCAAGGCTCCGTCCAGCCCAGCCTTGTCCACCACCAGGGATGGAGCAAAATGCCCAGAATGTGGAACGTAGTCTTTAGCATGTCCCACTCCTGTCCTCCATCATAGTTAAGGAAAAGGTTTTCAGGGGTTCTATATCCCACCAGCCTAAAAACACCCTACCCAGAAGTATCTTGGCTTTGTTTTTACGCGGGGAAGGAAAACTGGGGAGGGAGGGGGAAGGAACTGTTTGCAGTTTGTCCCAGAAGAAGGATCGGATGCTGCTTCACTTTCCATCTTTCAAGAGTTGAGACAAAATAGCCAACCTTTAAATGTAACTATGAAATGGCACATCTATTCTTGCTGAAGAAAGCAGCCCTGGCACTACTATTTGAATTCAAAATAATGCTTTAACTTATTTGGCTCTCAGCCACTCAAAAGTACCATCTATTCAGCATTTCCATTATAGGCAGAAAAGGTGGTTTCCTCCACAGACCCTTAGATATAAATTGAAGAGCTTAAAACTCTTTGAATACCAATCAGGCTTGGAGACACATCTCTGCTTCTTGCCAAGCATCATCAGCAAGGTGGGTGGAAACACCTCTTTATGATGTTTTTCTTTAATTCAAGTTGAGTAGAGGGAGAAGCTGTCCCCACTCACCCCCTTTCCTACCTAAAAGTGAACAGCACAGTAGGAGAAACTTAATGAGGCTGCTACATTCCCTGCTGACTGAAAGCAGACCTAGGAGCAAACTTAAGCAATTAGTTTCTTCTGACTCATCTACTCAGTTCTCTGCACCTAGCACCTGGTGTCTCTGAACTTGCATGTTACTGCAGCCACAAGGCCAGTCTGGGATCATGTGCTGGAGGAACTGGACATGCTGAGAAGGAGTCCTGGTGTGTTTACTCCCAGAGTGTCTCATGTCAGTCAGTGAAAAGTTTAACTTTTCCCTTTTTCTTGGAAGTACTGGTGCTACCTGGCATATTTTCTTTTGCATGTGTTCAAATGGCTGGGCAGGTTTTGAGTCCCACAGGAGTGTGAGTTCCTGCTGGACAAGAACAAAACCTTCATCGTTACGCTTTTCTAGCAACAGCAAATGCAAGCCCTTGTTGGGGGGGGCATGGAACTGTCAGAGGGAGGTTTAGGTGTTATCTACCTGTCCTGGGTTCAACTATAGCAGTCATTTTTCTCCTTCTTAGTAGCTGGTGCAGTGCTGGGTTTTTGACTTTCAGCCTGGAAACAACACTGGTAACACCGATGTTTTTAGTTGTTGCTAAGTCATGTTTACTCTGGCCAAGGACTTCCTGAGTTTCATGCTCTGCCAGGGAGGACAGGAAGCTGGGAAGAAACAGAGACAGGTATCCTGACTCAAACTAGGCAAAGGGGTATTCCATACCAGAGCACGTCATGACCCATATATAAACTGGGGGCAGCCACCTGGAAGGGCTAGATCACTGCTTTGGTTGGGCTGGGTATCGGTCGGCGGGTGGTGAGCGGTTGTATTCTCTTCCCTTGTTATTTCCCTTATCATTATTATTACTGGTGGTAGCAGTAGTGATTTGTGTTATACCTTAGTTACTGGACTATTCTTATCTCAACCTGTGAGAGTTACATTCTTTTGATTCTCCTTCTCATCCTTCTGGGAGCAGGAAGAGGAATAAGAGGGGAGTGAGTGAGCAGCTGCGTGGTTTTTGAGCTACCAGCTGGGCTTAAACCATGACAGTTCTTTGTGGCACCCAACATGGGGCAATACAGCAGAAGAAGTTTTGGAGAAAGAGAGGAAAAGAATCCAAATCCTGCTGAAAGCTGGTTTTGCCATAAAACGGAGTAAGGTCAAGGGACCTGCACAGGAGATTCAATTTTTGGGAATAAAATGGCAAGATGGACATTGCCAGATCCCCACAGATGTGATCAACAAGATAACAGCAGATCAACAGATCAACAAGATCTCCACCAACTAATAAGGAAGAAACACAAGCTTTCTTGGGTGCTGTGGGGTTCTGGAGAATGCACATCCCAAATTACAGTTTGATTGTAAGCCCTCTCTATCATGTGACCCAGAAGAAGAATGATTTCATATGGGGTCCTAAGCAACAACAAGCCTTTGAGCAAATTAAACACAAAACAGTTCATGCAGTAGCCCTTGGACTTGTCCAGACTGTGCCAGATGTAAAAAAACGTACTTTACACAGGAGCTGGGGAGAACGGTCCTACCTGGAGCCTCTGGCAGAAAGCTCCAGGGGAGACTCGAGGTTGACCCCTCAGCTTTTGGAGTCAGGGATACAGAGGATAAGAGGCCAGCTCTACTCCAACTGAAAAAGAGATACAGGCAGCCTATGAAGGGGTTCGAGCTGCTTCAGAAGTGCTTGGCACTGAAGCACAGCTCCTCCTGGCACCCCGGTTGCCTGTGCTGGGCTGGATGTTCAAAGGCAGGGTCTCCTCTACACATCATGCAACTGATGCTACATGGAGTAAGTGGGCTGCACTAACTACGCAATGAGCTCAAACAGGAAACCCCAGTTGTCCAGGAATTCTAGAAGTCATCATGGACTGGCCAGAGGGCAAAGATTTCGGATTGTCATCAGAGGAGTACATGATGTGTGCTGAAGAGGCAGTTCAAGCTCTTTCATAACATCCACTCTAAGTAACCCCTAGGCATTGAATAGTGCCTTCAAACTATAGCTGCCAAACCAGAAGTAGTGTATTTGACTTCACTTCTCATCTCTTATCAAAGCAGTGAGAATCTAAAGACCATCCTATTATGGTTTTCAAGGTCCAGTAGGCATGTAGCAAGAATAACGATCAGTGTTTTAAAACAATGTTATTCTTCACGATTGCTCTTTGCGCTTGATTTGTGCACACAGCATAACATTATTAAGGGTAATCAGTACTGCCATTGTTGTTCAGGCAAAGAAAGGCTACTGCACTATTGAACAGCTCTTTACATTTGAATCATGTGAAATAATGTAGCTCATAGAGCGTCCCTCTGGTATTAAATACACTGGGGCAAAGCTTAGGCCAACACTGTTAGGATCTGACAGAACACTCAATTATTAATTTTAAATGATGACACATAGTCATGGGCAGCCAGTGCCTTGAGCCAGGATCTAGTAACTGGTAATGTATGTGCCTGATATATGCCAATACAGGTATTGACTGAACTTATAAAAGTGAGATGAGATAGCAAAGTAAATCTCTTGGGAATGAAGGACCACATGGAAAAAACCCCGAGTGATGCATTTGCTTTTCTTTTGGTGCTATTGACATTGAGAACACAAGAACACACAACAGATATAATTTTGGAAAATAACACAGAATAGGTCAAAAATGCTCACTTTTGACTTGAAGTTTTACAAGAACTGTATTCTTAAAATTGCCCCAGTATTATTATAACATTCAATTTCAGAAATAAACACAGGAAACTGGGGGGGGGGGGAAGGGAAGGGAAGACCTTGTTTTCTTTTCCTCTTTTTATTCCTTGTTCTATATTCTGGTCACATATTTTGGAGTTATTTTTTATTTAGCCAAACTCCAGTAGATTTGAAAAGCCATTCTAAATATGTTAAGGTAAAAAATGTAATTGCCTAAATTGTATCTAAGCTGGGGGACAGAAAATAGTAAACTAAACAGAAGTATGACATTTATTGAAATACAGGCTTCTCAGTTGTCCTTCTTAGCTTGTGATAAAACTTTTGCTGTGTGATGCAAGCTGTGGTGTTCCAGTAAACCTCTGTCGTGGTTTAAACCCAGTCAGGTAATTCGTTCGCTCACTTCCCCCCCCTTTCTTGCCCTCCCCCTGCTCTCGGAGGGACGGAGAGGAGAATCGAAAAGAATGCAACTCCCACGGGTTGAGATAAGAACCGTTTAGTAACTAAGGTATAACACAAATCACTACTGCTACCACCAATGATAATAATGATAAAGGAAATAACAAGGGAAGAGAATACATCATCTCACCACCAGCCGACCGATAACTCGCCCCCCCCAGCCCGACCAAGCTCCGACCGATACCTCCTCCAACCCTCCAGACTCCCAGCCCTTCCGGCTAACTCCCAGTTACCTCCTGGGCATGACGTGCTGTGGTATGGAATATCTCTTTGGTCAGTTTGGGTCAGGTGTCCTGTCTCTGCTTCCTCCTGGCTCCCCCTCCTCCCTGGCAGAGCATGAGGCTCACAAAGTCCTTGGCCAAACCAAAACAACCTTGTTATCAGCTCTGTTCCCGAGCTGAAAGTCAAAACACTGCACTGCACCAGCTACCAAGAAGGAGAAAAAATGACTGCTACTGCTGAACCCAGGACAACCTCACATCTGGATAATGCTGCCTAGCCTTTTTCATTTACTGATATTATCAAAGCAATGGAAACTTAGGGTGGTATTCAGACTTCTCCACTGCTAGTGGAGCAAAGGCTTTTTGGAACTTGAATTTGAAGGTTTTAAAATCTATCTTAAGGCAAAATTTTTCATGCAGGCATAATTGTGAGAAGATGTTTAAATTCATACAAAATGCGAGAGAGAAAATATTGCTAAGAGCAGGCTCACTCAGTAAAGCAATGCAGTCCTCCATTTACTTTAAACTTAAGCATATTAGGCATGTGGCCAACAGAGTCTACTTTCCCCATAATCACAAGTGTCTGCTTTAAGCAAACTTTTCTGATCTTTGAGTTTTGCAGTCTTCTCTGGCTTTGAAAGGCTGCTACACCCAATCTCCCTTCTTGCTGAGATTTTTCCATGGCTTTCTTCGCTTTAGGTACTTCACTTAAATACACCATTAATAAAGGTGGAGATTTCTCCTGTAATCTTTTTCAGTCAAAGGTATTCAGGTTCTTAATAGGATTCATGCTATGCCATACTGTAACACGGAATTGCTCCTCAGTAAGTCTCATTCAACTTAGTGGGGATATTTCTATTGCCTTTCTTGTGCTTAGGATGAATACTGTTGACTGCTGAGTATCTTGAACACATAGTAATGAATCTGACTTCATGAGAGCCTTGAGAGATAGATATTGCTACCTCTGTTACTGATAAGGAATAGAAGTCTGAAGAGCTTGTATGAATTACTTATGATCATCAAACAACCCTGTTGAAACACTGAGAAGCAATACCTGTCTCTACTCCTGACACTTATCTGGAAGGCCAGTCTGTCCCCTTGACATCTCACTGGCAACTATTAACCTGTTCCCAGATCTTCACAAAGTAAAATAACAACCCCTGCAACTGCTACCTACATGTGCATACTTGGTTTTGCAACACATATTCACCAGTTCCCAAAGATGTGTCTGCAGAAGCAGCTGCCTATATGAGTGCCTGGGGATCTTTCGTATCCCCCTGATCACCCAGCTGCGCTGTGATGGAGGTAGGGCAAGAAGAGTGACTAACTGAGGTGGTGGGCCAAAATGCAGCTGTTTGGCACTTGACTAGGCGAACCCTTGCTGTAGTTGCTATGTAGTGTTAACTATATGCAGCAGAGGGCATTAGCGCTGTTAGTGCTACACAGTTTATCTGTGGTAACCAAGGTTCATATATAAACCCTAGGGCAGCAAATTAATGAATAATACAATAGTTGGGTTATTGTTCATAAACACAATATCTCATTATTATAAATAGCAAGATTGAACAAAAGTGTGTCTCCTGAGGCAGGGGCAGGCAAGCAATTTGGGCCTGTGTGAAAGAAGGTTTGATAAGAATTATTGGGCTGATGTAATGTTTATTTACTGCGCATAAACATGGCCAGACTATGCATCTGCTTCTAGAATAATATAGAAACTGAGTTGGCAGGGCAAAACTGGCTGATTCACAGCGTGTTTTCTATGCAACAGAAATTGTGCCTAAGTCTACTCTTCCACTAGACTATTCCTAACAGCTGCAGTATCCCTGTATGAAACAAAAATCAATATGCATATCAAACAGGCACAAGCCTAATAGTGCTATTAAAAGAAGGAGGAAAGAGAACCCCAAATTTCTTAGATGTTGCAATTACTCAATAGAGCTCTTAATCAGGGAAGTGCCTCTGCAAGCAGCAAGGCTGCACAGTTCAGTCTGTGCCATGTTTGCTGCTCAGCTATGTCTGATAACTTAGGGCATCCACAGAGACAGATGTCTCTGGATCTTAGGTCATCTGCTGTTTCCACACTCATTTCTCCTCAGAGCTCAGATGGTAGGACTGCCTTTGGGCCTCCAGCTTGGATGCTTCTTCTGAGCTGCCTCTTTTGGGATTAAGGACAAGAGTGTCAAGGGCTTGCTTCTATGAAGGGTTTTAAATTTCCTCTTCTCAGGGAATGAGCCTGGGTTCCATGTAATTTCTTTCTGGGTTCTTCAGAGCAGGGGTTTCTCTCTAAATTGGGTGCATGACCTGGGATTTGGATCACCCAGGTCAAGCCCAGATTTCTGGCAAGTTTGCAAGTTTTACTCCCTGTGGGGTGTTGCAAAGGGCTTAATCATTCTCTGTACCTAATTGTTGGGGAAGACCTGTGCTGTGCAAGCTTTCAGAGGATTCAGCAATGTTTAATGCTTGCCATTTAGCTCTGCTGTTCCTGGTGAATTAGGTGAGCATTCATGTGTGTACAACTAGAAACATGATTATGCTAATCCCAAGATCCAAGGAAACTAAGACATCCACGGTGCTATGTATAGTGTAAACACAGTAACACTACATCCCTGTGGTGGTTGCAGCCTGAGCAGAAAGAGAAGAAATGAGGAAAGAGGAGGGACATAGGTATTAAAAATTACCTGTCTTCACGTAGGTCTTTCTCTGTGACAGCACAAAACTTCAAGATGAGTCCAGTGGGTTAGTTTCAAGACTATAGTTGTTCCCACTGAATTTATTTGTGCATTATTCTGTAGGGAGCTGCTGTTCCCCTTGTCATGTTGGAAGGAAAGGGAAGTTTTCCAAGAGCAGCCTGAATAAAAATCCCAATTGCTCTTTCTTTGGGAAAGCCTTTGCTTGGGCCCATGGTTGTCTTTCCTTCCTCCCCCACACCCTTCCCATCAGGCATAGTGTCATCACTCTCTAGTTTCTCCTTCTTCCTTATACTTGCCAAAACCTCTGCCATTAACATCTTAGTCTATCAAAGTGGCAATGCCCAAGAAATTGCTCCCAAGCCCTCATGAACGGTTTCAAAGCTCTCTGCACTGTATTTTGCTTGCCGCAGCACATTTAAGTGTCCTTTTTAATATTTCTGTCCAAAGTAATGGGGTTGAAGAAGGGTGGAGGTGGATGGATCCATCAAACTTCAAGAAGAACAAGCTGAAATAAGAACATAATAAGAAAGGGTAATTTTAGAGACAGAAGTTAGTGTGGTAAGAGGCTGATGTGCCAAATGGGAACAATGCGAACTTATTTGTTCTAGTTCAAAATACTCTATTTGGGCATCAGCTGTCTCCAATGGCAAGTACACCAACCGATTATCTGGTATAAATCTACATAATTTGTCATTATACATAATGTAGTTAATTTACTTCAAGCTAAAACTCTCAATCTATTCACACTAAGATTTTACAAAGAACAGGAGAAGGTCACTCAGATGACATGCGCATATTCTTTCCACAGCTCTGGGTTCCTGTGCTGCTGGGTAGAAACTTAGAGCTTATGGTGCCCTGGGGATGTGGAGAAGTATTTAATACACAGCCAAAGCACCTGCTGCTGCTTTGGGATTTCCAGGAAGAATTTTGCAATCTTTTAAATTCTGGGTTTTGTGTGAATACAAGCCGGATTTTAGCAAGATAATTAGCAGAGCCATCTACATCTGTCTCCATCTACAGTCTTGCTTTGAAGCTCTCATCCGTATGTGAGCTGCTTCCAAAATTATGAGCAAAATTATGAGCAACTCCACTTAAAACTACTACCAGTGTAATGCTTGAAAGGCAATAATACACGTAACTTCTACTATTTAAGAGAGTTTGGGTTCATTTTGTCTGCTGGCTAGGTCTCATTTGTCTTGCTGTGAAAAAACTTCTATTGGTTTTACAAATTAAACTGCTTGATTGTGGGTAGAGCTACCTTCATGTTCCATACTGAAGTCTGAATTTGTATTTCACTCTTCCTGGGATGAAGGTAAAGTGTCAGCGCTCTCAGATTTAACATCAGCTGGCTCACCCCAGGCTAAGCAGAACATAGACTCTCCTAGGTGTGCTAACTAATGGTACCTTAGGTAAGGATGAAGATGAGTATGGATGAAGGCTCCTTGAAAATATGCTGGTCACTTTTCATAGCATTCATCATAAGGTATTGATACCTTATGAAGGCTTAAACTCTCATGGGAGATCACAGTAACAGTGGAAAAAAAAAAAAAAAGAAAGAAAATATATTTTCTAGGTACAGCATGAGACTCAAAGCATTTGCCCAGCTCTGATCAGTGGTGAAATACTGGGTAAAATCTCCATTTTAAGATTATCTGATGTTTTGATAAGTTTATGGAAGCTATGGGTTGGGTGTGTTTATTTCTCCATTTCTGTGATAGTTTTGTGTATACTGTCTAATAATCTCATCTATAGTTTTGTGTATACTGTCTAATAATCTCATCTATCTGACATTTTAGATTTTAATTTCAAATTGAATTTCTACACATTTATGATCAGTCTTATGAAAGCATGAGTGAGAAAAATTCTGTCTTTGTATTTACAATAGTAATTATATCTGTTAGCAAAGAGTAGAGGATTCCTCATAATAGTTATGATTTTAAGTAATAAGTCACGAGTTTATGACAAGAGCAGAGAAAACAATGCGTCTGCCTGCCCACAGAAATATTCTCCCCCTTTTTATAAGGATAAACCAAGATTTCTCCAGCAAGGTTCTTTGGAGAAGGGAGGAGAAAAATGGAAACAATATTTAAAAAAAACAAAACAAAACAAAAAGGCAAGGACCATGGAAACAAATACACATATAAATGTGTGTGTATGCATACACAGATACCTGTACACAGTCAGCGCCAACGAGAGGCACTCATTTAACCTTACTGATTAAAGGTTTGCCTGAGCATAAGGAATTCCAAACTCATGATTCGTGCTCTGTTTGATTTTATTTTTTTTTATTTGAAATATGTCTTTCACATACATTTTTGGTTTTAACTCATTTCTAATGATACCTAGCATTTTCCATAGGTGACACATTAAAATTTAGTACACTTGTAAATTCTGATACAGCTGTGATGCTGACAGCACGTAAGGTCAAAGAACAGTAGGTTCTGGTCACATATTCTGTTGCTGAGAATATGCTGTCTTTCGTTATTCATATTAATTAGGTGTCCTTTCAGAGAAAGTAGGAGCTAAGGAAAATATTGTAGATCCTCATTTTAAATCAGTTGTTAAAGTTCTGGTATTAGGACCCATCATTAACAAATCCATGTTTATTTCACAGGACCATATAAGACAGAAGTCAAGTTCCAGCTTCAATGTGAAGGAAATTGTACTAATTATAGTGAAGATATCGCCAGTCACCATGACAGAAGTGTCATGTAGACTATTTTTTCAGGTTCAGAAAAAACTAACTTGGCAGCTGAATTAGATTTGCCTTAAATAATAATCACACAGAGCACCAAGCTGTAGGAAAGAAGAAAGTCTTGAAAACCAGCCTAAAGCATAGGCAGGACCACCAATTTAACATACCAGACTAGGATGGTTGAGACTTGAAACATCTGTAAAGCATGTGTTTTCTTCCATCCAGATCTATGGCCTGGTTTTCATTTTGTGTTTTCTTTGTTTATTTTGCATTATTGCTTCTTTGGCCCATCATGGATCTGGTAGGGCTCAGGAAATATTGGCAGCATTTCTGGCTCTCTGAACTTTCAGTGTGACTCTTAGTATGTGATTTTATATCTCCAGTTCCTGAATGCATACAAAATAATGTTTTCTACCTCATCAGGACGTTATGAGGCTACAATACATCTAATAACCTTGAGATGCTCAGGTATTTGGGTGGTGATAGATATGTCAATGGCTATCAGAGGGAACTAGACAAACCTCAGCTACCTCAGTTCACCTCTCCTGAAATTTTATATTACATCATGATGCAATCAGGTAAGAATTGATCACTTGAACTTTTTTACTCATGGATGTTCCTGCCTGAAAATCACCTGATATTGATCGTGTCTTATCAATCAGTTTCAACAACTGCTGAAATAGTCACCTTATTTCAACTAGTGCAAAATAAAACAGGCTTTCCTATCCTTTTTATCACATCTTCTTGGAGAAGGAGGGCATTTTTATATACTTTCCTTGCAGCCCTTTGATTAAGATCAAGGTTACTCATCAGATATAACCTGGCTTGTATTGTCAACTATCTCTCATCTAGGATTAAATTCAACAAAGTCACATAATAAGGGGGATGGGGAAAAAAAAACCAAACTCTTAAATAATTTAAACTCATTACACTGCTAATCCTTCCGTTCTCCTAGGCTCCCCAGAGGTGTATTAGGAGGTAATTGAAAACACTTTAATACACTGAAAAGACATCTGAGACTAGTATAGTCAGCCCTTGGTAACTCTCTGCTTCTTCGCTGGCTGTTTAGTAATAAGGAAGAAGAGCTCACTTAGAGAGGAGGAAAAAAAAGGAAAAAAACACCCAACATATTAAAAACAAAACCACCTAGAGATAATGTGCATTTATTGTGAGTACTAAAATGACTACACAGAGTTGTCTTTATTATAATGAGAACTTATTGAGCATTCAGAAGAGCACATGTAGGGTGGGAGAGGGTACTGTCTGATGCTTAATGCAAGGCACTGACACAGGATGCCCCCGGGATCCAGCCTTCAGCTCTGTTGCCCTGTGCACAACCATGTGTGATACCTTTGGGAGTCTATGTCTAATCCGCTTTGCCTGGAAAGTGCAGTTGCTACCTTTTTACCTCTTGAAGTTGAATTAATTATTGTTTTTAAGCCACTCTGAGACCCTTGGATAAAGTTGCTGTAGAAGTTAAAAGTGTTGTTATTGCTCAAAAATACTGCAACAGGAGAGGTGTTTAAATGTCAATTCTGATTGGTAGTGCTTTGGTACGGGATTGAACCATGCCTGTAAAGCACTTGCTTGTATTAAGGACAGTATAAAGCTTCAGTTCCCTAAAGAGAAATTAGGGAGGAATTATTTTAACTTCCAGTTAATAACGTATTTGACACTTGGCAGGCTGTGTTTTGGGATGGGCAATATTTAGAACGTCACTGGAGGCTAGTGGGTGAGAACTGTAATTTTCTGGGTGTGGTCAATTTATGATTCAAAGAGACAGCTTCATCCTACATATAAATTTATTCCCATGATTGTGCTGCTTCTGCCAGTTCACAAATGAAGTCTGATCCAACACATCTGATCTTCTACTTGTTTTGAAAGCAACAATTTCTGTCAATAAAATTTTCTTGTCTTTTTGTAAAACTGTGAGCCCAAGTACCAGACAGAACAAGGAGTCAGTGGTGCATTAGGGAGGCTTTTTCCTCTAGAATATATGATTTTTAAACCTTAACTTGGAGCATAGCATTCAAAAAAATGTTGCTGTGGAAAAAGTGGCCAGTAGCTTACACAAAAAGGAGTTTGATGAATTTGCCTCAGTCCTGGGCCATAACTACACCCGGGAACTGTGGACTGTCCTAGCAAATCTGAAATGACTAGAAGACTTTTTCAGGCACAGATCTTCTTTCTCATTCCAATGTGGCCAGCTAGTCCAGCAGGCCATCAAAGAGCAGAGAGTAATTTATTTCCTTATACACACTTTTGTCACCATTGCTAACTATTGCCACTTAAAAGTTGCATAAGGTAAATCAGCTGACAGGCCTGGAGATCCATGTTGGTTTCTTCTTGTATCTGTTAGACATGTATTAAAATATTAATATATTAAAATATTACTATTTTAAAAATAATTTTAAAAGTATGATTAACAATGACTGGACATCTGCCTAGCGTCAAGTGAAGCTCCCAAAGCAGAACAAACATTCTGGGGAAAAGCTGGGTTCCTTACTTTGCAAATATAAAGGGGAAGGAATCAGTCAGCTGATCGGAGCTAGCCCAGCTAGAGCCACAGCCGGCACGCTTCAGCGACCGGGAGGGTCAACGGAGATTAGGAAAATCAGAGAGGAGAGCGCAGAGACATCGCGATTCCCGACATCTCCCGATCCCCGAAGCCCCAGCAGCCCTTGCGAGAGAGAGGCTCACGTGGCGGGGGGCGTTCCCTCGGTGACGGTGACCACTCCCTGCTGCTTGCCTTGAAAAAGCCTTTGAGAGGGCAGCGACCGGTTGCTGCCCACCGGGTGCAGAGAGGAACAAGCAGGTCGTGTTGCTGGTGTCCCAGACTGCAGACCAATATGGTTGTCTCCAGAAAGAGAGCTTACAGTAAGACGACTGCAGCAACTCAGATGGAGACCCCGTCCCAAACCGTGGCTGTTCAGGTCTCTGGGTGCAGGGAGTGGCAGAGCCTGCTGCTGCCGGGGGAGGGAGGACAGCATTCCACCTGCGTGAGGTGTGAGCAGGTAGAAGATCTGCTTAGCCTGGTGGCAAGACTTAAGGAGGAGGTTGAAACGCTGAGGACTATCAGGGAGTGTGAAAGGGAGATCGACTGGTGGAGTAACTCCCTGGCGTGCCAGTCGGAACGGTTCCAGGGAGATACCCCCCAAAAGGGGAAGGACCCCCTGCCTTCTCAGGCAGAGGGGGATGGCCCGAGACAGCCCCTGCCCTGTGGCTGTAGCGCAGAGGTAGGGGACCAAAAAGACGACGAGGGTTGGAAGCGAGTTCCAGTTTGATGTCGGGGGAAACCCTCCCCCCTTCCTGCCCTGCTTCCCCAGGTGTCCGTCCATAATAGGTTCGAGGCCCTGGATCTTGAAGGAGAGGTAAGTGAGAATGTGGGGCAAGGCCAGCCCACAAGGCCACATAGGAAAAGGGGGTCGACTTTGCACCTCAAGACTGCCTCTGTTAAGAAAGAAAGAAGGGTCATTGTAGTAGGGGATTCCCTTCTGAGAGGAACAGAGGGCCCGATATGCAGAGTTGACCCTCATCATAGGGAAGTGTGTAGTCTGCCTGGAGCCCAGATCAGGGATATCACCAGGGCACTCCCCAACCTGGTGCACCTGACAGACTACTACCCGCTGCTGGTCTTCCAGACAGGTGGGGAGGAAGCTGCTTCCCGCAGTCTGAGGGGGATGAAGAAAGACTACAGGGCCTTGGGGCGGATGGTGAAAGAGTCTGGGGCTCAAGTGATCTTCTCCACACTCCTTCCATCTTCCACTGATGATGTGGGAAGGAATGGGAAGATTCAGTTCATGAACAATTGGCTACGAGACTGGTGCTACAGGCAGGGCTTTGGATTCTTTGATAATGGCTGGTTTTATAGGGCACCAGTCTGGACAATGTCAAGTGAGAAAGGTTTGTCTCACAGAGGCAAAAGGATGCTGGGGCACGAATTAGCAGGGCTCATTTGGAGAGCTTTAAACTAGATTCGAAGGGGGATGGGGTTGTAGCTGGGCTTGCCCCAGTGGGGAAGCGCTCCAGAATTAATGAAGACTGGGAGGCCCCCTATAATCCTAGGGTGAAATCGGTGTGCTCAGCTCGCTCCCTGAAATGTCTGTACACCAATGCGCGCAGCATGGGAAATAAACAGGAGGAGTTGGAAACCTGTGTTAAGTCAGGAGACTATGATCTGGTGGCAATTACAGAGACGTGGTGGGACAGCTCACATGACTGGAATATAGTCATGGAGGGCTATGTCCTTTTCAGAAAAGACAGGCCAGCCAGGAGGGGTGGTGGGGTTGCTCTTTATGTGTGGGAGGAACTACAATGCACCGAGTTCTGTCTGGGGACAGATGATGAGCGAGTTGAGAGTCTGTGGGTGAGAATTAAGGGGCAGGCTGGCAGGGGCGATACTGTTGTAGGTGTCTGTTACAGACCACCAGATCAGGCTGAGGAAGTTGACGAGGCCTTCTACAGGCAGCTGAGAGAGGCCTCACAGTCACAGGCCGTGGTCGTCGTGGGGGATTTTAACTTCCCTGATGTTTGCTGGAAGGACCACTCGGCAACCCAGCCGCAGTCCAGGAGGTTCCTCCAGTGTGTGGATGATAACTTCCTCCTGCAAATGGTGGATGAGCCGACCAGGAGAGGAGCGCTGCTGGATTTCATCCTCACTAACAAGGAGGGTCTGGTTGAAGCAGTAAGGGTTGAGGGCTGTCTTGGTTGCAGCGACCACGAGATGGTGAAGTTCAGGATCTTGTGTGGTAGGACTAGGAGAATACCACGTAGAATTGCAACCCTGGACTTTAGCAGGGCAAACTTTGGCCTTTTCAAGGAATTGCTAGGGGAAATCCAATGGGCAAGGCTGCTTGAAGGAAAAGGGGCCCAAGATAGTTGGTTGA
Source organism: Pezoporus occidentalis (assembly GCF_034315485.1). Classification (NCBI taxonomy): domain Eukaryota; kingdom Metazoa; phylum Chordata; class Aves; order Psittaciformes; family Psittacidae; genus Pezoporus; species Pezoporus occidentalis. The sequence goes on from NW_026913953.1 coordinate 661,674, forward strand.
CATTCAAGGACTGCTTTTTCCGTGCTCAAGATCGGAGCATCCCGACACGTAGGAAGTCAAGGAAGAGGGCCAAGAGACCTGCGTGGCTAAATAGGGAATTGCTGGGTATGCTCAAGTGGAAGAGGAGAGTTTACAGGTCATGGAAGGAGGGGCTGGCCACTTGGGAGGAATATAAGGCTGCTGCTAGAGGATGTAGGAAGACAGCTAGGAGGACTAAGGCATCCTTAGAATTAAACCTGGCAAGAAGGGTCAAGGACAGCAAAAAGAGCTTTTTCAAGTACATGGCAGACAAAACTAACACCAGAGGCAATGTAGGCCCACTGATGAACGGGATGGGTGACAGAAGATGCAGAGATGGCAGAGTTACTGAATGCCTTCTTTGTCTCTGTCTACTCTGCTGCAGGCAGTCCTGAAGAGCCCTATACCCCGGAGACCTTAGATGAAGTCAGGTCGACGGAACGGTTTGCCTTAGTCGATGAGGACTGGGTTAGAGATCAGTTGAGCAATCTGTACATCCATAAATCCATGGGTCCAGATGGGATGCACCAGCGGGTGCTGAGGGAACTGGCGGAAGTCATTGCTAGACCACTCGCCATCATCTTTACCAAGTCTTGGGAAACGGGAGAGGTGCCTGAGGACTGGAGGAAGGCAAATGTCACTCCGGTCTTCAAAAAGGGCAAGAAGGAGGACCCGGGTAACTATAGACCGGTCAGCCTCACCTCCATCCCTGGGAAAGTGATGGAACACCTTATCCTTGGTGCCATCTTAAGGCATATCAAGGATGAGAGGGTTATGAGGGGCAGTCAACATGGCTTCACCAGGGGGAAATCATGTTTGACCAATCTCTTAGCCTTTTATGAGGAAATAACACGGTGGATGGATGATGGCAGAGCGGTGGATGTGGTCTACCTTGACTTCAGCAAAGCGTTTGACACAGTCTCCCACAGCATCCTCACGGCTAAATTGAGGAAGTGTGGACTGGATGATCAGGTAGTGAGGTGGACTGCGAACTGGCTGAAGGAGAGAAGCCAGAGAGTTGTAGTCTATGGGGCGGAGTCTAGTTGGAGGCCTGTAACTAGTGGAGTGCCTCAAGGGTCAGTACTGGGACCGGTATTATTTAATATATTCATCAACGATTTAGATGAGGGAATTGAGTGTACTATCAGCAAGTTTGCTGATGACAGTAAGCTGGGAGGAGTGGCTGACACGCCAGAAGGCTGTGCTGCCATCCAGCGAGACCTGGACAGGCTGGAGAGTTGGGCAGGGAATAACGGGATGAAATCTAACAAGGGAAAGTGTAGAGTCCTGCATCTGGGCAGGAACAACCCCAGGTTCCAGTATAGGTTGGGGAACGACCTGCTAGAGAGCAGTGTAGGGGAGAGGGACCTGGGGGTCCTAGTGGACGACAGGATGACCATGAGCCAACACTGTGCCCTTGTGGCTAAGAAGGCCAATGGCATCCTGGGGTGTATTAGAAGGGCGGTGGTTAGTAGGTCGAGAGAGGTCCTCCTTCCCCTCTACTCTGCCCTGGTGAGACCCCATCTAGAATATTGTGTCCAGTTCTGGGCCCCTCAGTTCAAGAAGGACAGGGAGCTGCTGGAGAGAGTCCAGCGCAGGGCAACCAAGATGATTAAGGGAGTGGAGCATCTCCCTTATGAGGAAAGACTGAGGGAGCTGGGTCTCTATAGTTTGGAGGAGACTGAGGGGTGACCTTATTAGTGTCTATAAATATATAAAGGGGGAATGTCACGAGGATGGAGCTGGGCTCTACTCAGTGGCAAACAATGATAGGACAAGGGGTAATGGGTGCAAACTGGAACACAAGAGGTTCCACTTAAACTTGAGAAGGAACTTCTTCTCAGTGAGGGTGACGGAACACTGGAACAGGCTGCCCAGGGAGGTTGTGAAGTCTCCTTCCCTGGAGACATTCAAAGCCCGCCTGGACACATTCCTGTGTAACATTATCTAGGTGTTCCTGCTCTGGCAGGGGGATTGGACTAGATGATCTTTTGAGGTCCCTTCCAATCTCTAGCATACTGTGATACTGTGTGAATTTGCTTGTTCAAGCTGGAGTTGCACCAATTCACTGCCCCTGTATTCCATTGCAAAAGCTTAAGAATATGGAGCAGACAACCTACCCTGGCCATCACTGCTTTCCTTTCCTCATTCAGCTGCATGCCCACTTATTCCCACTTGGTTTACTTCTTCTTTACCCACATTATACCTTGTAGCAAGGGAAATGCAAGCTTGTCAGGCTTGGTTCTGCTCTGGTGCTTGAACTGCTGCTTCTTACTGTGTGGACTAGTACCACCTGTGTCAGGTAGATGGGTACAAATGTCTATAGGGGAAAGATAAATCAGATTTACACATAGCTTGTCATTGGCCAGAAAACAGGACCCAATAGGTGATTTTCGTTTACTTTCCTTAACAGTTAATTTTCATTTGACTTCACAGCCATGAGACTGTGTACCTGAAACTCTTCGGTTAGAAGAGTTAAAAGTTGATGCCACTTTCCATTGTAAAGAAGAGTACAGAACACAGCGTAGGCCTCCGACATGCCACAGATGCCGACAGCTGTGTAATGTCTCTGAGGCAATCACAGAAATTTCTTCTGCTGAAAAGTATTTAAATGCTATTTATTTTGAAATGTAATTTAGTAGCTGTTAGATAGGAAAGATCTTAGTCTTTGCAATTTATTTACTTTCTCTAAGCTCCCTATCTCCTAATAAAATTACCCACAATAGCAAGTAAAGAACTCTCATTTTGTAAGTTCAGACTCTCACATAATACTTTCATTCATGTTTTGATTTCAATGGCATTAACAAGTTTTATGCCGCAAGAGGACCTACCCTTCACACTGTAATGCTGATGAAGGCTGATCATATTTTTCTACTGCAATTTCATTAACAATAAAAAAAAAAAGGTGATAATAATATTGACTTGCACACCTTAGAGGAATTTTGAGGGGATTGGTAGTGTTTGTAATGTGCTCTGGAATCGATGCTCTAAGGGCTATTAGATAACTGCCTTCCTGACATGGTTTCAGACACTAGCAACGCAGCTGTATTAAGTTGTTGAATGAGCAACCCCACATAAAACACCTAAATAACAGAATTCACCAAAAATAACTTCAAAAGCCCACTGAAAAGTGGAGATCCATTTTATGCGTCTAAATACATCACTCATCTTTCTGGACTTCCAACTGGAATATACTGGTAGAGGGTTGAGAGGTATCAGCCTCACTGCTCTGAGTACTGTTGTTATGCATAGTAACAGCAGTGCTGAAACTCTGGCAGGTACTTCCCTTCAGAAAAGGATGGCCTTAATTCAGCTCTTTCTTCCATCTGTAGTAATACAAGTAGAATTATGAAAATGAAGAAAGGTAGTATACTTTGCATTATTGTGACTGAGAGAGGGCCTAGATTCTTAAATGAACTTTGCAGATATTAGATAATTTAAGTATCCAGGTTAACAGCTAACAAGGAACTGCCCTGTCGTGACAGGGGGAATGTCAGGGAAGTGGAAATTAGTGATATCCAAACACTACACCACATGACTGAGTCTGCAGTTACCAGGAAAGAGCTGGTAGATAGCAGCAACAAATAGATTTATGCCATTGTCTAGTAGCCTCAAAATTCCTCTGTCCCTGTAGTCATGATACTTCATAATTTCAAAATTTGCATGTAGCTCATATCAGAGGAAAAAAGGTTAAGTACTATTACAGGTATTCCACTTTTTCTGCTTTTAAATATTTTATAATTCTAAGATGTAGTTAATATTGTAGATGTAATATTACTCTGAATTTAAAAATGCAGTAGGAAATAAATTAATAATATAAATTTTTAGGGTTTTTTTAACTTTTTTTTTCAGCTACTCTGAGTAGAAGCATCAGGTAAATATACAATTTTATTAAACAGTTCATTATTGAGAAACACACTATTTGAGAAACTTTCTGCACAACTTTTGTCTAAACACCAGCTAGATCTACTTTAGAAATTTATTAACCTTGGCTGCTCTACTTTCTACTTGGGCTAGACAGCTCAGGAGCAGAGATGTAATTGGCTGATGCCAGTTCCTTGAGTATCTTGTCTCTTCCTCATGCTAAGCTGTCTTCTGATGCTGGAGAAAGAAAAAGCCTATATATACGTATATATACATGTGCTGTGATTTTCTTTTTTTTTCACCTCTTAATTGATTTTGTTACATGTACTCCAGAGATGACTGTCAAACTCTTAAAGTGATAAATTTCTATCATGGGGAGCTGTACAGCTTGCAGTATTTCTTTACAGAAAGAAGCTGGCTAGAAGCCACTGTTTCACAGGCCTTGTGCTTTTGGAGATGTGAGCTGTTCTGTAGGGGATAGAGTACAGTGTAGGTGGTTTCTTATAATGGACATTTTGGCAAGCTCCCTGAGGTGCTTTACTTATTCAGCTAGGGATTCTTGCTTTAATATGCTCTTTTATAACCTGTGCTGCATGATGCTCACAAAGGTGCCATGCAAATATATTAGCTAGTGCAGGAAATAGCTGTAAGGTTCTGTTCAGTTTCATGTCCCAGGAGAGCATTCTATATGTCAATGCCATACCCTGCATTACCTCCCAGCCAGTTTCTGAATGTGTTTCTGGGACCTGGCTAGTATTTGTGAGAAGCTGAGACCTAGTTGCCTTGGAAGTAACGTTTTATCCCTGTCTCCATCAGTGTAGTCATGTAGGGTGTTCTCTTTGGCTTGTTCAGGAGCTGAAATCTGAAGTACCTTCAAGTAACAGCTTTTGCCAATACACCGTGTTACTTTGGATTTCCACTCAAAAAGAATCTTGTCTTTTGCCTCCAGGATTAGTCTATCAGAGGTAATGCTGCGTGTCTCTCCAGGTTTATGGCAAGACTCTGCAAGGATTTTTGTAAGATTGATGACAAGGTCAGAAAATGGTACTTCTGTCTTTTAAAGTATGTATGTAAAAGGCATATTCTAGCTGTTAACTATTCTTCTAGTTGTCTAGAAGAATACAACAAAAATATGACCAAGTAGGCAAATTCAAGATATAACTGGGTAAAAGGTATGTATGAACAACTTTAAGAGTGGAAGTTGAGTGCACTCAATATTTCTTGAACTTTACAGAAGTCACTGAGATCACTGGGTGTTGTTTTGGTTTGGCTTTTTTTTTTTCTGTAATTTCTCTTTTAAGTATATGAATAGATAAATGTAGTCATTAAAGATATAATGAAGACCTTTATCTGTGGGGTTAAATGGAACTTTTAGGTTGTAATTATTGGTATAATAAACATAGCTTTTCTGAATACTTATTTATCTCTCAAAAATCTTAAAGAACATTGTTAATTGTTTTTTGGTTGCCAGTTAATATAATTAGAATTTTGTTTTGGTTTAGGTTTTACAGATTCTATTTTTGACATCACTGTATTTAATATTTTCCTTTCAGTAGAGGGATTGCATGTGCTACTTTAACTTCTTTGTGGTGTTTGAAATGCAGGGGAAAAAACTTAGGCATTACGGTAGTAGTATTGCATAGATAACAAGTCTAAAGGTAAAACAGGTCCATACCAGTATTATCATTATATTTAATGAGAATGAGATCATGCAACTTTTTTTACCCTAAGGGAGCTAAATTTGGAGTAATTGAGAGCATAAATGATGAAAAATAAAAATACAGATATTTTTAGACATTGTGGAAAAGACTGATGACAGACATTATCCAAGCTCAGAGCTGTGACTGAAATACTAATGCACAATAAATGCTATCAGAATAGTAATATCCCTTGTGTCCCCTAATTTTGTATTGTGTTGGTTCTAACTATGCATTACAAAAGAATATGTGTGTGTGGGCCTTGTTTAGGTAGTTGCTTATATGTTTGTGTTCAAAATGCCATGCACAAATAGATGAAAATGAGGCAACTTTCTTGGTTTTGCTAACATTCCCTCCCTGTAACTAATGTACTGTAAAATCCCAGTGAACTGCTGTCACTCAGGACTGGGTCTTAATGAGAAATCTGGTGAGGCAGGATTGGTTCAGTGGATTGAAAGCACTGGTGCTGAAGATTATGTGAAGTTCAGGGTGTGCAGGTCAGACTAAAATTAGTTGGATATCCTGGACCAAACTTCTTCACAATGTCAAGGGTTTGGAGCTGTTTGGATTTAGTGTGTCCTTATTAAACTTTGAGTGCATCTAGTATAGGTCTGGAACAGACGTTCTAGTTCAATTTCTTCTGAAAGAATCTAGTTTGTTTGCACCAAATAAGCTCTGCAATTGCAGTCTGTGCATGGGTACACTTGTAAGAGTCATGAAAATGCCCTCAACCATAATGCTAATGTTAAGATAGGTTCAACTTATCATTGCTTTGCTTGCCTACATAGAATCTAAACTGACAGTAGGAAATGATAACTGCACACCAGTTTGAGCCTTTTAATTAATTCTCCATAGCTGTCAAAGAGCCAGAGGGAAACTTGTGATAATAACTGCTTGTAACAGCTAAGGTGGTTCTGATCTCTACTGATAATACAGAGGGAAATAGCTATATTAGTTTTTACTAGTATAGTGAGCCATTCAGCCCTCTGTTCAGCTGCATTAGCAATAAAATAATAATTAATAAATTAAAGTCAGTTGTTACTACAGTTTTAATTAAAGTTCTGAGCCAAATTCACAGTGCAGCTTTGGGTCCTGATAACAACAGATCTAGAGTCTAATTACTGTCATACCAGGTGGCCTGCTTTACATCTAATTGATTCCCTTGAGTCTGACAAGAGCCTGACTTGAAAAGTCAACTTTGTTTCCAGTAGAATATGATTTTATTATAAATAAGGAAAAATGTACAGAAATAAAGGCTTCTTCCCTCCAGGTACATGCTTACCTAGCTCTTGTGCCTTGATCAGGTCCTGAAGCTCCCTCCTGGAATTTTGAATGAAGATGTTAAACACATTCGTATATTGATATCTTTTAAAACTCACCTATTCCTAAGTTGTACATGAGGTTTATGGAAAGAGCAGAACTATGCAGATATTTCAAAAAGAGGTAGCAATGATGAGTATAAATTAAGATAGTAGGAAGAGGAAGGATAGGTTCTGTGAACTTTAATACAGTTTCAAAAATACCTGCTCATATTTGTTAACCAGAACAGAACTCAAATATTCTTGACTGAAAGCATAAAATGAAGGCTTTTAGAAATACACAAATTAGGTTCAGCATCTTCTGTACCAGTTTATTCTAATGAGCTGGATGGAGTTGTTTCTTTCTTGAGCATGTGGAAAGCTTTATTAATTCATACATCCTTCTGGGATTGCAGAGCTATTCTGAAAAAGGGTCTGGATCTGTGGCAAAGGGTGTTAAAGACAGAAGAAAGCTTTAGCACTGATCAATAGTACTTGGAAGCACATGGATTTGTAAGTGCTGAAGGCAACTACTTATTTTCCCCACCATCTAGGATGCTGGGCTCATATAAAGAACATATAATCATTATTATAGTGTCAGGAATGATGCACAGTAGGGCTGGACACAAAGCACAGTTAAAAGACATATTTATATCAAAAGAAAAATTCCCTTGTTTTAAAGGGCTTTGGATCAAGTCCAAGTCTCTTTGTCACTGGACTTGCACCACAAAGTTGTGCAATAATTAATTAGTAGACATCATAAAAAGGTATGCTGTGTGAAGAACTAAAGAAAATTGCTATTAGCTGAATGTGATCTTCATAAACTACTCAATGTTCTGCTCAAGGCAAATACAGTTATGAACAATTCTTGGCTTGGGATACAGTGAATTTCAGCAACAAGCCTGATGCTCATTTTCAATTAATGTTTATAAAGGTAGATTTCTAGTGGTGTTTTTGAAAGAGAGATTGGAAAAAGACTGAAAGAAATCAACTTTAGTCTTACAGCTGTGACCAAAATGTGACTATTTAATCTGGTTTTACATTTTGGTCAACTAGTAAACAATTTTTCCTCAGAATGTAGACTGTTTATACCACTTGAAAAATCAATGGAAATACATTGAGTTCTTGTTAGGCTATCTGAACACAAATTTCTTTGTAATAGACTTTTTTCTCTTCTTCCCAGCCACATCCTTTCAGATCAAACACATGCTTTAAAATTTTCTTTTTTAGCTTGGAGGAATAAACCATTACATATGCTAAAAATGTAGTGGGGGGAAAATACCTAAAAATTCAAAGAAAAGCTCTTCTTAGCTCTTTTCAAAGTTTATTATTCTGTGTGCTATGCAGAAGAGATGGGGGGAAAAAAAACAGGCATAGCACTGAGTCAACACCTGTGTGCATAGAATATCCTCAGGTGGAGATGGAAATCTTGAATTAACTGAAAGAAACCCAGTTTGAATCATGCTGTCAGGACTACCCAGTCAGCATGCTGCTTCCAAGGGCTGGGAACCAGGGCTGTCCTACCACCTCAGCCAGGGAGCAGGGCAGCTGAGGGCAGCCCAAGCCCCAGGCATCAAGCACCTTCCTGGGATCAGGGTGAGGCAGGGCTAGGACATCAGCCCATGGGTGGGAGTCAGGCTCTGGATCAATGGGGCCGTGGTTGGGCAGTGCAGGCTGTCCCAGAGGAAGGACACTGAGCCCCACCAGCAATGCTGTCAGGAGTAGCTCTCCCCAGGACCACCAGCAGCATTAGCTCAGTGTGCTCCCTGAGCCCAGGAAGACAAAACCCCAGGATGGGGAAGAGAGATGTGCTCAGGGCTCTGACATATTAACATGAAGTAATACATTCTCCATTCTAACTTAATTCTAACTTAATTTTTTTCATGGCAAGAATGACAAAACATTTTATCTTAGCATTTAGAAAGTGGACACAGTGACAAATTTAGACAATGTTCATTGGTCTCTGCCATTGTGGTGAGCCTCTGATTTTTAAGTCAAGTTGCATACTAAAATAGCACATTCTCAGCACTGAGGTCAGTTGTACTGAAAAAAGCTTTTTGGCCTTAGAGGTGAAGCCTCCTCTTTCTGCTGGCCTCTAGTCTTAGCTTTGAAATACAGACCCTTCATAGAGTTTAAAGGAGGAAAAAAAGCCCAGATAGCTGAACTAGCCTCACCAAAAATGGACTTCCTGAAAGATGTCTGTTGCAGACGTCAGTGGTTAAAAGAGCAAGGCTAGATGTTCAGGTAGGGAGTACAGCACAGGGTGCTGGGTAGGGCACTCATTGTAGCTCTGGATTTTCTGGGAGCTGTTCAGCAGGTCACTTGGCCTTCTTTCCATTCATATTTTTCATGTTGCTAGTACTGTTTTTTTAACACGCTAATCCTCATACTGTTGTTTGAAAATATGTGTTAACTTTGCTGTCATTGCCTGTTACAGACAATTCATTGAATTATTTTTATGATAGCTTTTCCCTTGATCAGTCACATTATCTGATTAGAAATTAACTAAAATAGATGTATTTTGCTTGTATCTGTGCAATAAGCCTGAATTCATGAATATTATTGTATGGGTAATGATCCTCAGTAATACTGTAGCTGAGTAGGCTGAAATGCCGAAAGACATCATAGTCCATATAAGAATGTGGGATAATATGCTCATTAGCAGGCAATGATTAAAGAACATTACTTGCTTGAAATGAAGATAGCTTCCTGGCTAGGAATGAAGCTGGACAACACATCTTTTTAGATAGAAAATTTGAGGTTAATTCTGTTATAAAAACTAGCTAAAAAACCCTTTGGCTAATAAGAAAAAGCAACAACAACAACAAAAAAAAACAACAAACAAACCAAAAAAAAACCCCAAAACCCCAAAGCAACCAAAACCAAAAAACAAACCAAACAATTAAGACTTCTTAATGTTTTACCTTTATGTGATATTTTTTCCCTGTTTGTAAAGTAAAGCCACTAGGGTATCTGTGGTAACTAAAGAAGTTTTAGAGAGGACCCTATACCAAGTTTTGGGTTGGGTACACAGATGCTGCAAGGATTTCCTTTAGCATTATATGACAATCTTTTTGTCTACATCAAGAGCCATGAAGATTTTAAGACGTGAGTAAGTTTAGTATAGCTCACCTTTGAATATATAAAGCAAATAAATGAACATGTCATGTAGGCAGACAGATTATTATTTTTAAAGAAATGTAGGCAACGTAGTCATAAAGTTTCACAGAAAGCTGTCACCAGAAGTACTGGTACATCTCTGACTTGGGTTGAATCAGAAGTAAACTATTTGAAAACTGTCTGAAACTGATGTCCTGAAAAAACTGCAGGGGAACAGGAAACAAATGACGGCAAGTGTGTTCATGGCACTCACTGATGACACAAATTTCTTTGAATGACACACTTAAGCTTCACATCCCTTGAATCTCAGGAGGCTTTTGTGGAGTCCTGTCATTCAAGGTGCCTTTGCAATGGAACAAATTGGCGGTCACTACTGAAGGCTGTAAACTTACCATCAAAAACTATTTTTCAACTGAATTTTACATTTAAATGCTTGATGAGCATTTGACAGTGCCTGCTGGGTTAATAAATACAGCATGCTGTGTAATAGATAGCTGTAATTGTCTTAAGGGAGAAATAAGAGGTTACCTCTGCCTTCACATTACCAGTTATAACTTGTGTATTTAAGTAACTCTGGCATGTTTTGCATTAATTAGAAAGCATGTGAGATGAAAATGGAGTTATCGCATTGTTCCCAATGCATATGAATGTGGAACTCTGGCTTTTAACTCTGGTATTTTGCATCATCCTGTAAAACTCGTATCACTACTCTTTTTGCAATAGGACCCTGAAGTGAGCAAGAAAATGTGTTAGTATTTTTCTAAGGCCATATATTTCATAATTTATTTTTTATTTCAGTTTCCCATCAGTGAAATTGAAAGAACATTAGTTACAAAACAAATAAAGCTTAGTCAGAGGTTCTATTAAATGACAAATTCAGCAGCTCTGTTAATTTGGACTCTGAGTTTTCATAATATGCCTTAGATTATATGTTCAGATGAAGAGGTATAATTGCATTTTCACTGAATTAGAGCAGCATAATGTCTATCAGACAAGATAAACTATGTTGCCAAGAAAAAGAAATTTATAACGGGAAAAACTGGGCAGGAGTTTTATGCTGGGGCCCTGCATTTTCACTGTCTGCACTTCAGGATGTAGATAGCTTTAAACACCTCCTTGTACTACAGAATCCTTTGGGAATGCTGGCAGGAATCAATGTCTTAGTCAATACTGAAATTAAACTGATGGTTACTGCCACCTGTCATAAAAGCTGCAGATTTACCACTGCCATCAAAGCCACATTGGAAAGAGATTATTCTATTTTTTTTTTTTATATAAAATATCTAGGCGTTTATGGTCCTGGTAAGCCATTAAATTAATTGTTAATGTCTGAAGATATTAGACTTGATTCATCCTTCTATATAAATTCTTTTTTCACCATTCTGGTTGCTGTGGAGGGAGCTAAAATTAAGTTCAAGTTGGAATTGCATCTTTTAATATCGCTTTATATGTCCAGGACAGAATGAGTCCTAGCATAAATGAGATGCAGCTTTTCTACCTTCATGGGGAATACAACAAAGCCCATGGAATCAGTGGGCAGAGTCTAACCATCTTCAGCAATAGCTATACCAGCACCTGTGTCCACTGAGAGAGTAGAAGGGGAAACAAATACATTTTTTCACTTTATGTTTTTTTTTAAATATGGGGTTAGATGCTTTGAACTAAGACCTGGCTTCCTTTGGAGTAAAGGCTGGGTTTTGTGAATTTATAAAGTTTTTCCATGTCAGAGTGTCTTAACTTTTTCTTAACTCCCTATTCCTGGCACCTGACACCAATATTATGCAACCAGAGACAGGGGGACACTGGGTCCCTTTGCAGGTTGAGTCACAGTCAAAGATCAAATTTAAAACTAAACCTCACAGTTTTGATCATTAGAAAATCCCAGCTGGATTTATCTTGCAAGAATAGATGTAGTAACCTGGCTGAGTGTAGTTCAAACACAATTACGTTTGGTGTACCAAAAATCACCTCTGTGTATTTGACAGCCTTTGTCACTTCCTGAGGCTGAAAATGACAGTTTGGGATGACTTTGACTGCTGAGAGGGAAGAAATTCTCAGTACAGTATGTGTTGTGTTGAAAGTGATAGCAGCATATAGAGAGGTAATCATTACATTTATAATTGACTAGATGTGAATTAATTTTACTGTCAATTAGTGTGGCTGGCAAAGTATTCTTAGAAGAGGTTGAAAACTCCCTTGTGCTTATAGTAAGGAGCAGAAAAGCTTATATATATTTTATAACTGCTGGAGTCTGTCTGCTTTAGCTTTGTTCCGTATCAATCAGGTAGACACCTCTACTCTCCGGTGATCACAAGTAGTAACAATGAAGACCATAACATGTTCTGGAGTACAGACAAGAATGAACCTGAGCAGACAAAAAACTCACCAGGTGATCTTCAAGGTTTACTTTTAGTCATAGGACCCTGAGCTTACAGAAGATATGAAGGGTAATTTTTATCCAAGATGAAAGTAAGCATCTAAAAACAGTTTCTAGTAAAACACGCTGCTGTCTGAAGTGCCTGAAAACTGCTTCCACACAAGGAGGGGTGTTCCACGTTTGTAGGATTCCCATGTACAAGGACTAGACACCAAACACAATATAAATAATTAAATGTTGTAGTCTATTTATTGACGTATTAATGCAATGCAAACATATATATATATTAATGCGAAGCAGGTTACGTACATACTGACCCCTGGTTGTATGGGATGCCGCTTAGCAGGAGGAGATGGAACATGTTGCCCGCTCAGAGGAGTGGTAGGCCATATGTTATCAAAGTGTCCCCCGAATCAAGATGCGAATCTGGCCTTCTCACCTGTCTTTCCCTGCACAGGTCCTTACATCTCCCCTCTGGTTGGAGTGGAAAATTACCAACATCACCTGTGCAACATCAGCGCACAGGTGACCAGTGTGTGAACAGATGTTTACTAGTATAAGACTCCCTTTTGCTAACAGAGGTGTTAACTCCCCTGTTTTCAGGGTTATGTTCCCACAACCAATGCCAAACAGTACTTTTCTATATTTATGTGTTTCACCATGGACCATTATCTGCTGTCACTGACACAAGGTGGGGAGAAGAGAATGTCATCTATTGTATAATTAAAAAACCACTTGTGAAACAAAGATGATATTCCCCTGAAGATCTATCATCTCCTGCCTTAAATGACTTGTAGAAAATAAATTCCAGTGGGACACAATAAATCTAATTAGGATAAAATATAATTTGTGCTTTTTCCTGGAACAGCAATTTTGATGTAGTATGTGTGATAACTGCAAACCTGGGCAAAGACTCTGAAAGCAACAAACAACTGTCCCCATGAATCTACCAGCCTTTTGTTCTTTAACCTAGGGCTTTCCAGGCTAGCTTTTTCAGGCTAGCACAGTGGCTATGAATGCCTGCATCTGTTATGTGTGATTACCTTTAGGGATCAGTAATTAGCAACACTGACAATCAACTGGGAATTTTTATGTGTCACTCTAAAGGTGTCCTGGGAACATGTACACAGCATTAAAAGATGAAAGCCAAGCAATGGGGAGGGAAACTGCAGTGTTGTTTGTAGTATGTTCCTTATTTGCTGTTGTTGACCTTGCACCAGCCTCTCTGTTGGTAACCCCAAGAGACATACTCAGATGTGATCCGGAAACATTCTGCGAGGAACACAATCTGAAGCCACTCTAGGCCTTTAAAATCTGATTTCTAGACTGATTGAATATGCTATTACCTTTGATCACTAGCATTCTGGCCTGCCGGTAAGAGACCCTGGCTGGAGTTTCCTAATCCATCCATCATTACTTTCTTGAGAGTTTATTCCAGTGTGATGCATTGGTAGGATTTCTCTGGACAGTAACGCAAGGTGTTTTGTTGCATTGTGTTGTATTTTCTTGCCCCCACATTCAGTCTCTATCTTCCTCATTTTGGATACACTGAATTCTCCCAGATCTTCAGAGGGGAGAAGATTGAAAAGGGAGATTGAAAAGACAACCTGCTCAAAGCTACCCAGGGAACTCTTATATGACAACAGATATATCTGTACCATGCACAGTCTCTGGGTACAGTAAGTCACCTTGCTGATTACCTGAAGGTATGTCAATACATCAGTTTTGCATCAGTAGATCTGTTTTTACAGTGGTGACTGCTATTCATCTTCATTTCCTTCCTGCCCCTCACATTCTTTCCCAAGTATGCAGAACATCCCCCAATGCAGCTGTAAATGGGGCAAAGCAAATTTTTTTTTTGTGGGGTTTGTTGGTTTTTTTTTTTGATAATTTTTTTTATATTCTGGAAGAAGATGGAGAATAACATTTATGTGAAAACAATTGCTTCCATTCAGCACCTGCTTTTCCCATAAGAGTTTCTTTTTGCTGAGAGATTGATTGAATGTTCTATTTTTCATAGGTCATGCCAGCTTGATGGTGACTTTGAGCAGGTTCAGGGTGGCAGAAAGCATCTTGATCTCTACATAGAGCCATCACTATACAATCCCAAGACCTTGAAGGCAAAGAATGACTGCCTCCTTATTATGGTATCTTAGAGGCATCAGTGATCATGGAGGAGAAGTTATGAACATTGAGAGATAAAATGGGTTGCAAAGGTTACAAGGTTGCAAAGGACATGAAAAAAAAAAACCAAACAACCAAGCTTTAAATATTTTATTCTCCTAATAACAGTCTCTCTCTCCCATCCTGATGAATGGGAATTTTTTTCTGCATTTTCACTTAGTTCTGATTGTTTGGTGTGGACCTGATACTGTGGTGCAGCTGTAAGAAATGATGCAAATTCCACTGATTTAGTGAAGATAAGGAAGGGGATGTCTACCTGCTTTAAGTCTAATCCCCAGCCCTCTCAAGCATGTGCGTTCTTGGTAGTGTCTGAGGATGTACCTGCTCAGGCCAGGAACACAGGAGTTATTTTCAAGACAAGAGGAAGTTAATGCATAAGACAAAGTACAACATTAAATATCAGAAGTGCTTTAGTAGGTTGTGGGTAATAGCAATGTAAGGTATTGATTCAGCATGCCAGAAATACTCTCTCTAAAAAGCTTTAACAATGCTAAATGCAAGAGAAATTTCCCCCTATCAGTAAAATGATGGCTTGTACATGACACCAACCAAACACTGCTGAAACTGCAGAAGAACAGAGCTTTGAATGACTGCCCCTACATGTGTTTTCCTTGGAGGCTTCCTACCCAGAGAGCAACTTCAGCTCTGTTTAGATTTGAGAAAGATGCAGCTATTGTGTGAAGCAATAGCACTCCAGTATGGAGTATAGATAATCTGTTTTCTACAGCCACATGTTTTAAATACCTTTCATGAGAATCGTCATTCCTTTTCACTGGATTTTATCATCAGTCTTTAACAAAACAAGTATGTGCTTCTAATGCTTCCCTGAGGATGCTTTAAAGGAGGAACTTAAACATAGAAAAGATCCAGGCCAATGTTCAGTCATTGCATGTGCATTAGGGTTTTTTGACTATTCGACGTAGTCAGAGGACATATGTGGGAGCCTTTTACTATGGCTCTGTGTATTGTGTGTAAACGTTAATTTTATTTTTAACAGATGTATACGAATTTTATCTCTGAAAAAATGTTATGCCCTGCTACGGGCACCCGCAAGTCAGATTAATGTGTTGAAGTGAAAGAAGAGAGAAGAGAGAGTGAAAGCACTTTACTCACCATGCTGTCCATGTCTTTCACTGGAGAGAGATTTAGGAGATATGGATATGGGCATGTGAGTTAGTATGATACCTGTACCAGGTAATCGAGGTTTCAGCCAGTATCTGTAAAGCTGCAAAAATCTGGTGCCCAGATCACAGAATAGTTAGGGTTGGAAAGGACCTTAAGATCATCTACTTCCAACCCCCCTGCCATGGGCAGGGACACCTCACACTAAACCATGTCACCCAAGGCTCTGTCCAACCTGGCCTTGAACACTGCCAGGGATGGAGCATTCACAGCTTCCCTGGGCAAAAGTGCCTCACCACCCTAACAGTAAAGAATTTCTTCCTTATATCCAATTTAAATTTTCCCTGTTTAAATTTTAACCCATTACCCCTTGTCCTATCACTACAGTCCCTAATGAAGAGTCCTTCCCCACCATCCTTATAGGCCCCTTTCAGATACTGGAAGGCTGCTATGAGGTCTCCACACAGCCTTTTCTTCTCCAGGCTGAACAGCGCCAACTTTCTCAGCACCTCATAGGGGAGGTGCTCCAGTCCCCTCACGATCATCCTCGTGGCCCTCCTCTGCACTTGTTCCAAAAGTTCCACATCCTTTTTATGTTGAGGACACCAGAACTGTACACAATATTCCAGGTGAGGTCTCACAAGAGCAAAGTAGAGGGCCAGAATCACCTCCTTCGACCTGCTGGTCATGCTCCTTTTGATGTAGCCCAGGATACGGTTGGCTTTCTGGGCTGCAAGCGCACACTGAAGCCAGCTCATGTTCATTTTCTCATCAACCAACACCCCCAAGTCCTTCTCCACAGGGCTGCTCTGAATCTCTTCTCTGCCCAACCTGTAGCTGTGCCTGGGATTGCTCCGACCCAGGTGTAGGACCTTGCACTTGGCATGGTTAAACTTCATGAGGTTGGCATCCGCCCACCTCACAAGCATGTCAAGGTCCCTCTGGATGGCATTCCTTCCCTCCAGGGTATCAACCGAACCACACAGCTTGGTGTCATCGGCAAACTTGCTGAGGGCTCACTCAATCCCACTGTCCATGTCACCAACAAAGATGTTGAACAAGACTGGTTCTAACACCGATGCCTGAAGGACACCACTCATTACTGGTCTCCAGCTGGACATTGAGCCATTGACCACAACTCTTTGCATGCGGCCATCCAGCCAGTTCTTTATCCACCGAGTGGTCCAACTCTCAAATTGATGTCTCCCCAATTTAGAGACAAGGATGTCATGCGGGACAGGATCGAACGCTTTGCACAAGTCCAGGTAGATGACGTCAACTGCTCTACCCCTGTCCATCAGTTCTGTAGCCCCATCATAGAAGGCCACCAAATTGGCCAGGCAGGATTTTCCCTCAGTGAAGCCATGCTCGCTGTCACCAATCACCTTGTTGTTTTTCATGTGCCTTAATATGCCTTCCAGGAGAATCTGCTCCAAGATTTTGCCAGGCACAGAGGTGAGACTGACTGGTCTGTAGTTCCCCGGGTCATTCCATTTTCCCCTTCTTGAAAATGGGGGTTATATTTCCCTTTTTCCAGTCATCGGGAACTTCACCTGACTGCCATGATTTTTCAAATATGATGGCCAGTGGCTTAGCAACTTCATTTGCCAGCTCCTTCAGGACCTGCAGATGGATTTCATCAGGTCCCATGGACTTGTGCACGTTCAGGTCGTTAAGATGGTCTTGAACCAGATCCTCTCCTACAGTGGGCCTAAGGTCTTCATTCTCACAGTCCTTGCATCTGCCTTCCAAGACTTGGGTGGTGCCGTCAGAGCATTTGCCAATGAAGACCGAGGCAAAGAAGTCATTAAGAACCTCAGCCTTTTCCAAATCCAGTTCTCCTGTTAGCTTCCGGAGGGGGCCCACCTTGTCCCTAGTCTGTCTTTTATTTGCTATGTACCTATAGAATCCCTTCCTGTTATCTTTCACATCCCTAGCCAAGTTTAATTCTAACTGGGCCCTAGCTTCCCTTACAACATCCCTGTATTCTTCCCAGGCTGCTTGTCCTTGCTTCCAACTTTTAGAAACCTCTTTTTTTCCGTCAGTTTCCTCAGCAGCTCCTTATCCGTTCAAGGAGGTCTCCTGGCTCTCCTGCTGCACTTCCTTTTGGTCGGGGCACAAAACTCCTGAGCTTGTAGCAGGTGATCGTTATCAAGGCAGGGAGCAGCCACCTCAGAACTGTGCTGGGTCAGTGTCCTGTGCCATCTGTAACCTGAAAGCAGCCACCTCTGCTTCCTAAAGGAAAAGGCGTCCTTTCCCCTCACTGTCACCTTCAGTTTATCATTCCTTCTCATTCTGTTTCTTACCTTGGGCTGTGTTCAGCTACGCTCACAACATCTCATTTGTTTTTCTTACATTATGACTACATCCTGCCCTCTGTGTTTCTCTCCGTGCCACTCTCCTTTCTTTGCACAGATTTATTCCTGACACATCTGCCTGCATCTGAGCCTAGAAAAGGTTCTTCAATTGATCACGAACTATTAGACTCCACATACGACACTATTTGTGATGTACCAGAGGCTTGGGCAACCAATCTGATATAGTAATCTTTAAAATGAATAAGAATGAATGATTATGCAAATATTTTGTGGCATTAGATAGCATTGCTTTAGTGAGAGATAGAAAATTTCATGCTGATTGATTTTCATTGATTGCATGAGTATCACTTTTCCAAACTCATAGAGGCTGAGGTAGAAAATGATGAATATTTAAGAAGAAAAAAAAAAAAAGACTCTCACCCACTCTCTCCCTTTTTAGAACAAGCACCTTAGGAAAAAAAGTGATTAGTTCTCAGTTTACCTTTTCCTTAGCATAACAGTCTTCCATTTGAGGCTTAATGTGATCTGTTCTAGGATGCAAAAAAATAATGGAAAATAAAAGGAGCATAGCAAGAAAACATATTCAAAGCGAATAATTTAAGATCACATCCATTTGTGCATTTGTATCACATTTGTGCATTGGATCACATCCAATGGCATTTGTAAAGTTTCCTCTAGTGCTCTAATCATACCTCAAAAAGTGCTTATTAGAGCAGTTTAGTACAAAACAGAGTATGCAGGTGTTGAATGGCTTCTGTTATATTTTTAAGAAATGTAGTGGTAACTGGTTCTCCTGGCATTATTGCTCATATTTAATAACTGTTTCCCAATTTAACATATATTTGACAGCTGAAGAGTGTGCATATAATTATTACCTTGTTAAAATAAGTTTGAACAAGAATGAAGAACAAAATAAGATACTTTTAGGACAGAAACCTAAGCTTGTAGTAAACAGTAGGGCATTCTATAGTGTCCATTGGGGATATAACTAGTAAAAAGTTGACGCTGAAAAAGAGAAGAATTGGTGTTCCTTGCCTTGAAATGTCAAAGCTTCTGCATTCATGTATTCAAAATTAATGTTGTCTAAAAGCAGTTCTGATACTTCAGCAAAACTGGTCATTTGCTTACTACTTGGACTGTATTTAAGTGTTGATATCTTTTGGCTGGGCAAGATTTTGCTGGTCAATTCCTTATTTATCTTGGAAATCAATGGCAATGATGTCACAGTTCCCTCCCTTTAACCCAAAAACCTCTCCAAAACTAGATGCTTTATTGGAAAGCCTACAGTCTGAAATATTAATCTTACAAAATATAACACATAGGCTTAAACCTAAGGTACATCCAAATTTTGAAGAGTCCCAGCTGTATCTAGCTCCCTTTTTCCCAAGCAGTCAGCAGACTTAATGCCATCTAGGAATTAACTCTTTCTAGACTGTTCTCCTCATTCCTACACATTAACATTCGAGTCTACTGTCTTGTGCAGCTAGATGAATTATTTCCTGAGAACATTTCTTTTGTTAGTGAAATTTGCCCTTTTTGCATGCGTTATTTTTCCATGAACACATCGTAATTTGCATTAATTAGTTTATTATTTGAAATTATTTGATGAATAGTTTGTTCCAATCCTTTTCTCTCATGTAGCTAATATTGAGTGTTTCATCCCAGTGATTTAACATTCAAACTGTGTCCTACTATATCACATGGTGATTGTTTCTGCTCCTGCTCTGGATAACACAACTCAATCAAAAAGAGAGAAATGTGGTTCATGGAAAGTTTTCAGAGAAAAGTTCTCTTCTTTTATTATTTTCCACATTTTTTTTTTTTTTTTCTGAGAAAACACTCTGCACTTTCGTTTTTGTGCAGTGTTTCTTCCTTTTTCTCAGTTTCAAAACTGCAAAAGCATGGGGAAAAAAAGGGATTTTTAGAAGTCTCTTGTTTGTACTCACTATTCAAGGAGATGGAGTAAAGTAAACTGGGAATTTTTTTATTCAATAGTTAAACATTTTCAGCTGGGGACAGTTTTTCATCAAAACATATTCTTTACTATAAAAATATTTCTGACAGTCCAAGTTACACTTTCTGTAAACAGCTTCTGTATCCCCATGAATTATGCTTCACCAAAACCCCTAATATTTTGCCATATTAAGTAAAATTCTTATGGAATTAAAATGTTCTTACACTATATCCATTTGTCTGAAGAAAGAAAATAGCATCAGGCTTACTGGAAATATATGCACAAGAAAGAGTAATATTTTGGAATTCAGAAGCATGATCATAAACCCTTTCTGCTTTGTTTGGAGTTCTGGTCTCTTGTTCTAAACTTATAGTAAATTTTGACATATAGTCACCTTATTTCTGCTAAAATATTGATATTATATCTCTGTATATATCCAGGCTGAAAAAATCATCTTGGGTGACACAAAAAGCTGTAGTGTTCTGTATATACTCATAAATATATACTACTCCAAAAGAGCAGAATGCTACAATCATATATTAGAATAATAATGAAATCCTTTTTATTCGAATGTTAATCATAAGGGATGTTGAGAACTAGCAGTTGAGCACTTTTCTAGAAAAAAAGAAAAAGGGGGGGATGAATGGGTAACGAACTCCCTTAGACATTGATAATAAAAAGAAAAAAGAAAAAAAAGTGCAAATATTCCAGTATATAATACGCATTATAATTTTAATTAAAGAGTTCAGCAGATTGCTCTGGGAAACCATAGCATGACTGCTCATGGCAAAATTGTGGAGGGGCAATAATGGGACACAAATGGGAAAGCAGAAAGGAATGGCAGTATAATTAATGTCATCAGAATGTTTTTATAGAAGATAGATTCTGACAAGCAAACCATGTCATTTTTGATATCTTGGATATGTTCAGTGAAGGTATCTCTGTGATATATTATATCTTAGGCATTTTTGAGACTAGCATTATGTTCTGATGAGGACATTAACATTAAACACAATCAAGACAATTCACAGAAGGAGGGCAGTGACTGAGTTGAGAGTAACTTGTAAAAATTCAAGTCACAGGCCCATGGATTACTTCCTGGGCAGCTGCTGCTGTTTATTCTTCACGCAGTCTAATCTATGGGGACTGCACCTGTGAATACTACAATTGTGAAATTTTTGATGACATAGAACTAGTGAATGAATAATAATGATAAACTGCATATGGTATAGAGACTGCTCTGATCACTTACAAAGGTGAAAAAGCATGTACTTCAACAAAAAGGTTTTTGTGCAGTTACCATACAAGGTTATGTTTCCAGGTATAGAAAGTATGTAAATCTTAGGAAACTGGGACTTCATCCTTGGAATCAGTAACTGAAGGTCACCAAAGCAGTGTAACAACTGAATATGAGTGGGCAACCTGATGTAGCTGAGGCTTAATACAGCTTTGGAAGAATTACTTGGGAAATATCATGCATGAACAAGGGAGTACTATTTTTGCAGTTGTCAGGGCACAAAGAGGGAATTGCATGTTTCTTTCTAGCTATGTAAATTGTTTCAGTGAGTTATAACTGTTATGAGTCATGACCTCTGGTATTAATGATACACTTTTGTTTTGAGTTCTAATAGTCATCTTTCAAAAAAGCTAATGAAGGATTGAAAAGCAATCAGAAAAGTATAATAGTGTGGGGTTTTTTTCCTAGGGTGAAATCAAGAAAATTTAATTCATTTAGTACATCAAAGAGAAAATTAAGAGGTGACAGTGGGAAGAGATGGCTTATAGTAGGTGGTATTTTTGTCAGAAAGATGAATCCATGAGATTCAGGAGCTGGAAGCCAGACCATTAGTAAATTCAAAGACAGTAATTAACCAGTGGAACAACTTTCCCCCAGATATGATGAATTATGTGTTACTAGCAGCTTCTAAATCAAGTCTCAATGTCTTTATAAAAGAAATCTTAACGCTTAAAATAAGATAAAACTCTCCAGAAGTCACTTAGGTGAGATTTTTTTGCCTACTCTGTAAAGGAGAAATAGATTTCCACTCTTAAAATCTATCCCTGAAAATTTCCTTTGTAGTTTACACATGCTATCAATATTTAAGTCTTTCAAATTATTTTGAGATGTGTGTGCAAAAGACACTGTATGTCTTACCAGACGGAATTCAAAGTGAGTTAGAGAGCAAAATAATTATAATTGGATTAGTAACTAAAAACAAAACAAAGCTATTGACTTCCAGATATGCCAATTCTGGTTTTCACAGCTGGAACAAAAACGGTATTTCTGTTTCAAGCAGATACAGGTGAAATATCAGCTGATGATAGATGTGGTCACATATGTTAAGTTCTTTACCACCATAGCTCCACATTAAGAAATTAAACAGCATGTCTTTCTGGTGCACCAAGTCAAAGAACCTGAGTGATGACAACTATGATCTAAAGAATCAGTATATGCAATTATATATGCTCAAACAGTTTGAGAGCTGTAGACCATGTGGAATTCTTTTCTCATTGACAATGAGGCAGGCAGCATTGCCTCACTAAATGTAGTCTGTTTTTATGGTGAATATTTCTGTCCTGAAATGCCACAGCAGGGTGTTTGTATTGAGAATGAGCTACAGTTACTTCTGATCAAAGTAATGGCTTAACACTGGATGATGCTTTATCATAAAGCTCTTGGGCTTATATATTTTGTTCCTGGTTTGGAGTTTAGCATTTTAGTCTCTCTGAAACTGCACACTGCATTTGTTAGAAAGGTTAGTAATATGCAAGAATTCCAGTGCCCAAACATTTGTGTACTTAGGGACAACTGGAAAATACTCAGAATCATTTCTCTAGATCTCTATTTTGCAACTCAGAGAAGTCTATTTAGAAAAGAGAATGGGTAAGTCTGGATGTGACAGCAGACAGCAAGTGCTTGCTTCATCTCTGTTTCTGAGACCTCACAGAACCAGCTGTGACTATGCTCTTTAAGAAGGAGAGGAGGGGTTAAAAAAAAGATGGAAGGGGTTGCTACCAGTTAACAGGGCTGCCTGGAATATCATTTTCCATGCCACTGGTGATCTCTCTAACTGAGGGGTGGAATGAAATCCAGCTAGTCATCTCAGGTTTCGCCATTTATCTGTGCCATTGTCTTACCTTCTGGGTGTGCAGAAATGCCTAGAAAGAAGCAGCTGAGTAAGTGAGGTGAAGTGACAGAGAGCAACTGCTTCCCATGGCAAAAAAAACCCAAACAACCAAAAAAGACAAAATGTCTCCTTTTATCTTGTTTCTGTCCTGACTGTTGTGTGCACAGCTGTGATACCTTTTTCCCTTCATTGCTCCTTTAATTAAAAAAGCTGAACTCCCTGCTTCTCTGGGCTGGGGTACACCCGTAAGAAGATATTGTTTTTCGATGAGAAGCATATTCTGCTCATTCATCCTCTTCAAAAAAACAGAGTTTGTTTTCCCTCTGTTTGTCAATCAACATAAGAAAAAGAAAAAGAAAAAGAAAAAGAAAAAGAAAAAGAAAAAGAAAAAGAAAAAGAAAAAGAAAAAGAAAAAGAAAAAGAAAAAGGTGTGGGTTTTGTATTATTTTTTTTTTTTCCTCCACCTTTTATTAGTGCACTAGAAACAAATAAGAAGACAGAAAGCTCCAGGCAGTTTTAATATGCAATACTGATGTAAAGCTGCAGCAGATGTATGCCTTAATTATGTATGCCTAAATGTTAATGAATAGACAGGCACATTTAAGTGAGCAGCTCTGAGGGTGTGGAAGATGGGGCAATAAAAGACTTTGATGTTGCCTGGGTAGCTTTAAGAACTTTTCTGTCTGTTTCTGTTTCTTGTATCCAGACTGGATGTTCCCATTACTGTGTGGCAGCAGATCATTTTGTATCTTGCCAGTACAGTGAGAGGAACTAAAACGTTATTCTTCCCTTAACCATCCTTCAAATTGCTTCATGTCTTCAACTCCAGGGGAGAGCTTGCAAACCTGAAGTGGCAGAGATCCATAAGGCAAAAGTTACGGCAAATCTTAGGTGTTGGGAAAGTCAAGGGATAAACTGGAGAATATAGAAGGTGCACTGGATGTGGAAGGAACAGGTAAAGAGTACAAGCAGAGATGAGAGGGGTACGAAACAAGATGCAGAGACAGGAAAACCAAGAAATTAATTCAGGCACTGAGAGAATAGACTGGACTGGACTGGATTGGACTGGAATAGTTGGGGTTGGAAAGGACCTTAAGATCATCAAGTTCCAACCCCCCTGCCATGGGCAGGGACACCTCACACTAAACCATCTCACCCAAGGCTCTGTCCAACCTGGCCTTGAACACCGCCAGGGATGGAGCATTCACAGCTTCCCTGGGCAACCCATTCCAGTGCCTCACCACCCTAACAGGAAAGAAATTCCTCCTTATACCTAATCTAAACTTCCCCTGTTTAAGTTTTAACCCATTGCCTTTTGTTCTACCATGATAGCCCCTAATGAAGAGTCCCTCCCCAGCATCGTTATAGGCCCCGTTCAGGTACTGGAAGGCTGCTATGAGGTTTACACACAGCCTTCTCTTCTCCAGGCTGAACAGCCCCAACTTTCTCAGCCTATCTTCATATGGGAGGTGCTCCAGTCCCCTGATCATTCTCGTGGTCCTTCTCTGGACTTGTTCCAACAGTTCCATGTCCTTTCTATGTTGAGGACACCAGAACTGTACACAATACTCCAAGTGAGGTCTCACAAGAGTAGAGGGGCAGGATCACCTCCTTCGACCTGTCATCGGCAAACTTGCTGAGGGTGCACTCGATCCCACTGTCCATGTCATTGACAAAGATGTTGAACAAGATCTATCACAACACCGATTCCTGAAGGACACCACTCTTTACTGGTCTCCAACTGGGCATTGAAGTCATTAAGAATCTTAGCCTTCTCTAAATCCAGGGTAGCCAGTTCTGGTAGCTTCCAGAGAGGGCCCACATGTTCCTAGTCTGCCTTTTATTTGCTATATGCCTATAGAATCCCTTCCTGTTACCTTTCACATCCCTAGCCAAGATTAATTCTAACTGGGCCTTAGCTTTCCTAACCTGGTCCCTAGCTTCCCAGACAATCACCTTTGACCATACAGGTAAGCTAGTGTGCAGAATGGCTGATCAAAACCAGCATAAGCACCCAAGACTAAGAATACCTGTGAAGTAGGGTTAGGGAGGCATGTGTAAAAGAGAACTAAATTTTGTCAGCTAAAACCCCCAGAGACATGTGGCATAGTAATAAGAGTGATGATAGGTTTAAAAACTTGCCATGATGCTCACTGGGAGGAACACATATACTATTCAGTCCATATAAATCTCCATGGATATATTTTTTTAGGGTAGTTTAACATCTAAAACCAGGGGATTTTCATTGCCTGTCTTCAGTGCAGTATTACAGATCTTATTTATGGACTAAAAGGAGCTCTAGGCTCTGCTGTATTCCCCAAAAAAGGCTTTTTCTTTCCTGGAGTTTATGCAGCTGATGAAGATTGCAGGTCTGGTGTATGGTATATCCTGCAAATCCCTGTAGAAACCATGTCACTTGTCAAGGCAGTGAGAGGAGTCTGAGAGGAGGGCTTCAACAGAAGGAGATACTCATGAGCACACAAAGCTTTTCTTCACAGAGAACTGAGGGTCAGAAGCTCTGTTTTGGAGGATTTGTGTTTGTTTTCTCAAATAGGCAATAGGAAGCTTTGTGCATATCCTTCGTGGTCTGCAGCAACGGACCTTACTGATGATTCAGAGACTCAAGTCCTGTATCACATGTGGATTGCAGGCAGAAATAGCTTCTGACCTCGTATTTCTAGGGATGCATGCTGATGAAGTACAAGTATTCTTTCTTTGTTAATTCTTTGGAAATATATTTGGATTAACTTCTGTGGAAATACATTCTAATGTGGGCTCTAAGTATTTGTACTGATAGACCAGAAGGCCAGAGTGTCTTTCTATTTGTCTGACTGCCTTGCCTGCCTACCTGTTTATTTGCCTTTTGATCTATCTATCTACATTTTTTAATCTTCTAGTCGTGCAGACAGCCTGTGTCTTCTGCTAAATGGGGGCTCCCCTTCTTAACAGCCTGTCTGTTTGAAGCCAGTACTGACTTCAAACAGTATAACAAAGGAGTTATATTTGGGATAACAAACCAACATTTTTATACTTTACAATGAATGAAGGTCTCAGTGCCCTTTGTAAAACGCCTAACCTCCAACACACCCTCTCCTTCCCCTTCCACTGAATTAGCACCTACCCATGGCACTAATACCACCTTGCAAATACTGGAGCAGGGAGTACCTCTGCATATTCTGAGGCCAACTTTTAGCCTTTCAGGGACCAGAAGGAGCTGCTGGGTCTTACGCTCAGAAAGGATATGGTGACAAATGTAGTGCAGGATATTTATATCTGGTATTGGGAAAAAAAAGCCAGGAGATTTAGACAGAAATGTAGAACTAGCTGGTAAACCAGGGCTTCATCCTCTGTTGCCTGACACTATGGCATTGATGCACACCTGGTTTCCTCACCCCTGCCTGACATACGGTGTCCTGAATCTCACAAACGGTGGCTTGCTGCAGGACTGGCTTAGTGTGGAAGCTGAAGTGCAGTGGCATGTGGTGGCGGTGCTAAGGACACACGTGACAGGTACTGACTTGCAGGCATAAACTGGAGCTACACAGGATTTCGAGGCACATTTTTTTTTACTGAAGTAAAAATATCTAGTAGGATGTATGTCACATATTTATCATGTCTTGCATGATAATCTTGTCCATATAGAACTTCCTAATAACTAATAATGAGTCACAAAAAGTTTACTACAACCTCCATTGCTGCATTACTACATTCTTCTTTGTTAATGATACTTCCTTTTTGAAAAAGTCTTTTATTTGTGCTTACTACTTAGTATCAAACTCTGACAGTTCACAGAAGTGATCTGGCAAAAGGACAGGTATTACGACATATTGGCTACTGCTAATTAAGCTGAGTCACCTGCGCTCATTAATCCTGTGGTTTCAGTTAGTATCATTCATTTTTCAGCAGAGTGAAAAAAAAACCAAACTAATGTTCTGTACAGATACATTGCAGGTAAGAGAAATCCACTGTTTAAAAAAGCATTTTCCCTTCTCCTTTCATCCCCAGGCCCTTTATCAAATGTGTAGGCAAGAAACCAAGAGAGAAGTCTCAACTAATTGATTGCTATATCTTTTCTCCTTCTCCTTTTTCTCTGGAATTTTCACAGCTGATTCATGCCTAATGCTAAAGAGGTACCTGTGATATTGTCTTGTGGGAGAAGCAGAGTGACTATTGCAAAACTAATGCATTTTGTCTGTAAGGGAAATAAAATCTATAATGGTTTAAAGAATCTGCCAGAGAAAAAGGACAAACTGGGATCCTTCTAGGACCTTCATCTTCAGCCAGAATCATTTGAGTTCTATTTAAAAATGCAGGAGGAGCATTGACATCTAGTATTTGTTCCAGTATTTTACTGAAGAGATTTAATGGTCCACAACTCAGTTTGAAGTGGAAGTATCCCCCAAATAATTGTATATAAAGTCTTTTTGAGACCAAAGTCTATATCTATGGTCCTTTGGAGATGCAGCAATTGATTACCTGTCCAAGTCAATGAGCATTAAAACTCAGAGATTCAGAAGTACGTTTCACCGTTACAAAACCTCACCCCTGAGACCACTGATGCATGTTCACTGGTACATGGTGAAGTTCAGTATATAAATAAAACATCTTGTTCTGAGACCTAATTGAACTTTTGTAACATCCAGAGAACTGTAAGTTAACACCTTTTGTGATGGTGGTGGTATGCCTGGATTTGTACCTCCAGTGCATGTCTCAGTTCATGATGGGCATAAAATATGGGATTTTGGAGGCACTTATTCCTTTGTCTGCTAATGCTGTCGTCCTTTGTCTTCTCAAAGCTCCTTTCAAACTGAAGAGCCCTGCCAGTAGTATAAAAGAATCACTCCATTCCCTCTAAAATGAAGTCAGTTCAGCAGCTACTTTGTAATTCTCTGAAAGGCAGGAGCTGCTTAAGAGAGTCAATAGTTTATGACTGAAAATGAGAAAGAGCAGTGTCCAATCACAGCTGCATATGATGAATAAACTGCAAGTGGTAGAAACTGGGACTAAGCAGGGGAAGGAGTTGATTCAATCTTTTGGAAAATAAAAACACTTTGAGGAAATTGCTAATTTTATGAATTTAGAATTTAGGTCCTGCATCTTATCTGTGGCACAGTGTTTATTAACAGTAAGTTAAGGGATTGTTGCACTAACTGAAATGGAAGTGGATAATTTCTTGGAAATTCAATATCATTACTTGAATTTAATTTCCTTTTCTGCTGAATCTCATAGCTGAGTCCTGATGATTAAGCAAGATTTCACTGGATGGGAGCTCAACTCAATAGGTCTTCTAATTCTGAACCTTAATTAAGGGTCTGCTGTACCTACCTGAATATATCCATCATCCCTGAAAGGCATTTGACTAACTTGTCTATAAAAATCCTTCAGGGGACGGAGATTTCAGAGTCCCGGATGACAATGCTTTAAAGTACCACTGATGTCCAAGCAACATTTCCCTATCATGTTCCCTTCTGGAATTTCATATATACAATGTCTGTGAACTGTGTAGCACATGCCAATAAATGTCATGCCTATAGAATGTCCCCACAATAAAGCATATGAGCAGCACTGTTGCTCAAAGCACACTTTAAAAGTCCTGTGCTATAAAAGTACCAAATTTTCTGCACAGTACTGACCATATTCACCTACTTCTGGTTTCTCTTTAGCTTTTAGCAATAATAAGCACATAGCCATAACCACTCTTGTTTGTTTGAGAGATCAAGTGAAGTTATCTTTCTTTCTGTAAGAAGGGTAATGATGTGAGAAAATAAGTATTGTAATAGCTAACTTCAGTATAAGGACATCAAGTATTTTGTGGTGGACATTTTTTTGGGGTGGGGGAAAGGTAACTTTGTGGTGCATGATGTGTAAGTTTGGAAATCTTACAAAAAATGTAGCTGAGATCCACCCATCTTGTTAAAAAGGGAACAAGGACAGTCTGGGCTAAGGGCTTGTCAGCCTCCTCTTTCACCTCCAAAAAGTTGTAGACCTTGTTCTGATGATATAACGTTTCCAAGGACACAGTGTACTAGAAGGTAACTTGAAGAAGCCGGCATGAATTAATGGGGTGGAATGACTGAAGTTTCGGACAAAGAGAGAAAAGTTTGTTGTTTGCAAGTATGTGCCATTTAGTACAGGTTTCTACACATTGCTCCATGAAGTCCTGCTAGCCAAATTGAAGAGAGATTGACTAGGTAGTTGATGAGATACAATTCATAAATACACATGGAAATGTGCATGAAATGCATGTGAATGCATCAAATAAATGTGACATACTGCCTTTCTTTGAAGTGGTTACTCGCATCTGCCCTTTGCTTCCTGTCTACCGTGGCAGAGAAAAGTTACGAATTTAAAGATAACTAAAGGCTTTGCTTTAGTAGAAGAATCACTTGATTATTAGTATAAAAATGATAGATGTATATATGTTGGTTTTATTCTTTAAATATAAAATATTCCTATGGGTTTGTTTTGTTTTTTTTTTACATTTCTCTTGTTCAGAGTGCTAAGGTAATCAGCAATTTCCATAAGTGCACTTACACTGTGTCATGAGTTATTAAAAAGCAGTAGCAATATTGCTTCAGAAATGTTTTTTATGAAGATAAAATCACAGACAAGATCTTTTTCTATAATTAAATACATGAATTTTAAAAATACTGAAAAACAAGGATAACGAAAAGAAAATAAGGTGTTTCAGAAATACATTGAGGTTTTGTGGGATTTTTTGGTGTTGCTTTTGTGTTCTTGTGGGTTTGGTTTTTTTCTCTTCTGGAATTACTATTCCTTATCTTTCCTATGAAGTTAGTGCATGAACTATTTAGTGTTTCAGAGTGAGTTCTATCTTGAGCTGATCCAGCCTTCCCCTGCTCATTTCTCCTCTTGTTTTTTAAAAATGAAGAAAACCTCAGCAGTTCTTTGTGTTCTCATAGGTCCTGATTTGGTGAGTAGTTAACTGATTCTGTTAAAACACATTGAACATAGTCATTATCTCACTGATTCATCTGGATTATTTATATGCTTAAAAGAGGTATAAATAGGATTAAATATATTGATAAATCAGGCATATACTCTGCCACAAAGTTTTAAGCTGCTGTTTCAGTTATGAAAATTTTGGGAATTCCAGTGCTGTGGAAACACTTAAAATTACTGTACATAAATGGATCTGTATGGACCTGCTAGAATTTTACTTATTTGGTAATAGTTTCAGACTTCCACTAGTCAAAGGAAGGAGGCAAACCATCTCTGAACTCTCTGGTTCTTCATAAATTCTTCTTACAGCCAATGGAAAAGTACTTTAGTTTTGATAGTTAATCTAGCACAGAGAAAATGATTCTTTTTTATTTATTTTGCAATTATTTCTAATAACTAAAAGAATTTTACTTGTTTAGTATTTTGATGGAGCAGGGGAAGCTCATTATTAAATCAGACTTTCAGCTTTATAGTTTGATGACATTTTATCACAGAATTCTTAATACGTAATTGTTTGTGCAGCATGGGAAAATAGGAAGTGGTAGTGAAAATTTAAATGAGGTTTACTTTGGGAGATGTTTTAGTCCCAGATTTCCCACCTGAACTGAAGTCTCAAATAGTTTGAGGAACATCTATTGAGAAATATTAATTCATTATCTGACCACCAAGGGAAAGATGTTTTGTTTTGTTTTGTTTGTCCAGGAAAACGAATGTTAACTACGTATCACTACACTTATGGCTTATCCACTATTTATCTTTAAGAAGGACCTAGAAAAAGCAATGTTAACTGGTCTCCAAGGGTAAAAGAAAAGTATAAATATGAGGTATAACACAGCATTAAAGCTTCTTGGGGATGAGAGTAGCTGATCAGAGAATTCACACAATACTCTTTCCTGAAACTAAATCGAGGAAGTAATTGAAGCTGAAGTTAGTAGGTAATTTTTGACCTCTAGAGGTGGAAAAGATCAAGAAATAGTTTTCTTTTTCAAACAGGTGCTACTGGTCCTTAACCCAGGAAACACAAAGATTAATCATAATAAGAGGAATGATAGAGTCAAATGTGCCTGCTATGTGACAGCTTTGTAACTGAACATTCCCAGTTAAATTTCTTTTTTTTTTGCTTTCAAATAAATGGAAGGATTTTGACTATTTGGGATTTCTGGAAACGATGCTGAAGAAGCTTAGAAGCTCTGTCAAAGGTGGATTTCTGCAATGGTGAAAGTCTGCACAGGTGGCCCTTCGATATCCTCCAATTTTGTGGTCTTTTAAACACTGTTTCTCCTACAAAGACTTCATGTTTACAGTAGGTCTAGTGAGAGGCTGAGCAGACAGTTCAGTTGTGTTCTTTCCATGCAAGTTTTTGGGTCTGGGAAATTCCAGAGTAAAATACAATGTGCCAGGCTGAGGAAGACACCAAACTTTGTGCTCTGAAGTAAAATCTGAGAGGAGGTGAAATAAAGGAGGAAGCAGAATTGAGAATTTAGGACTGATAACCCTGAAGTCCAATATTCTCTCTTAAACTACCACACCAGCAGCAGAATTGGTCTTCCTCCTGCCACACTGTTAAAGCTCTGACTCTTCATACATCAGTCATGAACTGAAGAGAAGAACATGAAGGGTGTTAGTGCATTCAGTCATCTCTACCTTTGCTATTGCTACTAGCAGAAGAGGAAGAGCTGGAACTGCTCTTAAGTGCTTTTACCTGGTTTGGCTTCTTTGAGAGAAATACATCTTAGCTGTTCCTCTTCACCTCATGATACTTCAGAATTTTGTTTCCACCATCCCTCCCAGAAATATGAAACTTATTTGTTCTTGTTTTACTGATCTAAGACATGTAAGGTCTAAGTGATTTGATCAGTGATGCATAAGGAAACTTATGCTAGAGCAAACAGTTAAATCCAGCGCCCGTATCCCAAACTATCTTGCTTTCCTGTAAACAGCTGTTTCTTAGTGAGTTAAGAGACGGAGTCCTGTTAGCAGCCATGAAGCTGCACAAACCAACATTCATTGCCAATTTAAACAAATTAATTGCAGTGGCAGAGTTCCATCTGTTTGCTTTGGTGGTTTGTTTTTTTTGTTTGTTTGGGTTTTTTTATTTGTTTTGTTTTTTCTAAATCCCAGGCATCCCAAACTCTAGGAAATAAAATGAAAATATATATCCACAATTAAATCCACTGATAAGAGAAATACTTCTATAAAGAGATCCAGTTCACTCTAAATCTTGGGCAGAGAATTTATGTGCTTGGCAGAGGACTTGCTCTTCACTGAAAACCCTGTTTGCTACTGTCATAACAGTGTGAAACACACAAGATCAGGGTGAGAATGAGTTCAATTTCCTGTCTCTGATCTCCTAATATAGCCAATGTGATGAAGGTTAATTAAAACTGCTGTCACTTGACTGATGTCAATATGCAATATCTTCTCTAGTTAATGCCACAGCCACCACAAAACAACAAAAAACAACAACGGAACAAGCAGCCAAACAAAAATCCGCCCCCCCCCAAATGCAATAAGACAGCTTCTGTGAGTTGCAAGTCTATGTCAAAGTTCTGTTTATCTCCCAGCTGAGTTTCAGGGTGACTAGAGGCAATCTGGATAAGGTTTATTTGGCCCGTAGCCGAGTATGCTGACCATTGGGATGCTGCTTAAAGAAGCTCACTGACATCCCCCTTCTTTTTAAAAGCATATATTGAGGAAGAGAAACTGTCTCTTTGTAAAAAAAAATAAAACTGCCAAAGCTGGAAAAAAGATGGGGAAAGTCCAACTAATGTAAATCAAAACCCAAACTCTTGACAGTTGTTTGCCACAGGAAGAGTGCTTCCAATTCAAATCACTGTGGAGCATTTTACCTCAACACTGATCTGTTGATGTTTGACTAAAACAAACTCTCTTCAGCAGAAGATTAAATATCAAATTACATTTTAATATGAAGATTATTGCAGTGTCATCAGGATCAGTTTCTACATTAACACATGCTGCTGGCCAGGAAGAGCATTCAGTCAAACAGAAATTCTTAGGAAGGAGCTCTCCTTCTTCATCCTCCTGTTGCGCTCCAGAAGAGAGAGACTTTTCCAGAACTGCAGCAGTGGGGCGGGTCTCCATCTGCACATTCATCAGCTCTGGAATTAAGCAAGTCATGGTGGAGAATAGTCCTGGGTTGACTGTTCTAGAGCCATAGGAGAGGAATGGTACTGTTCTTTCTGCAGGATGCAGCTGCCTTTCACTGACCTGAGTGAGAGAATGATACTCTGGGAGTTTTATGGAAGCCAAAAGTATTTTTCTGTGATGACAAGTGCTGAGAGAAAAGAAAGTTTGATGTCCTCACTAGTACATCAGAAAGAATTTGCATCTCCAAGCAGCATTAAGGACTGATTTTTATTGAATTTTCTCTTTTCTGTATGTTCTTGTTCTCTCATGCTTTTCTGCTCTCAAGGGGGATTCAATGCAGACTTTTAACGAGGTGAACTCTGAAATAGAAATCACAAAATGATTCTCTACAGTACTTCAGAATGGGGCAGAAAAAAGGAGTATGCATGGAGAAACAAGGAGTCAGCGTTGTCTAAAGCCTTAGGGGTGTATGGTTCAGTCTAGTTTGCATATGAAAAATTTTCACAAATATATGATTACAGAACCACATATTATTTAAGACAGCAAGAATATCAGCACACAGTTATCCACATGCCAAGTAAATATTTGGTTGCATAGCCAGTTCAGAACAGAAGTCAAAGCCGTACATTTTTCTCAACAAAGTTACTGATTCAGAATGGGACCTGATTTACAGATTTAGTAGCTTCATTCTGCCTCTCTTCTCACAAGTTTTTGTTTGTTTGAAAATCTATTTTGTTTGTTTGAAAATCATATTACTATGATGTCTTTTCCACAGAAAAGTCTGTTTCATAGCAGTGCATCAGACTGTATCAATCTTGATTAATCCTGCTTAATCTCCAGTACAGCTGCTGACTTTGCTCTCAGTTATATTCTTTCTTCTATTTTTTCAAAGTCCAGTTAAATATTTTTTTCTGTTTGTCAGCTTTTCTGGGGTTATTCTGATCTCACTGTGCCCTAGTCTCCTTTACAACCATGCACAGAAGTTTTCTTTCATAAAATGTTGTTATTATTTCTTCTGCCTCCTCCTCCTTCACGAGGCCAGATCTGGGTGCAGACTTATTTGGTATAAACTGAATTCATTGAAGGTGGGCATTGGTGCTCTGTCACATCACCAGCTGCTGCCCAAAAAGAAACTTCTGTACTCCTGGCTTTGAAGGCCCTCTGAGAGGGCCATGGCTTACTGCAATGCATTATATTCTTATATATACCCTTTTTTTTTTTTCTCTTTTTCTACCTCTGGTGTCTAGGTATTTACATGGAAATGAAATCTGATTCTGGCTCCTCTCTGCTGTCTGCCTCACAGATGTATATGTTGAATACATTTGACAATCCAATCTCTCCCTTATGTGGTCATTGAGAACTTGCTCTTAAGGTTGTAAAATGAAAATGTGGAATATATTTATTACTTATTTTTACTTTTTAAAGTCACCATCTTCAAGCTTGTATCAAGTTTTAAACCTTACCTAATTCACATGCATAGAAAACATATTCTTCCACTGAGAAGTTGTGAGCTTAGTGCATTGTGGAATTCCAATTACATAGGTATACCATATTTAACTGGAAAATATCAATTACTCAATCAATTGGCAAAATACCCTACTAATATCCAAATGACTAGGCTCAAGTTTTTTTGTTTGGCAGTAGATTTTCCTTTGCGGCCTTTGGGTAACTGTCGACTTCTATCACTCTGCAAGAGGCAATTTCACATCAAAGGTCTGCTACCTCCCAAGGGCATTGTAAATAAAACACACCACTGAACATGAGCCTTTGAGAGGTGTTTGTGAAGAGGGATTATCTAATTAGGCAGATAGATGGAGTTAATAATAATTTGCAGACACAAGCAATGACATACTGACACTTCTAGCAATCTCATTCCCTGTAACCTACTTTAGTTCATAAAAAAAGATTAAAGTGCCACAGTGAGCCATGGAGAGCCTGTGCTTCTTTATCCTGCTCATTTCTGAGAGTCAACCTCCTCATCACTGCTTGATTTAAAAGAAAAATTGATATATATGATGGGTTGGTTTGGATAAAGGAATGTTAATCACTGGCTGCTTTCAGTTTATAAAGGCTGCTGCATATGCATAAATTTTTGGTTCACAAATATACCATTATACTTATAAAGGTAAGTTTGGCAAATTAAAATTACAGGTGTTAGGTTACATGGTTTCAGTAAAAAAAAAAAAACAACAAAAACAACAAAACAAAAAAACCCCACAGTAGTCCAGTGCAACTGTCAGATTTGAGGATTCTTTAACAAATACCTGAGTCAGTTTGTTGAGCCTGGAGGAGCAAGTTCAGTGGGGGTTGCATTAGAAAAAAAATATCATCATGCTGTGGCTGCCATGGCAGTTTCACTTGTTCTTTGGAGAGAGATTATGCCTCATATGGAATTTCCTGCAGAAGTCAAACAAAAAGTCAGGCAGTAATGTAAGGTAAAAAGTTCAAAGGGAAGTAGAGACAGGAATGGACACAGGCAAGAAAAAGTATGAAAATACCATGAAACCTGTGAATTTAGATGGCCAAAGATAACTAAATGAACTAATGAGTTCTTCTTTTCTTAGAAATGCTGTATTTATGTTTGTTTTTTTCCCTCCCCTTTAGATTGCTGAAGTGCTAATTAAATTTCTGCTTCTAATGCTGGAGATTCTGAGAAGAAATATGTCTGAAATGAGGACAGGAAGGAAGAAAACAGAGATAAATACTTGTTATGAAAGGCAAGCTTTGAAAAAAGAAGAGTGAATAATTCTAAAGACATTTAAAAAATATATGTTTGAGGCAATTCTGCTAATACAGGTTTTTATACATTGTTCCCCCCTCTCCCCCTTTTTTAAAAAGTAGCATATTTAACAAGATAAATACAATTTGGACATGTTTATAAAAACTCTTGTGTCATGGGGCTTTATTCCTCCTCAAAAAAATTGTATGAGATCTTAGAAGAAATAATAGTGTTCAGTACTGGAATTATCTAAATCACACTAGTTGGAAACACAAGGAAAATACATACTGTTAATTTACTGGGCCACCACACAGGATGAATTACTGTTTATATGGTATATAACTATAGTGTTAGCCAGGGCTTCTAACACCTATAGGGACCTCTGTGCAGCAGCCAGAACTTGGCAGCACCAAACCTTTAACAAAGGTGACAGTAAAGAAGAAATTTGGTTTCAGGCTGGATGCTTTTCACTTGGATACAAAGAAACACAGCATGTCAGTCTTCAGCTGCTGTTCCATGCCCTAGTCCATTGCTGTTCCCCAGATGCTCCCTTTTTCCCTGCTTCAAGCTGTCCAAAACAATCAGTTTGTAAATTAAGCTGAGAAAGCCTGAGCATTCGCTCTGCCTTGTCTGAACAGTGTATTCACATGTATGGTATTCATCTGTAGATCATAGAAATCATTCAAGTGCCTAAATTTCCTCCTTTAGTCCTTACAACAATCAAAGAATCATGTACCTTCTTTATGTGAGACCTTATTGTTGCTCAGCTGGGTCTGTTGCTCAGCTGGTTTACTGACATCCTAAACCAGCACAATCTCTCACCATGACCTATTTCCTGATAATCTCTGGGTGATAATGCAGTTGTTTTTGTTGCCAGGAGATGTGGTGGTTTATTTACTCCTTCCCATTTTGTGATGTGTACTTGGCCAAAGTCAATATCTGTAACTGGGAGATGACTGGATATTTGCCATCTTTTTGCCTGCAGAATTGTCTCTCTCTTGCTTAATATATTCATTGTCACATTTCTTATACCGCATTATTTCCTCCACGGATACAGAGGCTTATGCATGTGTCTGGGAATTGTGTTTCCCTTTGACTTATTAACTAAGCACAAAGGTTCTGTCCTCTTATTGCTGTCTTTATACACGCAAGTCTTGGCATGTTTCAGCAATTCCAGCTACAACTCATTTAGGTCTGTTTTCTTTTGAGCCTTGTTTGTTTCACCTTATTACTTTCACAATAACTATTTTTAGGTTTTGAACATTCATTTTTACTGAGGTTTTTTATTCCTCATGTGTTTTTTTATGACCTGGTTGGTCTCCCCAGTGTAGTTTCTCAGCTGTGAGCATTTAGTTCATTCTTGAGTAATTACGGGAGACCTTAATGAAAGGAATGAAAATATAAACATATGGGTGGCAAATGGGAGGCATATGAATCATGTCAGTAAGTAGAATATTCCTGTAAGAGTGGTGGGCAACCCAGATGAGCATCTTTATGCAAATACCCACTTTCAGTTCTTATTTGGTGCTATGAACTCTTGGTCCTGCATCATAACAAAATACAGGTCTACAGACTCTTTTGAAATTAGTTGTGGGCCTACTTTTCTTATGGTTAATGATCTGCCAAAATGTAAGAGAAACACATTGTTCTGTTCTTGTCTGAGAAAGATAGTTTCATAGCTTGTTTTGCTAATGGGCGTATACAATGAATTCTTCTATTGGCTCTTAGATCCATTGCTGTTACTTTTCAGTTCCCCAGACTTCTCATTTTTGTCTCTTGCAAAGAGAATAAAGCAACTAAAGAACCAAATAATGATATTCAGAGCCAGCCAAAGCCCAGAGTTGTTTTCCCACAGCTCTCTTGAAATGGCAATAATGGCACTACACTTAGAGATTGTGTAGGTTTTGTTTGTTAATGTCAATAAAGAATCCTGTGGAATGAATGACAGGTATGATACATGAAGACAGATATAAAACATTCTGTGCCTTAGCAACATAACCAGGACCTGTATTCTAAGCCCAGCTTACCCCAGTAAAGTTCAGGGTGCTCATGCCAGGCATTGATTCAGGCCTGTCTTTCTCATAAAGAGAATACCAGGGAAATATCATTTAATATGACATGCAACTTGTTCTCCTGTGAACCCACAGCCACTGCAAACTTTGGTGCCTGAGGAAAGTTAGTGCCAAAAAAGTAATGAACCTTTAGCCAATGTTTTTGTGTATGTATATATGTATGTATATTTTGTATATGGGTATTTTTTTTTATATACTTATAGAAAGCAGAAACATACTGGCTTGCAAACAAGGAATTTCAGATAGCTGAGCACACAACTTATCAGCTCAGTTGTTGGTTTGAATCTGCATCTTGCTATTCATATATTAATCTTTCTTAGAAAAATATTTCTTACGTAATTGTCTGTAGCTTCCACTCTCTGTTACACATTTTTCAAATATTGCACCTTTTTCCCCAAAGAGCATGCAGTATAAAGGATAAAACCGTCTTGAAGTAGAGCTTGATGGCTGCCAATAGACCTGTCTCTGAGGGGCAGAATAACTCAGGTGCTACATTAGAGGGTGCAGAGAACACCAAACTTGCTGTATGTAAATAGAACTATTTCGGTGTTTGCTCCACACCTTCCTGGTAAATAGAAATAAAATGTGGTGTTTTTATCACCTGAATGTGTGTATGAAGTTGGTAACATTTGGAATTAATAAAAAAAATACTTTCCACAGTTTTCTAGTGGTGAACCAGACTGCTAATTGCGCCTAGAGGTCTTTTACACATTGTACCGGGCAAAGAGAAAACTGGAATGATCAGAGAAAGAAGCTCCTAGAAAAGGATTTCTACAGGTGATTAACCTAATGAGCACTGGGATTTTCATACAGACGGTCAGCTTCTTCTGGTGTTATTACTTGAGACTCATGAGTCTGATTCTTGTAGTTCTGCTCCTGGCTCTCATATATGCAGTTTTGTTTTTTTAGCATCAGTAACATTAGGCAGCTCTTCTTTTTTTTAGCCTGGCTTACTTCTTTTCAAAATGACAGTAGTATTTACTTACTGATTCGGAGAAACCTCCAGGAACTCACCAACAAAGTTTTAAGTTGACAAGCAGGTACTTATTGCGGCACCTGGAGACCCAGGGGATCACTCCTCCAAGCATGTCTCTCCCAGGCATCAACCAGGCTGTGATTACATTGTCCTTAAACATACATATTCATCAGATTACATACATAACATTATCCTTTTAGAGAACATCTCCTGTATGCATACAAAAATGTGGTAGTGGGCTTTTGGACCCCTGGTGGTTATTTTTTCATCACTTCATTTTAGGATCATCGTCATATTAGTAAGTACCAGGCAGCTCTGACAAAGCTTATTTTAGTAATTTCCTTTTTTCTATAGTTGCTAACAAAGCCTAACATCCTGGAGGTTACTCATTTACAACCTTATTCTTCAATCAACCTCATTCTTCATTACCTGACAGAGTTACTACGAACCTTAATTAAGCATCTGTTGAGCAGGCTGGAGAAGGCTGGACAAAAGCTTCTTTCGAGGTAACAGCAATTTTCTGGGACTGAACAGTGTCGAGCAGTGTAGGGTAGTTCATATCCTCTTACTTTGTGTTTGTCAGACAAAGGGATGAGATATTAGATTGGTAGATTAGGAGGTAGCTAGTAAAACTAGACAATTTTCAGACTTTTTTTTTTTTAAATAAATAAGAACTTATCCACATTCATTTGGAGAGGTGGAGAGGCTGAAACTACACGTGCATTTAGCTCTAGCCGGAAGATTCAAGCATCATCAAAAAAGTTAAGAGTCCATAAAAAAATGGTAAGAGCACTTCCCATAGTCCTTTTCACAACTGAACTATTTTCCCTTATAAATGCTAACCTGTTTATTTCAACATATGCTTTGGCTTTTCAGGTTGAAACTACATATTTCATTCTAACATTAACATTGTATGCCATGAACATGGGTCTCAGTTGTATGTCTGTATGGGCTGTAAATGAATGTCTCATACCTTTGTGAATTTACAGCATGAAGGAGATTTCACCCTAAGATTTATATATCCCTTCCAGCAGGTGGAAGTGAAACTTCATAAGGGGTTAGCTGTTTGTTAGCACCCTAGATGAACCTAAGATAATCAGTAGTTGAAAGAAAGCTAAAGCAGTGGCTATGTGACCATGTTAATCTGCAGCTCCAAAAGCAAAGGCTCAGCCTCAACTCCATCATCAGTGCTGGATATGATTGTCACCTTTTCTCATGTGCCTCAGTCAGCATTGTACAGCCCCATGGTAATCAGAGAGAACAGCTCCACTGACTTCTATTTTTCATTTACAGGTTTGGCTTTCATCTGAATCTATTACTTAGTGTGATTGTCCATCTGGCTGGATGAAGGAGGGAGGTTGGATCAGGTGGGTAGCAGTCACATCCTCCTTTCCAACACAAGTCTGGACTAGTGGTCGTCTAAAGGGTTGAACCATCATATAAAACGCTTCCTGATTAAGTTTTGCGTTAGAGACATTTGGGGACAAAAGGGGAAGTTTCATCTGAGTGGAAGCCCACAGTCAATTTAGAATGCAAAATGAAGCATGTGTCTGCCAATTTCATATGTGCTTTTTTTTCTTGTAGTAAGGGTATCTTCAAAGTGACTTGTGAAGAGCAAGGTGCTCTCCCTTTTGGGGGTGGTGATTCATAAATAACATGCTATTCCCCTACAAGCTCTGCAAGAAAACTCAGGATCTGTTAAGATGGGGTTTCTGCATAGAGAACACTCCTTAATGCTTAGCATTGAACACTGGTCCTGATGGCATATAGCACAGAAGTGGAAAAAATATATGAATGTTGAGGATCTCAAACAAATGTGTAACCTATATTAAAAATAGGATCATTGATTAATACATAGTTATAATAATATATTTACATATAATAGTTTTATAATGTTGTTCAACAGTTAATTTTCTTTTAAAAACAAACAAATGGCTTTTCAAGTGAGCTGGAGGATATGAAAATGGTACATTTTAGCTGAATGTAGTGTTTCATGTTTAAACCAAAATGAAATATTTCAGAAATAAGCAGCACCATGTCAGTCCTTCCAGCTCAACTGCCAAAATATATGATTTAAGGAAAACAAAATAGTAAGAATCCTGATTAATCATCTGAGGTTCCTTTCTGTCGTGGTTTAAACCCAGTCAGGTAGCTTGTTCACTCACTCCCAGTGAGTGGTGCCGAGCTGACAACAATCGAGGTCCGTGTCCGTCTCCCCCCCCCGCCTCCTCGCACCGGGGATCTCCCCTTCCCCGCTCCCGGAGGAACGGGGAGGAGGATCGAGAGAGTGCAACTCCTACGGGTTGAGACAAAAACAGTCCAGCAACAAATCACCACCGCTACTATCAGCTACAACAATGATAAGGGAAAATAACAAGGGAAGAGAATACGATACCACCGGCCAAGAAAAACCAGCTCCACCCGGAAGCCCCTGTCCTTCCGGGTAACTCCCAGTTACCCCTCACCCCGGGCATGACGTGCTGTGGTATGGAATACCTCTTTGGTCAGTTTGGGTCAGGTGTCCTGTCTCTGCTTCCTCCTGGCTTCCCCTCCTCCCTGGCAGAGCATGAGGCTCACAAAGTCCTTGGCCAAACCTAAACATCACTATCAGCTCTGTTCCCAAGCTGAAAGTCAAAACACTGCACTGCACCAGCTACCAAGGAGGAGAAAAATGACTGCTACTGCTGAACCCAGGACACTTTCCCTTTCTGCTCAGGGTAGACCAGCAGTCTTTTCACAGTCTTGCAAAGTCACACTGATACTACAGAAAATAATAAAAAGACCCACTTTGTTTCTTGCAAAATTGTAACTGTTAGGATTTAGTGTTATTTAGGATCACTAGCAAAACAAGGGAACAAAGCAATTGAAAGCTTTGCTTGAAAACAGAGATTTAAATTCATATGTCCTTTATGTTGAGCCTTGAAAAGCTTACTGAGTTACTGAGGTTCAAAATATAGATTTTTTTTTTGTTGTTATCTGTAGGTCTCTTGATCCTACTGTAACAGAAGAATTTGTCCTAGAGTGAGAGGCAGATATAGAAAGGGGAAAGACAAAATAAAAGCAATATGTTGTTAAGTAAACGATTCTATAAGTTTTAATGGAGATGTCAGGATTAATCGAAAGAAGACAGAGAACATGTAGAAAATTTGAGTCTTGTAGTTAGATAATGAAAGATTACAAAGCATCTCATACCAAAGTAAAACACCTTCACTT
The DNA here is from genome assembly GCF_034315485.1 of Pezoporus occidentalis. Lineage (NCBI taxonomy): Eukaryota > Metazoa > Chordata > Aves > Psittaciformes > Psittacidae > Pezoporus > Pezoporus occidentalis. Next base: position 703,805 of record NW_026913953.1, read on the forward strand.
TTCTGAAAAAGAGAAACTGGGTTCCAAATGCTGAGAGAGCCAAACATTCCTCTATCTAATTTAGGGGCCAGCAAGTAAGAAGAATAACTGTATTGTGAAAAGTCAGTTGGAGCTGTGAAAACTGAATGATTGAAAATGTCTGTAGTTTAAATTTTCAAAAGACTTCAAGCTTAACTAAGCCTTTATTTTCATACTGCTTTTGATAGGAGAACTGCATTTTGAAGGAGGCACACATAAGGTATCTTTAGCAGCTGTGAGTTATCACGTACTCTTTGCATGTGGTCTGCTCTCCATGGTAGAGGGTTGCGTGCAGAACCATTGTGCCTTAGAGAAGTGATTATGTCTTGTACAGAAAATTGTTCTTGCTGGGGTTCCTGGTTGCACTGGGGGAGAAATAGATGATGTTTAGCATCATTTGGAAGATGTAGAATATTTTCTTCCCTCCCTCAATATAGGTAGATGCCCTAATGTGCAGAGTAAACCAAACTCTCCTCCTACCTGCTTATCACCCCTACCCCACCAGCACCTACCTAGGTCCTGAGGTGGTGTTTGTTACACTATCCCACTGCTTTTCCAAACACCAGGCAGCAATTCAAATCACCTTTATGTAGCCACAGTGTGCTAAAGGCAAAAAAAGCAGGATGACCTCTTCATTCCTTCTTACTTCCTCAGCAACATAACAGTATACCAGATAGACAGGCTTGATTACTCTTTCCTGCTGCAAGATCGCAGGGAGACCTCAGCCCATGCCCAGTTCTGAATGCTGTGGTCCTTGCATGCCCAGCCCGTGATGCACACAAGCTGGTTGTACTGAGGTGCTGAGTCTGTAATCATGTCAATGGGAATCAAGAGTGCTCGGGCTGCTACACAAGCAGATGAACAGTTGTTTGTAGCCACTACAATGTGGTAGAATTCCTTGCTCTTGCTTTTGTGGTTGAGATTTCTTGTAGAGAAAGGTTGAGAGCCTTATTGAGTCAACAGAATAAACTGGAAACATGTAGGTTTAACCTGAGTACAACCAAACCATGAAATAATACAGAACCCTGCAAGTTCTAATCAAACTGCTGGAAAACTGACAGTAACAGAAGCTGATCTCAAACCCAAGCCACAGGGCCTATTGAGGGTGGGTTTGTGTGGATAACCACAACATCCTGTTAAATGGACAATACCAGGTTTAAAAAAAATATTAAAATCCCTGATATAGTTTTTGATCTGTTTTATTCAAGGACATGTTCTTAGTGCAGGAATAATTTGAACAGACTAAGGTAAGAATTATGCCTTTATTAAGGAGTCAAGAAAAAATTACTGTCTACAGCTCATGCTTTTCTGATATTTAGATCTCATTGTGCCCATGTATACCATGTGCTCTGATACTTACAGATCCTGCTAAGTTGCAGAGTATGAGTCTGTGTGTTCGAGTCACTATAGATGAGGTTTTGTATCAGTCTGGACTTAGGTTGACTGTATGTGTTTTGTTGTTTTTTGGTTAGTTGGTTGGTTGGCTTTGTGGGTTTTGGTTGTTTATTTTATTGATATATTTTTTCCTTTGTATCATCCATAACTGGTCATCATTTTGTGGTATTATTGGTTAATATCAAATGTGAAAACATATTTTAATTTCTTGATGGGAGAAATATAATTGCTATATGTGATTTTGCTTTCACTAAATGGTGCCAAACCACTGGTATTAGGAAGAGTTAAGTGGAAATCAAATTAACTGCTGCAGGACAACAGCACTTTAAAGTGTTGTTTGTTATAGTTGGAATAATTGCCATCTTCATATGGTCACAATGCCCATTGTGACAGACCGTTTGTGAGGAGCTAACTGAAAACTTTTTGTTCTGCCTTCAGACTGTGCTGGCATTGCCAGAATTGTTTGCATTTGCCTGCCATCTAACTGAATTTATCAAGGTCAGGTAAAAAGTCATGCAATTGTTGTTGCTGTGTTGTGGCTGCACAATATTTGACTTGTCTAAAACTCTACTGTCTGAGACAGAGCACTGAAAGCGCATAAACTGGGTAATCTGTAGATACAGAGGATTCATAGGATTTAACGATTTGGTGCTAACTGGGTTCCCTTTCTTTGCCCATTTGATACATACTGGGTTACTTATTGGGGGGGTGTCATCTCTGGTAGTAGCTACTAATAATTAGTCTTCCCCTGGCTGAGATCACTAACCTTAGAAATTGAGCAATGCAATTGACTGAGCAGGGGAAAAATGAGTTTGCTCACAGCTCTTTTTGGTTGTGAGAGCCACAGACCAGGTGAAGATGCTCCTGTACAATTTCAAGGTAATTTGCTTCAGGCCCTATGGATTGCTGGGTTTTTCAAATGGCAAAGACAAGTGGAGAATAAAGCTATGTTAGTCTCAAAAAGCATGAAGTTACTCTGATTATTAGCATTGTTAATATTTTGCGCTGCTAGTAATATAGATATAGATGTACTCTTGTGACTTATGCTATGTAGTCTCACCACAATCAATCTGCATTTCTTACAGTATTCCACTCTTAGGAATTTATTCATGACTGTGAAAGTTTAAATTACCTCTTTATTGATAAATGGTGCTCTGAAGACATATGCTAGGGGATACTGCTAGTGCAATGCCAAACATAAGCTCTTCTCCATGATCAGAACTTCTCCATACAACAGAGCTGTGGGATTCCTCATCGCAGGTAGGAGGAATTTATATGGGCTCAGTGGAAGATAGGAGAGGAAGTTGGTGGAGATATTTATTGGAGGTTGCTAAATAGACAAACCACAAAATGCACAAGAATCTATGGACAAGTATTAGAGTAGATAGTATCATACTTGATTTATCCTGGTCACTTTTCCTAGATTTACACTAATGGCCACTGTTGAAGACAGAGGGCTGGGATAAATGTGCTCTGAAACATTCAATGTCCATCAGGACAATCCATATCGATATTATATCATACTTTGTTTAGAGGAGGGAATCTTCCTTCTTTTTCTGCTCTTGTTTCAACCATTCTTATCAATATGCCACTATTTTGAGCTTTAACCATCTATGCTGTGTCTTGTCTTCATTTTTTTTTGCCCTTTATTTTGTGACTTCACTAAGTTGCTGTTGCTACTTCAAAAATTGTACACCAAACACCAGTATTTTCCCCACAGTGATGACTTCTGAATTTTGTCTTGAATATGTTAATAACTTGGAGATCTTATTTTTATATATGAAAATACATTTTAAAAATTATTTTGAGAAAAAATAAATTATTCTGCATCAAAATACATTTGATAAGTTTTGGCACTTGCAAATCACTGATCTTCATTCATATTACAAATGCACTGCTAGAGCTGCAATGGCTAGAAAGTAATATTCTAGACAAAGTTTGTACAGAATTGTAGGTTTAAGTATGCTATATGTTAAGATTGAGGCCCACTAACAGGTTACAAGAAGGTTAAGACTGGTATAATCAATAGTCTTAACAGTCAGATACTGGGTCAACCCACAGAAGTTACTGGACTGGCTTGAAGCTGTAGGGATATAGAGTCTATCAGTTTTATTTGTCAGGACAAACATTTTTACTGAATGTGACTATTTTATGTCAAAGCAATTCTCAGCATAGGTAAGAGGGCAAAACAATGTCTCTGGCCTGACCTGGAATGTGCAGCCATAACAGTGGTGAATATTTGGACCATGCAAGTAATCACACTGATGTTAGTTGCTCTTCAAAATGAATAAGGTTGTACAGATGAGTTCTTCGACTCATATCAGCTTCCCAGTGTGCTGCTCACATCCTCTATACTGAAAACTTCACCTTTGCATGTGGCCTGCTGGATCCATCAAAGTAGCTGAGTTGAACAAAATACAGCTGAAGCCAAAGGTCTAGAAAAGAGAAGACTGAGAAGAAAAGCATTTGAAGACATGGGAAGAGGCTAGTTCTACCTCCTGAAAGTTCATGTAAACTGTGAGTACCATTTCTTATTAAGGGTTGAAGGCCTAAAGTCCCCTTTGAAACACACTGTTATGCATATTCTGAGAAAAAAATCAGGCTGTTGCTGTACAGTGACTCCCCTGTCATCTCCAGATTGAGTCTTCACACTCATCTCATACACACATTCACATCTGCCATCTTTGGTATTCACATATGAGCAATAGTTTTGCTGTCTACACAATCGTTTATAAATAAAGGCTTGTTTCTGAGCCATGTGTTTGGGTGCAGAGGCTCCTTAAAGATATCCTGGGTGAAGTGTATGTTCCAGCATCTAGGGGCAGTGTAAGGAAAAGGGAATAGTACAGCTGGGACACTGGAAAAGAAGGATATGTGGTAGCATGAGTTGTTGAATATTAATGTGTATACAACATTTTTATTTCTTATATATATAATTTACACATAAAATAATACATTCAGTTTTCTACTTACACAGAAGAAAAGGAAAAAAGGTATACATGAGGTGGCACAAGAAAGAGGGGAATCAAAAATAATTAAAATAATAAATTATAGATGTGGTTGAGCTTTGTAAAGCACTTTGTATTTAGGTTGCTGTTGGAAGGTAGAAATCATTGCCCAGAACCAATAAATAGCAGGTAGTGAAGATCACATCTGCTTTACATTCTAATTAAAATTTCAAACAAGAAGCTGAGACGCATGTTCTCTGTAACTAACTGACTGTGGTGTTTCCAGAGCTCTCTGTTGAGATGAAAAGGTCTTAATGGAATTCATCTGAGTTATACCACCACCAGGCGGTCCTATCAGTCAGTCACTGGTGTTATCAAATATGTGTGCGGAAGTACCACATTAAGGCCCTAATTTTAATAGTGACTAAGAAGGTATTACTGATTACACAAGACAGTCCTTGTCCCAAAGAATTTAGTTTGAAAGCAGTCAGAATAAAAGATGAGAGAGTAAAGGAGCACAAGAAATTAAAATGAGCTTAAGCAATATTTTTTCTTGCCAGTCAGATATGAATGGAATTCAGAATTTTCAATTCATAGTCCTATGCCTTAGGTATAAGAGAATACAACACATGTTGGTGAGCAGTGTTTGCTCATGATACTGTTACTCTTCTGAACGTATTTTCAGAAGAGGTGATGACTTCAAAGGTAACAGAGAAAACATCAATAATGTTCCCTTGCTGCCCCTGTGCAGCTTCAGAATTACATCCACCCACCGTGTTCATGCATAAACTTTTTTTCTCAGTGCTGATTTTCTTCTTCCTAGGAAGGTCTAGGTTGGAACAGAGAGATTTACCTGGCTTACACGTAATAGAGGTAGATGGTAAGGCTCATCCTTCATAAGAAAGGCCAGTATTAAACAGCGTGTGTTAAAGATAAGTATTTTAAAATCAGCAGGGTAAGATAATTTCTGCAAGAGCAGTAAATAAGCTATGGAGTTTTGTAAACAGCTTATGTTAATAGCTAATATCTTTTGAAAGAGAAAAATTTAAATTGTTGGAGGGCTGCTGTTTGTATAATTTATGTTAAAAGAGATAGACCAATGAACAGTAGGCCAGTTAGGTTGATTCATTGATGGATAAGATAATGGAACAATTAATTTGTGACTTCATTAATGAAACATTACAAAGTAAAAAAAATAAATAATAGCAGGAAACTTAGTTTTGTAGAAAGCAAGCATTGTCAAAAAAAGCTTTAATATTTTTTTGAAAGATTATAAACTTTGTTAATGAAAACAAATTTGTTGGTACAATGGATTTGTTGGATTTCTCCAGGGAATTTGACTTAGTACCACATGGCATCTTGAGAGGAAAAAAAAACCCAAACTAAAAATGATATAGAATGAACAGGATTTAAGTGGATTAAAACTCTCTCACTAGCAGAGCTGAAAATGCAGTAGTTAATAGAGATTATCAGCAAAGTCTTTAATAATAAGATAATATTTAGGTGCAACTCTGCTCCATTTTGTTTCTTTTAGTATAGCTTCTTGGTAAAATACATTAGTGGCATAGAGCTTTCAGAATCACAAAATTCTGAGAATGCTCTTAAATTTCATATATCTGCTTTGCATCTCTCTAACATGACACAGAAGGTGGAATTCAGTTAATTTAAAACAAACAAAAAATAAACTGAAAGAGGTGCCATTTTAAGTATCCTAAGGAATTGGACTCAGCTGCCCTGGGAGTGGTAGATATGACACCCAAGAAACCCCCAAATCTTAGAAGAACAGCTGGGGCCATGTGGGTTGTCTCCTATCAATCAGAAGAGAACTACACACCCATGTTTAGGCAAGCAAATCTTACCACAACTAATGTCTATCTGGTGGAGGATTCCCTCCCAGCCACGGCTCCTACTTACAGCTTCTGATACAGTACTTACTGTCTAACAGGAGGTGGTCAATAGCACCTAGGGGTGCCTGAGCTGGACTTCTGAAATTTTCAGTAAACCGTGTGTTAAGTAAGTTTACTGATTGCTAGGAAGATAATACCCAGTACTTGCCAGCCCCTTTGAAATCACTTTTAGCTACATAAATTTTAAATTTAAAGAAAAAAAGAAAAGACTGGAAAATCTCTTACTCTGTGAACTGCAAACTGTTTATTCAGTTTACCAAAGATTGAAAGATTACCTAATTATTTTGCTGAGGTCCCTAGACATGTAAAGCTATGATAATGAGAAGATTTGCAGTCTTGCAGACAGAGATATAATGAAATGCAATTTGCTGGAAGTCAGGCAAATTCAATCTTGAAATAAAACATAATTTTTAACACTAAGGTTAATTAAACATCAGAAGAATCTCCACGGAGAAGGTAAAGATTTGCCATTGTCTAGAGTCTTTCAGGCAAAACTTCAGTTTTGGATACCCATGAGTCCAGTTTCTAGGAAAAAAAAAAATGACAAGTGCTCTGTGTGGAAGTTTTCAAACTAGATGATTGTAGTGGTGCTTTCTGACAATAGAGTACACAAATTTATAAACGAAAGGTAATGGGCTCTAATCTTCCAAGAGAACCTGTGCTGTTGGAAAATTTGCCCCATCTGAGAAATGAGAAATACTGGAACCACAACAACAAAATCCTTCCATAGAGGAATGTGTGACTATTCTCTCAGCACACACGTTTTGAGATTGCCTCTGTAGATGTCAACACGGCGTACTGCTTTTCCTCTTGGTAAGCATATATTTGTAGAGAAGTACAGATAAGGTCATTTGAATAACAGTCTCAAGCAACGAACATTTTTGACTCTTTATTTAATTGCACACTCAAGAATCAGCTTTTATTGACTTTTGTTTTCTTCCCTTCTATGCTCTTATTGCTGTCAACATCACTATGTAGCAAATACATTTTCCCCTCTTGGACAACTACTCTCCTATAATCATCTTAATTCCCAGGCATTCCGGCTGATTCTAGAAGTACAAAATAATAGCTGAACATTTCAGTGCTCCTTCATTCTTGAACAGCAAAGTCAGAGGAAATCTGTTTTGCCCCAGCAATCATGCTGATGTGAAGAATATCCACGCTGTAAGAATATGGGTCTGAGGGAAGAGACATCAGCTTTACAGAAGAGTGTTAGGGAGAAACCCCTGATGGATGTCCCTGATAGCAGTATGTATGACTTACTATGAAAAAATGCAAAAGGAGATACTGATAGAGATAGTAAAGACATGAGGATACAAAAAGAGGAAAGAAGAATTTCTGTCTTGGTCCACAATTCTTGTTTACCCTTTTATTCTTCCCAGTTGACTCATTCTTGCTTCTTTTCCAGTAAGAAGACAAGAGAGGTTCAAGCTACACACTGTTGTGTGTAGAAAATTAACTCTATCCCAGACAAAACCAGGACACAGTCCTGTATTTAGATTTGAATTTCAGATCCAGCTTGTATTTCAAGTTCTTTCCAGTGGTATGGACATTCAGCTGTGATGGTACAGTTCACTGTGTTGTATCAGAGGGATGACTTATGACTAGATTTAAATTTGGATTTCATATTCTGCAGAAAATATGAACCACTTTTGATTTTGCATTTTAAATATCTTCCTTCTCACCAAATGCATTTGATTGAAAACTGAGTTGAACCTGCTAGGTAGGCAATGGACATTAAAATAAAGATTCAAAGATAAAGAGTAGTTCTGGGAATTATATTGTTTAGTTTCAATCTAAGAACAGATTGATTCAATTTAAGAGAAATGATTCTTCATTAGGTTCACTGTTTTCCTTTTAGGTCCTTTGTCAGGATTTGTTAGCTCTAAACCAGTCTGGTGATTCTCATGCTTTAAAAGAGTGCTTTACTAAAAAAGGCTTCTTTTTCACAGCCTTTCTCCGTCTGATGTTAGGCAGCTGTCCATCTCCAGTACTTTTCTTTGCAACAGTGATTGCCACTGAATCCTTGCTAGCTGTCTTTAAGCAAAGATTTTGCACTTCTTTATACTGTGTATCCTATGTCTTAGTTTCCGTCCTTTTTCCCATCAACAACTCTACTAGCCCTATGGCACCTCACTTGGAAAACTAGTGTTAGGAAAGCTTAAACATCACTGAGGCTGCCCAATGGAAACAGAGAGGAGAGATCAGGCTGAAACTGGTTCTCACACAGAGCAATATCAGGGTTTGTATTTCTTAGTTCATGAAATCATAGCCCATAGACCTCAGTCAAACTGCCCCAATATTCACAGCTTTCTGTGGTAGTGAATATTAAGAGAGGAAATAATATCAAAAATTTTAGCATTGCAAGGCACCCTGATTTCTTATGATGAATGCCTCTTTACGTGAATAAATAGGTAAACACAGATAGCAAATGTGGATGGGAAGGATGGATGGATGGGTAGATAGCTACAGGAATTAGATGTATCCATGGATGAATAATAGATAGATGGATGTATAATACTGAGAAAAAGTGATGACTACAAAACTATCTCAGGAAAAACTGGGAAGTTTCTCATTCAGTGATCTGAAGTTCTGCTCTTTCTGTTAGCTTAATGAAAACAAAAACCAAAAATAAAAGATCTCAATTAAAGCCCACAGCAGATTTAAAAGAAATGTGCTGATTTCAGTAAAAGCAGATGACATACCTCCCCATGTGGAGGAGGGTTTTGGCATGAATCCTGCAAACTGTGGGTAAAGAGTAATTGCCAGCAGAGTTTGCACCTCCACAAAAAGATAAAATAAAATGTAGTTTAAGCATTTAAAAATACATTACTCTTCTTATGTTTTACACTCTAAAACGGTGCTGACAGGTATGGAACCTCACAGAAAAAGTCCTACCAGCAGTAGTATCACCATCAGTGATAAGTGGCTGTGCTTTTTATTTGCATTTACTCCATTCTGATCTTTCTTTTTTTGCAAAAGATTAAATAGATTACCAATTTTGTTTCAGTAAGTTCCATCTTTCCGTACAGAGTCAAGATAGCATTTCATGCCATGATTTTAAAGCAAATTTTTGCTGCAAGTGTGGAGTCATCACTTTTCTTTGTTAAGGCTTTCATTTTTTATTTTAATGACATATGTCTCATTATTTCAGAGGTCCTAATTTTAGCCAGGCATGCTGGGCCCATAGGTAAAAAATATGAGCTTTGTCCAGACTTGTTAATTGCCCTGAAAACTTTCTAACTTACATATTCTCTGTTGCATTCAAATTTTAGAGTAAAATTTCAGTCTTCTCTACTGAGTTACTACTTCAAAACATTTAAATTGGTTCCTCTTTAATAAGCATCATTATTTCTACTACATGTCTAGAAACCTGATTTCTTTTGAAAGTGATAGGGTAACTTTTAGTGGTTTCAGTTAATTCAATCCTTGTAAAGGTTTCACAGAATCCCAGAGTGTTTGAGGTTGGAAGGAACATCTGGAGATCATTTTATCTACCCAGCCTGCTCAAGCAGGGGGACCTAGAGCAAGCTGCCCAGGACTTTGTCCAGACACCATTTGAATATTTCCAAGGATGGAACCTGTCCCAGTGCCTCATTACCCTCACAGTACAAGTGTTTCCAGATGTTCAAAGGGAACCTCCTGAGTTTCAGTTTGTGCCCACTGCCTAGGCACCACTGAGGCTCTGTCTTCATTGCACAATCCCTTCAGGTATTTATATACATTGATAAGAATCCCCCATAAGCATTCTCCAGGCTGAGTACTCCAAGGTCTCAGCCTCTCCACATAGGAGAGGTGCTCCAGTGCCTTAGTCATCTTTATGGCCCTCTGCTGGACAGCAGTCCAGACCTCTCCATATTAATCTTGGCTGGCTCTACTGCACAGTCTTTCAGCATTACCTTAGCAGGCCTTATACCCCTATTTTTGCTAGTCCTTTTTATGCCATGTCCCATGTCACTCATGCTTGACATTATGGTATAACCCCCACATTTAATGTGCCATGATGTTTCAGGCGTTTTGGATTGCTAAATCACACATGCAAATAGTTACTATCCCAAGGGTTACTATAGAGGACACATGGGTTTCTAGTAAGTGTTAAAAATAAATTTAGGTTTCTCCAGAAGCTGGCAGTGCTGAGCAGTCCAGATGTAAGCCACTCTACAGTACTATGGCTGGCTGCTCAGGATAGCTCCCTGAGGCAGACGCCTTTAGCCATATGAGCATAGCTTGAATGGAAAAAGTAGTCTTCAGGGATGTTAAATCAGAGCATGACCTTTCAGCAGATGGCACATGTTTTGTAGCTGAGCTCTGGGTCACATAGAAGTAGAAAAACTAAGCTATTCCTTCTGCTGAGAACTGCTGAAGGTCCATGTCGTGGTTTAAGCCCACTCAGTAACTCAGAACCATGCAGACATTCGCTCACTCCCCCCCACCTTCCTCCCCCTGCTCTTGGAGGGATGGGGAGGAGAATTGAAAGAATGTAACTCCCATGGTCTGAGATAAGAACAGTCCAGTAACTAAGGTATAACACAAAACCACTGCTGCTGCCACCAATAATAATAATAATAAGGGAAATAACAAGGGAAGAGAATACAACCGCTCACCACCTCCCTACCAATACCCAGCCTGACCTGAGCAGCAATCTAGCCCTTCTGGTGACTGCCCCCACTTTATATACTGGCCATGACATGCAGTGGTATGGAATACCCCTTTGGCTAGTTTGGGACAGGTATCCTGTCTCTGCTTCCTCATGGCTTCCCCTCCTCTTTGGCAGAGCATGAGACTGAAAAGTCCTTAATCAAAGTAAACATGACTTAGCAACAACTAGAAACACCAGTGTTATCAGCATTGTTTCCAGGCTGAAAGTCAAAAACGCAGCACTGCACCAGTTACTAAGAAGGAGAAAAATGACTGCTACTGCTGAACCCAGGACAATCCACCACAAGGGAGCCCCTCTATGGCAACATAAGTGAAGGTCAGATTTCTGCACTGTGTCAGCTCTGGGACAAGGTTATATTTATCATGCTTACATACCTGTGCCACTGGATTTTCCATTGCACAGCAGCAGTATTTGGAGGTCTTACATAAACATAAGCTACAGAAAGTTGAAAGAAATTTGCAGAAGATAAAGTGTATATTAAAATGTAAATAGCAAGGGAGAACAGTTTGTGTAAGATTAAGGTAAAAAATATATCTGATGATTATAAAACTTGATGTAATGAAATATGACAGGGTGGGGCCCTAGGGCTGAAATAAACTAGATTTCACTCTTTAGACTAGATTATGCTAGAGAGAAGATACAGAAAATCGAAAAAGTGATGCTGTAACAAAAATGGTTTGGAAAGTGAGATGGAGTGAATCAATACAGTCTTTTACCCCACATGAATCTCCTGTCAGTATCTTTGAATATCAGTTTTATCTTGGCCTTGTTTATTTAAAGCTGACTTAAATTATTAAAGGATTTTTGTTTTCATTTTTCTCTTTTAACTGAGTGGAATATGTAAATAATCCTAAGGAGGAAAAAGTGATCATTAACCAAAGAACATGTGGACAATTTGTATTGCAATGTCATCTGAGTACTTGTGTTTCCCTTAAGCCCTTTTGAAATCCACCTATGGATAAGTGCGCACCCTTATGCATAGTCATGCAAGCATATTTCTGCTTAGATGTTTCAAGGATAGACAGAGCAGCAGTCTGATAAGAGGGGAAGAAACGCAGAGATCTGCCCTCACATGGGAAAAGGACACGCCCTACTGACCATGGCTTACCACCAGTGGCAAGGCTTCAGTCCCTCCACCCCACCTCTCCTTCTGCTTTGCTCTATAAACTTATGCTTTTGTGATCACAGATGTGTTGTATTCATGACAGATCTGCTTATAAGCATGGCTGTGTTCATTATAGAGCTGAAATTTGCTGCCATGGAAAGGACTTATAAGCAGTCCAGTAACGAGCTACATCAATCAGTTTCAATAACACTCTGGAATCAAATATACAGCATCACTGTGTTTATGCACCCATGAAAGAGGCCTTTCCATTTTATTGACTGGGAAACTGAGTCAAAAGGCATCAGCAACTTGGTTCTGCTGCCATGGAAGTTGGTAGTAAAAATCCCTTTTACAGTCACAGAAAATGAAAGGTTGAGTGAGAATTGATACATCTCAGTAGAAATGCCAAATTTGTTGGCTCCTGAGCTTTTAAAATTAAGTCCATCTTTTGTTTCATTTCCTATTAGGCACCATCAGTACTTTGTTGCACATCCATGATGCTTCAGAAGAAAGTGATTCTTCTATCTGTAACAAACTGATAAAGATTTTCAATTCTGTATATTGGAGGAAAGGAGATAGAAATGTTCTCTAGTGAACAGAGTTTACACTTGAGGAAGAATCTGGGCTACATTAGTATGTGTAGGCATTATTTGATATGTGTTACTGATGGTAGAAGTATTAGACTTCTAAAATCCTGTATGGTGTATTAGATATGTGTTACTGATGGTAGAAGTATTAGACTTCTAAAATCCTGTATGGTGTATTAGATATGTGTTCAGCTACTAGTATTTGGCAGTAGAGGTCAGATGGCACTATGGAAAAAAATGTGCAGTATGTCCTTTAGTGTCTTGAAATCACAAATTATTAACAAGGTGTAGGTAAAATTCAGGGAGGGAGAAGTCATCAGTACCTCTCTTCATCAACAAGTTGCCTTCTGAACATAAAAGGACTCCGCTGTGTCAGAGAAGATTAAGACCTTTGCTCTTTTTCGTCTTCGTTCCAAGTACAGCATTGGTACCATGCATCCGGTTGTTTGGACAGAGAGGATTAACCTTCTCCTGGGGCCAATTATACAGCCCAGCTGTCTGCTGTCATTGCAGAGCTGCCAAGGAGCCCAGACAGGGACTCATGTGGTAGGGTCCTGCTGTAATGAGCATCCCGTATTTCAGAGAATGATTCCTGGCAGTTCCCAAGATGTGGATTCGGATACCTCAGAGCACCGGCTGTTCTGCTTTCATGGTAATTTCTGCTGCTGGGACTCACTCTTGGCCATTCAGCAGTGGCAGCCCACATGAGTGAGCCACAGATTCGTATGTGGCAAAGTCAGGTTGTCTTTCACTGGGCTGTGTGCATCAGCCTTGTTATGCGTCAGGAGATGTGCAAATGGACATCTCTAGAACTGCTACTCGGGCCTTTATCAAAACCCCGGGCATTGCTGGTGCTTGGATCTCCAGCTTCTGCTCCTAACGTCAGATCTTGCACACTGGTTGGTAATGGGCCCCAGACCCCAGTGGTCTGAGCTCCAGCTTGTTTGCAATGATTATCCATACCAGACAGCCTATGGCAGTGATAAAAACATGGCAATGATAAAGAAAGAGCAATTGCAGTCACTGCTGTAGTCCCTGTAAGTCTGATCAAAATTCACTTGTTCTTCCTATTTGTACAAGGCAGTGAAATACAGTAATATAGAGAATCTGAAGAAAGTTTACTAGACTAGGAACTGGCAAAAAAAGGAAAGCAAAAATTCTGAGCTGTTCAGGAAACCATTCCTACATCACAAATACATGGACAGGAGCTGGACATTTCCAAATCCAGAAAAAGCATTTGGTTGAAAAATTAGAGAGAGGCAGTGAACAATGTACTCAGAATTGGTGAGGCCGCATCTTGAATCCTGTGTGCTGAGGCCATAAGTACAAGAAAGGCATTGAGGTGCTGGAGCAGGTACAGAGAAGGGCAATGAAGCTGGTGAAGCGCCTAGAGCACAAGTGTGATGAGGAACAGCTGATGGAACTGGGGCTGTTTAGTCTGGAGATGAGAAGCCACAGGGAAGACCTTATCACTCTACAACTATATGAAAGGCAGATAGAGCAAGGTGGTGGCTGGTCTCTTCTCCCATGTAACAAGCAATAGGAAAAGAGGTAATGGCCTCAAGCTGCACCAGGGGAGGTTTAGATTGGATATTAGGAACAATGTCTTCACAGAGAGGATAATCAGGTTTTGAAACAGGCTGCCCAGTGAAATGGTGGAATCACCATCCCTGGAAGTGTTCGAAAACTGTGTAGATGAGGCCCTTAGTGATATGGTTTAATGGTGGTCTTGGCAGTCCTGTGGTAAAGGTTGGACTTGATGATTTTAAAGGTATTTTTCAACCTATTTTATTCTATGATTTCTTTTTTCCACATCTCTCCAGCTGAGCACACCAGGACCATGAGTCATAAGTTCTCACAAAAATCAAAGTGCATTTTAAAATTGAACATTTATTTTTGATTTTTCATTTGAGTGCTGAGGGAGCGTGGGTGATGCAGAGAAGGGCAAGGGAAATGATGCACTGAAAAATGTCTATTTAATTTTGGGAAGAAGTCCTTGAAAAAAATTAAAAGGCAGTCTTGAAAGTAGTTGATTTTAGGAAAATGACCTTGTTACCAGCTAAATTTCATATAGCATCAGGATATGGTGAAGCACGACTACAATGCAAGTTCGCAAATAATACCTTGAACTGCAGCCAGAGCTGTAACAGTCAATGCTAACACATTTCAAAAAGGACATTAAACTTCAAGCCTATTTGAACTGTTAGAGAACAGAAGACTGTTCCCAAATCTGCCTGCAGTGAGCTGCTTCTGTATCTTCCACAGACTCGTCTGGTGGAAGATTTGGGTCTGATATAGTTCTTGTCATCTTAATTATGTTAAAGATTGGAAAAATCACTTTAAATAAGAAATAAGGAGTGATCTGTATGCTTATATTTGAAGAACAAAGGAGTGTTTTTCCATTTGCACCAGTGTTGACCAACATCTTCGTTATTTCTCTGCTTTCCCCATGCACAGTAATAACAGGATATTCATATCTGTTTCTGGTAAGTTTGAAAACTGGAAGACTCATGATGATCTAAACATAATTGAGCTGTCAACCAGATTTTGCAGTCATTTCTCTTAACACTATGAGAAAGAATATGAAATGTCCCACTGAGAATATGGGGATTGTATGTATGAGTGGTCATAAAATATGTTTATCTTACCACTGAAGAAGAGAAGCGCAAGTAAAAGAGAAAGATTTTTTATAAAGAAACTGCTTCAGAGGATTGTAAAGGATTCTGTCTCAGTTTCCCCATAATCAGAAATTAAAGGTATGCACAACATGAAATGTTAAATCAACCTGTTGACCAAAGTTGCTGATATGTAGGGTGGGGGTGACTGCTATTTCTTCAAAGCTGAAAGCTGTTACATATTCAGTGATGAGAGCAGGGTTAATAAAAAAGGCAAATAGAAAAAAGAAAAAAAGAGATGAAGGAAAACTAAAACACATATGACCAATCTTTCAAAACTGATGGGATTATTGCCTTTCCATTACTTGAATTATGCATTATGAATACTTCATCTGATGCATTTAGTCCACTTTCCCATTTTTAATTGTGAATCAGTGCAAAACAGTCTCAGATTTCATATTATTTACAGATAACCTAAACCCACAGTATTAAAGTTGTTCTAGAACTCCTAAACTTGTGGCAGCTTCACTACCAGCATATGCATCCAGAATGAAGAAGAGGACTTTTTTTAATGTGCCAGGCATCCAAGCAATTGAATTCACTAAGGGTTATCTCACGTGCAGCCGCTGGCCTGTGGAACATGATTCAGGATGTACTTCCACAGCAAATACTTGCTTGCAGTTCTGTTAGAATGCCTATGAACTGTGATAGTTAGACAACCACTTGACTTTCTATGGCCTGTTTCCTCATCTGTTTCATTTACCTATAGAAAATGGAAATAACAGAAAAATGCTCCTAGCTGTCACAAAAGTGTTCTCTGTGGCTTGGAAATTGAACTGTATGAAAACTAGGTACATTCCTGTACCAAGCTCTGATCCAGAATAAGTAGTGAATCATGCCAGTGACACAGACTGGGCCAGACAAATTCAGAAGGTGAATGACTGGTGCTTTGTAATTTAGGGATGGTTTAAGGCTGGTATCACATGCATAGGCATATGGACCAGAACAGAGTTACCATATCCCACATTTGTGAGTTCTGACTCCACACATTCATAAACTTAGCACAAAATAATGCTGTCTGAAATTTTTATGTGGAGTTCCCAATTACTTGCTTGGAATGTTGTCATGTTGTTTCACTTTCCTCCTCTTAAGGAGCTTTGCTGTACATTGGGTGAGTACCAGGTAGTTAACACCCGACATTTATTTGGAAAAAAAATAAAGAAAAAGACTAAATGTACAACATGACTAGATTTTCCTGCGCAGTTTCTGAGTGAACTAAACATCACAGTAGAATCCCTTTTATAGCAGTTGGGCTGCTTTTAGGTTACAGTAGAAACCAGAAGTTCTCACATGTGTGTGGGGAATAGGACGCTTCCATACCTTATTGTCACTGACCATACTGACTTTCTCTATCAGGACTAGGGTAGGCAAAGTACCCAGGAATACCCATTAACTAACTATTCTATGATTCTATGATTAATACCCAAAAAAGGCAACAGAATATAAATATATGCTTTGAGTTCTGTGTGGATTTATGTGCTCTGCTGAGCTGTACATTTGCTGTACAAATGGAGTTCCTATCCCTCTTGTGCTTGTTTTGTACTTGGTAGGATTCCAGACAATTGTCTATTGATTATGTTTTAAATTCACCATGATATTATGAAATGAAAGTAATAAGATGGAGTAATGATCATTATAAAAATCTAATTTTTCCTTGAGCTAGGCCAATTTAAATTCAGCGGAGCTACACAAAGCTCACTTGGGCCTATTATTTCCTGTTAGATTTTCTGACAGAGCTAGGATGTTGTGCAAATGCTTAAAAACTGAAACGAACACAATTATTACATGCCAGTTCTGTGTTCTAGAGACTGTTGGGCCAATCACTCTGATTCAAGTCTGTAACTAAGCACAGTAAAAGAACTGCATTGAAGACCTTCCAGTAAATTTTCTATGTAGAGCTAAAAAGCAACAAAGCTCATAAGTCTTCTTCAAATTTACTATCAAACAAAAATGACACATACTGTACTGGAATGAACTGAAAGTGCAAGAATGCTATTGGGTGAACACTGCAAAGACTCATAGAAGATGTGTTGAACAGGTATTCGAGGGTAGACACTAGCAGAAATCCTCTTGTATTTGCATCTATATGCATGTGTTATAATAGGTGGATATTTTGAGTTCTTTGAGCATTCTAGACCTTGCTGACTTACTCCAATGAACTCACAAGCTCTGAGAGAAGAGGCAGGGCAGGAAGAAGCAAATTTATTACAATGCTCTCTGATTTCTGTGCAGTTTTTTGCCTGTGAATACATTCATCAGAGCAAAAGTCCTAAATTTGTGACACGTATTGTTGCTGACTGCAGCAAAACCCAGCTTTCAAGTGACTGCCAGCAAGACTAAGCACAGGATGAGGTTCCTGCCTGTATCTAAGGGTGACTGGGAGAAATGTTAAAAGGTTTTCATATCAAATGTCTTCATTTAATTAAAACAAAGGGGGAGAGGAAAAGGTCTAACTAATAGAGTAGCTGCATTCACCATGCTTCCAGCAAACCCAGCTGCTCACGCAGACAAGCATAAATTCCAACCCTATTTTTCATTAACGGAATTTTCCATTCCAGCTCCACTGATGTAGAGGTTTTCACTTTCAGGCCCCTGGTTGTGTTGCAGAACTTGTTATTATTCATCTGTCCTCAGTTCAGTGATTGGATCTGTCTGTTGCTGCTTTAGGAGGTAGAGATTTTAGCCAAGCTTACTGACTGAAAAAATGTAAAGCAAGCAAACATACCCATTGAATGAAGTGCTTTTCCTGTGGGCTGACAACCTCACCCTGACATCATGCAGATCAGGAATAATTTTCAATCAACA
Source organism: Pezoporus occidentalis (assembly GCF_034315485.1). Classification (NCBI taxonomy): domain Eukaryota; kingdom Metazoa; phylum Chordata; class Aves; order Psittaciformes; family Psittacidae; genus Pezoporus; species Pezoporus occidentalis. The sequence goes on from NW_026913953.1 coordinate 721,905, forward strand.
GAGAGAGGGCCATTGCAGGTGTAGCCTGAGACAGAGCACAAAGTCATGCTGTCCTCTTCCTAAGCTGAGCTGATCCTAAACACTTCTCAAAGATACTCGTGACTGCAAAGTACCACCTCATCAGAATTCTCACTAGCACCCTTCATAATTTTTCCTCTCAGTGCAAGCAGCTAAGAAGGTTCAAACAGGAATATCAAATTTTCAGCAAAGCAGAGAAGAACAGACCCAGCAACCGTTCCTTTCTGGTATGGAAAAGCTAGCTGCTGCTGGTTACACTAAAAAAGAAATAAAAAAGAGAGACATGGGTCAGTCTTGCATCTTTACATGTACAGCTTTCAGCCAAGTGTGATTCACAGTGAATAAGAAAGTGCATTCTTCATGCAGGTAATCTCTGTACAGCTTTATAGGGCTTGAACAAGCCTAGGTCTGCAGCTTCCCCTTGTGGAAATAAAAAGGATGAGACTGAGGTGCAAATGGTGACAGAAGTGTGTGACACACAACTGCTTTTAGAAGGAAGTTTTGCCTGGCTGTGGGAACCGGGTCATCTCTGCTCCCCTGCATCTCTCATTCCTAGGGAGCTGTTCAAAATATCCCATGTGAAACAGCATGGCTTCCAAGGCAACTGGCTGGAAAACTGGACGGCAATCTGAAAAAGGAGCCAGCTGCAGATGACACATGCAGAGAGAAGGTCGTCTTGTATCTTCTGGTTGATCTAGCAGTGTCTGTGCAAAGTGTGGAAATGCACCCTTGCTTGAACTCCCCCTGTATGTATGTTCTGTGATACAGCAGTGTAGAGATCTGGCATTAGCAACAGCAAAATCATACCCTCAGGTTTTACATCTGAGTAAAAACTGAGGAGATAGATGAGGAAAGGTATACTCACATCACTAGACCTGATGATTAGATTAAAGAAATGCAAACACAAGCTTTCTGCTTTTGGATGCCTAAAAATGCCTAGTTAAATGTTTGTTGTTCTCTTTCCAGGTACTTGACAAGAGCAGAAATTAGTACTATAAAATATAAAATTAATCAGGGGTAACTTGCAGGCGTAAGACAGCAAGTAACGGACATAATTGGTCTGCGGTTTTTTGGCTAGCCCAAACCAGACAAGAACATCCTTTTGAGGAAATCAGTAAGTTCTTGTGTGTCAGCCACAGGTCAGTGATCACAGACATGCTGATCTGTGTTGGCTCACACATCACCATTAATCTACCTTACTATTTATTTATTGGATTACAAAATAGTTTAGAAGCTTAAATATGTTGTATTCCCACATTTTGAAAAACTGTTCACTTCTGTTCCTCTTGCCTGAAAATGGTCCTTAGCAAAGCCAGAAAATGTTCAAAGTAAGACACAGGAAAGACTGAAGGGACGGCATGGTTGTGCTAATGGAAAACACTAACATTTGAACCTGGAAATAGCAAACACGAGCCTCCAAAACAACCCCTCATCATATTTTGACAACACGTACCCATGTGTCAGTTCTACTGAAAACCTTAGTGCTTGCCTCAGCACCCCTTATTTTAAATGTATAAAGAAACATCCAACGAAGTTCAAATGCATGGCCTGAAATGCCTTGTCATGAGGAACTGAGCAGAAAAACACAGGCAAAAGCTCCTGTATGTAGGAGGTAGATATGAAAGTAATTCTCTGCTGTTTTCAGCCAAGGAAGAGCTGGGTACCTGCCACTTTGCAAACCCATAGATTTCTGAGATTATCCTCTGGTGAACAGAAGTTTTCTTTAAATAGCATGCAGCAAATCAACAGTTCTCAGAAAACTCCTTTGACAAAGTCCCCAATAAAGTTGCTTTCTTAACCCTGAAGCACCTGACTTAATGTATTTAATTAATTAATGTAGTGATTGTAATTAATGTAGTGATTGTAAAAGGAGGGCCTGACTTCCCCTGTAGTTAATAACTTCATATGGTGATGTGAGAGCCTGGTTGCGATGTGGGAGACAGTGGATCAATTTTGAGCTCAGAGCCATCCGGTTATGGCTATTTTCTCTGTTCTGAGGCAATTTTCAAGATGTTTTACATTTTTTTGCTATCCTGAATTACGACAAACACAACATATGTCTGAAATAAAAATCAGGACAAAGTCTTGGGTTTTTTTCTCTCCTTCTCACAATGAATTCATTTAAATTTTAATACAAAAATTAATATTCAGTTATGTAACTCAAAGTCTCATGTAATTTGACAAGCTTGTTTTCACTACCTGTTACAATTCTAAATTCTTCAGGGTGGACCTGGCAAACAAGAATTATCATTTCCCTGTGAAAAAGGTTTTATTGAAAATGGTGTGATTCATGCTACAATGGAGGAGAGTCTAAAACTGCTTTTTTTGAATGGAAGCATTTCATATTTTTGCAAACCAAAGCACAGTTGCTTCTATAGTAAAAGGCAAGACCTCTGCAGGTAAATCAGTGTAATTCCATGCCTTTCAATAAAAAAGTGTGAATAATGTTGGCAGCAAATCTTGTCCTAGGTTTCTAAAGCAGGATTTCCTTTTACAAACAGGTTGGAGCCTAGCTCTGTTGACGCGTCTTTTTGTGTCTCCTTGCATGTTTTCTGCATTAGCTATTGCCGTGTATCTTTGTTTTGAACTGTAATAATCCTTAATTTCACCACAATATAAGTACTGCTGATCCTTCTTGATGTGTTGCATAATATTTATCACTTTCTTCAGTCAAAATACCATTTAGCCTTTGAAATTCCAAGAGCACTTACCCTGTCTGAGATCTATGCACCATCTTTTGTAGTGTTGCCACAACATTTTTCATTTACAGATAAATTCAAACTAATCTAAGCTTTGTTCTTTTATTCCTTTTACTTCCTCACATTTTATTTGTTTGCTCAATTTTATGACTCTGGCCACAATGTCCATGTCTCACAGATAGCTACCACTCCATAACCTATGAGACAAGAGTCAGCGATGTGTAACACTGCAGTGCTGTTATCTTTCACCCCAGTGGACTGTATTTTCTGTATGCTCTCTTTCATCAGGGTCTTACTCATAAAACTAAAAGTTGCTTAAGTCCAAGGTCTTTTGCCAGTGCTGTTCCACTAAGTTTGGAAGGAATTTACTGGCATAAATAGGAGCAGAACACTGTCCCTAATTGAAAGAGATATGCAAGTCTGCTTATTCTCATAGAAAGACAAGTAGAAGAAGAGCTGCCATCAAATAACATATACTGAGCAAAGTCTGAGCTGTGTCAATGAAATTCATTCTTCCAAAGCTGTTTACATGATCATTCTCTCTGTCCTGGGTTCAGCAGTAGCAGTCATTTTTCCCCTTCTTGGTAGCTGGTGCAGTGCAGTGTTTTGACTTTCAGCTTGGGAACAGAGCTGATAGTGATGTTTAGGTTTGGCCAAGGACTTTGTGAGCCTCATGCTCTGCCAGGGAGGAGGGGAAGCCAGGAGGTAGCAGAGACAGGACACCTGACCCAAACTGACCAAAGAGGTATTCCATACCACAGCACGTCATGCCCAGGATGTAACTGGGAGTTAGCCGGAAGGGCTGGGGGACGGCTATGGGTCGGAGCTTGGTCGGGCTGGGGGGGGGGCGAGTTATCGGTCGGCTGGTGGTGAGATGATGTATTCTCTTCCCTTGTTATTTCCTTTATCATTATTATCATTGGTGGTAGCAGTAGTGATCTGTGTTATACCTTAGTTACTAACTAAACTGTTCTTATCTCAACCCGTGGGAGTTGCATTCTTTTCGATTCTCCTCTCCGTCCCTCCGAGAGCAGGGGGAGGGCAAGAAAGGGGGGGGAGTGAGCGAACGAGTTACCTGACTGGGTTTAAACCACGACAGTTCTTTTTGGCGCCCAACGTGGGGCACGAAGGGTGGAGATAACGACAGATCTGACTGGATTAATAGTCACTCGTCACAATGCTGATTTATTGGGTCTCAGAGTTGTTTTGCTTGATCTCACAGCTTCAGAATGTTGTAACTTACGTAGAGCCGGTATTTGCTGTGATAGTGTTTATCAAGTATGGGGCTTGGGCTAAGGTTCTTGTCTCACTGTGCTTTATGGCAATGGCTTGTAATACAGGCGGGCTCCAGCAGCAGGGCGGGACGGACGTGGCCGTGGACTTGTACCTGGCCGTCCGGCTGCTCTTCACCGTCCTGGCCCTCACCCTACTCTCCATCTTCGTGAGGCTGTGGGGAGCCGAGGGGGAGCGGCCCCGGGAGCCGGCGGCTGCTGAAGCGGCCCGGAAGAGCGGCCCCGGGCACCAAGCGGCGGCGGGAGCGGTGCCGGAGGCCGCGAGGGGACGGCTGCCGGTGGAGGAGGTCGGGGCGGTCGAGGAGCAGAAGGAAGCGGCTATTCCCCGGAAGCCGCCCGCCGAGCCCCAGGAGGATGCAGGAGACCAGGCAGCATTTCCCAGCAAGGCAGAGGAGGAAGAGCTGGACTCAGGAAAAGAGAAGCTGGTGGTGGGAGAGCCGGCAAGCACAGCAGCTACACCAGCCCCAGTGACAAGTACAGCAGCATCGTTTGAGAGTTCTGAAGGTTTTGAATGGCCTTTGGGTCTCCTTGGGACCTGCCTGCTGATTGTGATGGGGATCAGCATGTTGGCACACACACAGGCTGTGTTCTACCCACAGCCATTTTGTCTGATCTCAAAAGTTAAGCAGAGTCAGGTTTGGGTCTTGTCTGGGGTTAGACGAGGATATGGGGGGACCAAGAGGTTTTCCCCAAGGCTGGACAGCCAGGAGTGGCAGGGTGTGTGTGACAGTATGGGCAAGTATCTAGTCCACTGGGCCCCTCCAGTGCTTTGGAAGCATTGGAGATGGAAGGCAGCTGTATGGAGTCCCCAGCAACAAGCTGCAGAAACTGCTGAAGGGGACAGTGAATTATTTTGAGCCTGGTGGGCCCAATGCACTTCAGGCCATCAGAGCAGAGATGCAACACAGAGATGGACTCATGATCGAGGGGTGGACTTAGCAATGGACACTATTGCCCAGGTTATTCACGAGTGTGAACACTGCACACAGTCTCTCCTGCTCTGGAAGACTGTTACAAGAGATGGAGCCTGACATCATGGACCAGATGGACTCAGCAGCTTTATAGGGATATAGCTCTATAGTCCATGCACTTAGATAAGAGGGGAGTGATGGGTGTATTGAAAATGTGGGATCTGAGCATGACGTGAATGGTATGGAATAAGGGGTGGATAATGTCCTGGGTTCAGCAGTAGCAGTCATTTTTCCCCTTCTTGGTAGCTGGTGCAGTGCAGTGTTTTGACTTTCAGCTTGGGAACAGAGCTGATAGTGATGTTTAGGTTTGGCCAAGGACTTTGTGAGCCTCATGCTCTGCCAGGGAGGAGGGGAAGCCAGGAGGTAGCAGAGACAGGACACCTGACCCAAACTGACCAAAGAGGTATTCCATACCACAGCACGTCATGCCCAGGATGTAACTGGGAGTTAGCCGGAAGGGCTGGGGGACGGCAGGGTTGGAAGAGGTATCGGTCGGAGCTTGGTCGGGCTGGGGGGGGGGCGAGTTATCGGTCGGCTGGTGGTGAGATGATATATTCTCTTCCCTTGTTATTTCCTTTATCATTATTATCATTGGTGGTAGCAGTAGTGATCTGTGTTATACCTTAGTTACTAAACTGTTCTTATCTCAACCCGTGGGAGTTGCATTCTTTTCGATTCTCCTCTCCGTCCCTCCGGGAGCAGGGGGAGGGCAAGAAAGGGGGGGGAGTGAGTGAACGAGTTACCTGACTGGGTTTAAACCACGACACTCTCTCATGTTCAAACACATATATTGTAGTAGAAAAATAATGCAAGAATAGCATTTACTATAAGAGGAAAAATACTTTGACAAATGTCAAAAATGTCCTAGGATATTGGTAAGAACAGAAGGACCAGACTTTCTAAACAGGCTCTTCAAATGTCTTTGGCAGTTGGACTGTCATAGGCTCTGAGGGCCTCTTGGTTCTGCAGACTTCATGATGTCCCTGATGTATGTGCAGGTAGAGTAACTACCTCAGGGCTGTAGGCTGTGGAAGGGGAAGAGAGAATAGGTGAGAGCAGTCATTTGCCCAGCTACATTTCAGTCCAGGTGCCGAAGGCTGTGCAAACAATGCTACCCTGCTCCTTGGAAAAACTGTTCCTCAGCATAAAAATTAAAACTGAGGACAACTGAGAACCTTGGAAATCTGTGTTTTGTTTTGGCACTTATAAGATGCTGGCTGAATCCAGAGCCTTGGTTTCTCTGTGTAAATGATGGATATGGATCTGGCTCCATTCCTCACACCATTATTGCATCGCAGCTCAGCTCCTGGGCTCTTTTATGCTAGCTTTCATGTTCTTTAATATCTCTTGCTGCGACAATCTCTACCTGTTGACATTTTTTCACCATGTAACCCAAAAGGAAGCTTTCTTCAGGTTATTTTCTGTGTCTTTCAAATGTCATAGTTGGGATGGGGAAATCCAGCTTGCAGTAGATGTACATTGGGGAGGTCTGGGGCAACCCTACCTAGCATCTGAAATAAAAGTAATCTCTGATGGAGAAAAACAGTCAAAAAATGAAAACTAAAAATTCTATTTTCACAGTATTTAACATTGGTTGTATTGCAGCTGCAATTATCCTCAAGAGAACGTTAAAAAGCTTGGTATATTGAATTACAAACATATAATTCAAGCTATTCTTGTAAGTGGGATTCACTGTAGCATTATGCATATTAATACTCCCAGGTCTCATCACAGCTCCAGTTTGTTGAAAATAACTTGCTCTTTAGAAGCATCATAGAAATATCATGTAAATGATATTTCTATGTAAATATTTATTCCAAGATGTGTGTCTTTTACATAGAGACAATCAGACAAAGATAGTATTTACTGAATTCACTAATAAAACTATTGGAAATAAAGGGTTTTTCTTTTTCACCGAAAACACAGTCCTAAGAGCAGGACCTCTACTTGGTCTACCTGTCCAGCATCATGGCTGTTAACAGCAAAAAGTACATTGCTGCCTCCCTCTTCCTATTTGAAAAGAATCATTTGTTCAACTCATGGGAAATATGCCGCAATTAAATGATGCAGAGCTACACATTTGTCAAGCTTTTCAAAATATGCATCATCAGGGCTTCAAAGACACCCTACTTTTGAACTTTTCTACAGTACGTAAAGAAAAACATGGATCCTTTATTCCATTTCCAGGAAAGAAAGAACATGGAAATGCAAGGTAATGATGTTCTTAAAGGCAATAACAAAGTGGTGGTCAATCTAGCCTTAAGCCCAGACTTCAGCTGCCCCTTTACACTGGTGAGACCAAAGCCAATATGACTCAATCAACTCCAGCAGTATCCTCTACCAGACCTCTTGTACATTGTCTTTCAAAGTAACATAGAGAAAAATAATAATTTATTGTAATGTACCTTTGAATGAAAAAGACTGCAAAAAATTGATTTGCCATGGTACTGAAGACAGAAAAGAGAAACTTTAGGTAGCACTGTTTGATTTCAATTCATAGCACAAACTCAGTAACATGAGGCACTGCCTGAGCTCATTTCTTTGCCTGCTGAAATTTATCAAGCTCCCAAATAAGCCAGATTTATAGGAACATACACAATGTAGCTATTTTTTGCTATAAAATTATTGTTTTATTTATTGCTTTAATAACTTAGTCAAGGTTGGATGGCGCTTTGAGCAACCTGGTCTAGTGGAAGATGTCCCTGCCCATGTCAGGGGGCTTGTATCTAGATGAATTTTTATGTCCCTTCTAACCCAGACCATTCTATGATTCTGAGATTTTATGAACTCTGCTAAGAATTTCACACTGTAAAAATTTAGAAGACCTTAAAAGATTTTGTTGTGATGATCTTATTTTTTTGGATGACAGATGTGACAGGCAAATGCAAAACTGGTTTACTTTCCTGTCATGTGTGTAATCTCCCATTTTTCTCTTAGGCATTTACCTATCCAACACAATAGACCCTGCTTTTGAAGGCTGCATTTTTTATTACAAAAGACTGTACAAACTGACAGTAAATTATCTAAAGCACTGTACATGCAATTGCATAACACCATTGCCAGATACTCTACAGAAAGATGGGAAGGTCAAAGATGTTAGAGATTTATCTCAAGCTCACTTGAAATCTGTATTTGTCTGCAGTAGTTTCAGCTCTTTAGCTCTAATTGCACAGTTTTTTACTTCTAAAATACTTCATTATTTTCTTTGTGTACACTTACTTGTGTTTAATTAAACAGAAGAGAGTTACACAGCAAAACTAGTGATTAGATTTAGTCTTGAGATACTTGCATATTATTGAGAATAAATTAGGAATTTTCATCCTACCTGTAAAGCTCTAGTTGTTTACCTGTCTGTCAATGTTTCTGTTTGTCCATCTATCTCAGTTTCTGCTTGGAGAAAACTTTCAATTCATTCTGAAACAGAATACAACATTTGTCTGGAAAATCACAAAGTAAGAATTTGGGAAAGCTATCTGTATATGCGTGGCTCACGGAAATCTGTGTGAATTGGCAGATCATTTAGATACATCATAAACTTCATTATTTATAAATTAGCAAGAACACAGCTAATCTAAAGAAAAAAAAAAACACTGCAAACCCAAAACAACAACCCAACAAATAAAATGCATTTAATTCTAGTAACAGGAAAAAACCCAACATGTATTTCATTCTCACACTTCCCTTCGTAACCTGAAGTTCACACCCAGTGTTGTCCCATTACCCTGGTTCAATATATTACGATGATTTTGACATATTTTTTTTTTCTCAAGTTTTCCACAGAAAAACAATAAAGCAAGTGTGTCCTGTACATGCTAAGAGGATTCCAGCTGACCCAAACACACAGCAGTCTTCATTAGTGAGATACATGTCTGTGATTCATTAATTTTAAGGTAACAAGCATGTGTCTCTGTGGGGAAAAGCAGACACTGAAAGAGAGTCAAGCAAAGGAAAAGAGAGGAAAATGTTACCATAGAATCTTAACATATCAAAGCTTGCAAGGAAAAGTCACCTTGCTTTAGAGTGTCTTTTTTTTTTCTTTTTTTCCTTCTTTTCTTGCTCTAAAAGGGCAATCCTAAGGAAATCAAGAGAGAGTAGACCTGACATTCTCTGAAGCCCAGTCAACCTGAGGAAAAAAAAATAAAATTATCTTCTTTTTCCTTCTCTTTCTATTTGAGGAGTGAAGTAAAGCAAAACAAGTCAAGAAAAACTCCTACTGTAAAACAGAGAATGTCTTTGCAGCTTTTCCCCAGATAACTCAAGGAGCTTGCTCTACAAGCATGTGTCTGCATTTGTTTAATAAGAATGGCAGCCAATAGGTTAAATGCTTAATATAAGGCTGTGATTCAGCAGGCTACTTCCATTCACAAAAAATACTGAAGCTCAAACTTTACGATGTTTTTGGTTTCACTGTTAGGTGTATATGCTCTCCTGAGCAGGAATCCTAGAGCCGAGTACTGACTTTATTTTACAGCTCTCCCATACAAGTAAAGGAATGACTTAACTGAAGCTGTCCTAAGGAGAAAGCAACAGAGAGGCAAATTCCCCAGTGTATTTCTGATGTGGACATATTTTTGCATATTTTGGTAAGAGGGCAATTTTTTTACCCTCCCAAACCAAAAAAGGCCATGATCAATTTTTTCTGATTCACCCTTGCCTCTCCTATTTACATAAAAAGAATAACTTTCTGTGATGAGTGCCATTAATTTCAGTGAGCCACCTGGGGAATAACATAACACTTCAACGGAATTAAAGGAGAACCAAACCCTCTAGAGGGTAAGTAAAGACTTGAATGGAGGATGACAAGTTCAATGAGTATGACAAGCAGTTGCTGTGGCAAGCTATGTATAGGCTGGATATCAGGGACCATTAGTAGCTGGGAGACCTTTCAGATTTCCATATTGACTCAAGGAATTTTTTTGCTAAGACTTTTTATAGTCAATTGTCAAAATTCTTGAGAACAGAGTTTACAATGCTTGAGGGAGGGAATAAAATCAGAATGAACAGAAAGTACCCCAACTGCTTTTTTCCTACTGATGCTCATCAAATGGTAAATTGTTTCGTTTAACTGCCAGTGTGAAATGTAGAATTTGATTACTACCTAGCTACAAAGGTAGTTATCGGTTAATAAATTGTCTGGTTCTTATTTAAAACAAATCATATTAATTGCCTTAACCTCAGCAGCATTTCCACAGTTCTTCCCTTCACTGCGCTTATGTTCATATTTTGATCCATTTCCCATTCTTTTCGCCTCTTAAAATACTTTTTAAGAAGAAAATATTTTTCATTGAATCATTCAAAATTTTAAATATTCCCTCTAATTCTCCCTACAAATATTTCAAGCAGCTCCCTTCCAGAATAAGCAATCATTATTATTTATTAACCCAGTAAGGCTCCTAATCTCCTAATCTTTACTTTACATATCATTCTTGTTCTATATTTCTAAAAGGTGAAAAAGCAGTTTTCTTGAAATGCTTGAGTGAACTTTGTATTATATAAAATAAAATATTCTTGGTTATTCGCTTTCCTTAGTTTAAGTTACCAAACACCCTGGTTTTACTCAAGTTTACAGGAGGCATCTACCACATGCTATATCTAACCTAAATAATTTTGCCTGTGCTCATCACCTAGCTTCTGAATTGCTTGTGCTGGCTCCTCCATTTCTTTCTCTGCTAGAGTAGCTGGCTGCTGAACCTAGAGACTGTCAGTGACTTGAATTTCTATATTGTGTCAATATACAATATTTCCTGCTTATCCAAGATTAATTTAATCTGCCATCATGTTCTAGATCTCCAGTGACTTTAAGTACAGCTGGGGAATTTCACAGGCATCTGCCGGCTATTATTAACTGAAATAACCTTCTATCAGTTTTCAGTCAGTTGCTGTCTACCGCTTTTGCTGGCTTAGTAGCACATTAAAAAACACTGGTCCCAATATTGACCTTTTTGACACTTCTCTATTGACCGTCTTTTAAACTCAGAAACATTCATTTTATGGGTTGTCAGAATTTAACATACTACCTAATTTCTAATAGTACCTGGCCTTCTTAGTCTATTGACATTGTCTTTACTTTAAGTCTATACCAATATTTCTTTACGGATGATCATCCTAATTGTCTGAAATGTCCTAAACCAGTTCTATCCACATGTAATTTTTATCTAGTTAAAGAAAAATACAGTAAAACTCACAGTTGTCAAAAAATACCATTATTATGTGTAGGATTACCTTTTTTTTTTTTTGCTATGTTTAGCACTTTGAATTGTAAGATCACAAAATACTTTAAGAAGGAAATAAAAAATACCAGCCATTCCAATTCACTGGTGTGGAAACTCGTGCATGCTGTACCTAAAACTGCATAGTTAGTGACAGAACTCAGGGGTTCCAAATTCTAGTTGACTCCCACTGAGGTGTGCTGCCTCTCTTGGTGGCACATTACCAGTCTCCCTGTTATAGAGCCTCAGCTGATGTGAGGTATAATTTCCCATGAACACGTGATTACTTTGAGGTAGTGAATATGAAATGCAGTACAAAGACATAGTGTGATGCACACACAGAAAAGGTGTCTGATGTGTTGGCTTAGAAGGCATTCAGCTCCTGTTTATGGTGAGACTGAGCAGGAGAGAGATACCAGAAATAATAGGAGCTGAAGGAAGAGGACTGTGTTTTCTTTTTTATTAAAAAAAAAACACAATGAAGTCATTTTATTTAACTCTGGATAATAGTTATATTGTATATGACTGTGAAAGAAATTGAAATTAGCTGGCTAGAACAGATTCGTAAATGAATGAATAACCTCTGGAAGTAAAATTATAATTCACACAAAATGAACATTTCCCATTTGTTTCAAAATGTTTCTTATGATAGAATGTTTTGCAGTGAACAACTGCATTTAAGCAAATCTGTGTGTCTTTAAGAAAAAAAAAAGTGAGTAGAAAATGGGTGAGAGGAGAAAAAAAAAATAATAGTTTATAGGAATGAAACACATTTAGCTGTAAAAAGAACAACATACTTAAGACCCAGTTCTGTGAGTTCTGTAGCCCCATCATATAAGACCACCGTATCTGTCAGGCATGATTGCCTTAGTGAAGCCATGTTGGCTTTCACCAATCACCTCGTTGATTTCATGTGCCTTATCATGCTTTCCAAGATTTTGCCAGGCACAGAGGTGAGACTGACTGGTCTCTAGTTCCCTGGGTCATCCATTTTCCCCTTCTTGAAAATAGGGGTTATGTTAGCCTTTTCCCAGTCATCAGGAACTTCACCTGACTGTCATGACTTTTCAAATATGACGGACAGTGGCTTAACAACTTCATTTGCCAGCTCCTCCAGGACCTGTGAATAGATTTCACCAGGTCCCACGGACTTGTGCACATTCAGGTTCCTAAAATGATCTTGAACCTGATCTTCTCCTCCAGTGGGCCTAAGGTGTTCATTCCCACAGTCCCTGCATTTGTCTCTTGGCACTGAAGACCAGAAGGGTGTGATTAGCAAAAATTTCTCATGTAATTATGCTATCTTTTCTTAGTCCTCTGCGGTACTACCTTCTTCTGCAGCTATTTTATTAAAGCTTTTTTTCCAGCCAGAGGACAAACTGTACTTTATAAATAGTTTATAGATTAATGGGTAATTTCATTCGTGTTCCAGGATTTTCTTGTTGTCACATTATGAGGCTCTGATCTACTTTTATTTGATTGCTAGAATAAAACCTGCATCTTTCCCAAGTGAGCTTTCACATACCCAATATTCCCTCTGTGCAGCGTGAAGATCATTCCTTGAATGAACAGTAAAGAGCTGAAAAAGTTGCGTGTGGGAATGTCAGAAATGAATAAAATGCAGTCAGTGCCTTGATGGTAACCTCCATTTTTGGAAAGGAAGTAATTGTCAAGTTACATAAGCTGCAACATAAAAAATGCTGGCAGTTGTACTTAAATATTCATATCACTTAATGAATTTGTGTGACAATTGCATTTGCAGGACAAGGGAAGGAGTGAAAGAACTCAAAATGGCTTATGACCAAACTCTTGCATACCCACATAGTTTCTTTAGAGCTCAGTGAGGTAAACATGGAGGTAGGAGGCTGCTGGGATGTTTAGACCCTACTTGTTTTGCTACTCACTGAATTATTCGACTGTGTAAGAAAGAGAACGTAGCCCATTTGTAAAGCAATGAGGTGTTAGGAGTCTGGGCTAAGGTTGCCTTTTAAAGTAGATTTGCCTAGTAATAATGTGATGGTAGCAGTGTTTGGTTTTGAGTACTGGATCAGAAGCATAGTTAATTTGACATCACCTAGGAGACCTGTTCCACCAAAGCAGAGAGGATATGCATTAGAGTGAAGCTGTAGGTGAATCAGTGTTATAGACATGCCTAAAATGTCTGCCTATTCCTGGTCTGACTTTGGACCACTGCACAGCTTCCTATATTTCCATTTGTCCTCGTAGCTGAAAGAAAGGGATAAGGGAGGGGCAACTGAAGATTGCTAGAAAGTAATAGCATGAAATCCCATCACCAGTCTAGGGTTCCTTTCTAGGCAAAGGCACAGCTCAATTTTACTTCTGACCTTTCCAGCAACTACATTTGCTTGTGCCTGCAAACCACCTGAGAGGCTTTTGCTCTCAATCTAAATATTGTGCATCCATCAAGAGATTAGTAGTTGGAGACAGACATTCCAGTGCTGCCCACATTGTTTAGAAAAATGTCACCACAAACCACCTAACACATCCCTTGAATTACATAACACATCCCTTGAATTACAAAAGCGACGTTTACACACCATCTATAATGAATAAACCATTTCCAATGTAAATGCTAGGAAATCCAAGAGAGATTAGCCTGAGTAATGGAGTTAGAATCAAGCTAATATTTTTGTGAAATTATTGGCAAGTCCAAAATTCTCCTTCACAGCTTTGTTAGAGAGGTAAAGTCTGTGTTAGACTCAGAGGCAATCAATGCAAATTTGTTTTTATCAATAATCTTTGCTCTGATGAATGAAATGAGCTATATTCCCAGTTGTGTGGCTGAACCTGACAGCCCAACACAACAAAAGGTCTGCAAGAAAAAGGTTTGAATCTGTGGAAGTACAAGATGAAAGAGAGGAAGGAGTGATGTGAACAGCCCTGGAGCTGAATGGAGGTACATTAAATACAGAGGGAAGAGCAGGATCCACAGTGCTTCTTTACTTTGTCTGATGTGTAGTCTGACCAGTAGTAGGTGTCTCTGATACACTTCCATTCAAGATAGTCTCTATAGTCTCATATCATAGTCAGTAGAGAGAGACGGTAATTTAAAGATAATTATTCATTTAAAAGCAGGTATTTAAAATAGGTGAGATGAATCACACTTAAAATGTACCTATTTCTCTCCATTGACTATAAAGAAAACCTGGGGTGACTAGCTCCGAGGCTGACGCCTACACTACGCATCTAAAGTTAGGTAAATGAATGCCGTCCTAGCTGTCATCTTAAACACACATTGTAACATGTAATTTCTTTTTCTTAAAAAAAAAAAAAAAAAAACAACAGAAAAAAAACACAAAAAATAAAATTCAAAAGCATGACAACATGTTAAGATAAAAAATATCTCATCTTGATACTTCCTATAAAAATATCAATTCTTGTTTTGAATTTTCTATTTCCCTTAAAAAGTTCCAGTCTTCATGTAACTATTTTTATTATGAAGAAAGCTTTTTATATAAAAAACATGACCTGACTCTCTCTGGTACATAAAAAGCAGAGGGAATGTTCCAGCCCAGTTGTCCTTGGGCACCAGTGATAAGAAAGCTCCATGGGGGCCAGTTTGTCAGAAGTGGTGGTAATTTCATGGCCAAGTCATTAGGAGTTGGGCTAAGAATTGCAGATCAATTTCACATGGATTCAGTTCTGTTGTCAGGTAGCAATAACTTCTGGTCATTATTGAACTGGACTGGATTTGCACCACAGTGGCCTAAAAAAGATAAATTTATTACCAGTTCTTTGATCCATCCAGTCGAGCAAAATAGCCTTGCATCAAAATGTATCATTTATTTCCTTATACCTTACTGTCAGGAGTGTAACTATTACAAACCACCTCAAACAGCAGTAGTATGTAGTAATATAGAGCAATTTAAGCATATTGGAGCTCAGAGCTTTCTAGTACTGTGAGACGACAGGTTTTGGAGGGCAAGATATAAGGTGAGGAAAAATTGCTTGTCTTATCTCCAGACAGCAGTCACTGTCTGTAAACATCCTACCTATTCATGTTTGCTGGGTCAGGAGGGATTTTCAGAGCACTTTGAAACCTACATTAAGACTGTCTTAGAATTTGAAAAGACCTAAGGTAATTTTCTTCTGCCTGCTGTGACTTCCTTTTCCAAGTTCTAAACCTGCATGACTGATAGGTGGGTAATTTCCAAATTTCAGCTTACATCCCTCATCTCGGCCAGCAATAAACCTGAAAAGTGCATTGTGGCATGGGGAACAATTGTAGCTCAATGCATTAGTCTTCGTGTTCCTTTTGCATTTGTCCATTCAACACCTTTGGCACTTGTCATTTCCAAGTCGGACTGAATTAGTTGAGAGAAATCAATGTCACTTTGTAACCTTTGAATATTCTTTTTTTCCAGTGAAGTGCTTCCCTAAAAAGTGGTTAAGTTGAACAGCAGAGAAGTCAAGATTTGCTGTCACTAAGGTCAATATCAAATTCTCTATTGGATCAGTCATTCACTTTCTGTCATTTCACTTAGTACAAGCCCAGGTGCTTTTTCATTCGTCTCATTCATATGTTTTTCCTCAGCCTTTTTTCTCTGATTCAATTTTTTTCTGCAGTCCTTTATGATTAAATGGTAATTGCAAACCAAGCTTAGTGTTGTTAAATTTGGTATTCTGGATTAGAAAGGTTCAATCTCTCCTGGGAGCAATTGAAATAAGAAACTTAAACTCTTCCTGCCCACAGACAATAAAAACGCATTCAGTTTTTGTGGAACACCTAAATGTGTGAAATGTGGCAAAAGGCGCAACACACTCACCAGGCTGTTTAGTTCTGGAGAAGCCAATTTCACCTCAAGTTTTGGAGAAGATCCTTACGGATGCCTAACAAGTGCAATTTAACTTTAGAGACTTTTTGGAACACTTAATTTCTATATATTTCAGTTCCTACAGAAAAGCTGACAGCAGCATAGCAGGATTTTCTTTGATCTTTTGTTTGCATAGTAAAAGAGACTGGATATTTCTTTGGGCCTTTCAGATGCCCTATTGCATTTGGCTCAGGTTGCCTGATGCCTTAAGTTCAGAAATGTGTTCCAGAACTGAAGACACATAGTTAAGGACTGGGGATGGCTATAGGAACTCATTTCAGGAGTCTTTGCATAGTATCAGTGTTTTCAACAGCAGCTTGTCCCCAGTCATGTAAAAAGGTCAGAAACCCACCCTCCAAAATTAGCAGGAGTTGCCAGCCCTTACCCAGCAACCCTTTGCAGAGAAACACTACCTGTCAATTAGTCTCTCCACAGCTGCTGATGGTCACAGGCATTTTAATTTCTCCCTCCCTTGATTGTTTCCTGTTGTTGACACTTTTCAACCCTTGAGCTCTGCCAGATAGGATGCTTTTCAGAGATGAAGATGATATTGCAGAAATAGAGCTGGTCTTGTTGAGCAGCCACATTGGGTTTTCCTTACTTTTATCTGTGAAATATTAGTTGTCCTACTTAGTTCCTTATTTTACTTATTTCCTTAGCTTCTTTATTTACTTCTGTTTCTAAGCTGCCCTTGAAATTAGACTCATTGTAACAACGTAATGTACAGGCAGTTTGCTGACTGCATCAGATCAAGCTTTATACTATTCTATGTGTATTGAAAGAGCATACATGCTGCCAATAACAAGTATGCACTGTCCTTGTGCCCAGCTCCTGCTATGTATTACAAATCTCAGAAATGTGGTAATTACTTTGTCTTAGCTGCAAAATTACTTTTATTGAATTGCAGTTAGTATCCTGTTATTTGTACTTGTTTTTTTAGGGTTTTTTGACATTCCTTCCCCTCCTTTTTCTTCTCCATTTGTGGAAACACAATAATGCCCTTTGATCCCTGAAATGCTCTGTAGCTGAATTATCAGCTTAGGTTTGCAACCTGTTTGATACCATACAGTCTGTGAAAATGAAGAGTAGTACTTTCCCAACTATGTTTTATGATTTTGGCCAATGTCCAGGTTAATGCATCATGCATAAACAAATGTACTTACGTGTTTGTAATTTGCAGCTTTTCATTATTTAATGTGAATGAACTGTTTGTAGCCTGCAGGTGGCTTGTAGTGTATTTGTTATGAACACTTTTTGATTCTCATATTATATGATTGACCATATAGTGTATTGTTGTAGTATTTTTTATATTCTATTATTCAGTTTAAATCAAATCTTCTCAGGTAAAACCTGGGTGGTCTCCTCGTAAGAAATGTTAATTCAAGTATTTTGCAACTTGTGTTTTCCATTCACGTCAAAAAAATCTCAGGAGCATGCCAGATCTGAATACTGCTATTTCATAGTATAAGCAGATGTGTTGTAAGGAGGGAAAACAACACTGAAAAGCCCTCAACAAACCTTTAGGCAACAGTTTATGGGAATGTTTTCAAAACTCTTCCCCACAACCAAGTTTTGTCCATGGAAAAGATGGCTGCTTCAGTGTAGCAGAAATAGAGTCCTGAAAGTAGTTATGTAAATATCCTCTTGTCTACGTATGTCTAGCAAAATTCCCTTCTACATAGAAGGTAAGCCCAAACCTGTTTGTCATGAGCTGAGATTGAAGTGATGGGAAAGTCTGTATATATAGTTTAAATAGGAATTTCATCTATAAAAAGAAACACCGATGCAAGCCTTCACTTGAAACATAATCCTTCAGAATGATAAATCCTATTTTGAAAATTTCCTGGCACTAGGTTTTGGCTATGACATCTTATTTGAGCAATTAACTTATTTATTGTTCTGTACAGTATATAGCTATTTTTAATGGTATCTTTAAAAAGATTGATTCCCATAATAAATCTGAATTGGAATACTGGGGTAGTACTCAGTAATTTTTCCAAACTAGCAATTTGTTTCTAAATTTGACCCAAAGGATCTATAGGTTAATTACGATACAAATAATCCATCTTTCAATGGGCAAACTGCATTTTATTTTCTTTTATGACAAAGTAAATAAAATATTATTAAAATAAAAAAGTTAAATTTAAAATCACAGCAGAAAAAGTTAGAAGGAATCCTGAGAAGACACATAGCCCATATTCCTGCTCTGGTGACATTAACTGTTATTATCTGAGGGAAGCTTGTCCTTTTTCTTAAAAACGTCTCATGATGGAGATTCCATACCCAATTTAGTGATTCATGAGCTCTATCAATAGAAGGTTTTTTTAATGCCTTACCTTAATTTCCCTTATTGCATTTTATACCCTTTTACTGTTTGTCTTAATGTCATGGACAAGGAAAAGAGATGCCCCTTTGCCATTTGGGGCATCCTCCTGCATATTTGCAGGCTGTTTCCATATTTCCTTTCATTATTCCCTTACCTAGACAATCTTTCTATTATTTCTAGATCTCTGACAATTTCTGTTATTTTCTGTCTCTCTCGAAAATGGCTACATCTCTCTTAAAGGATATCCCATAATTGTAATCCATTTTTGTTTTAACTACTTCTTTATGAACTTTCAAATTGACATTAATGTCCGTGTTTTCTTAAAAACTGGAGCACTAGGGAGCTACTACTAATCACATGTTATCAGAGATCATAATTTTTCTGATTACAATTGTAATAAATAATTACTTTCTCTGTCTGTGGCACTATTGAATTCATGGGTCTTCAAAGAGTTTTCTGGATTATGAACTTGTTACCCGAAACAAAATCCAAATAAATCAGAAGAGATATTTTCACTGAGTTAATGAATGGGATTTGGATTATGATATAACTTTTGTCAGGTTTAGACTAGCATGACACTTTTAATGTTATGGAAGTTTTTCAGTAGTGTGAAATTGAAATGAACCTGAACCTCTGTTAACTTTAGGAATGTAACACCTGCTGTCCCATAACACCCAGCAGTGAAAGATGCTTGTGTCACTCAGCATAACAGGAAAAGTCTATGTGTAACTTAGCCACTGAATAGGCTGGTGTTTAATTAGTGGCATAACCTCTTAGTTTTATGAAGGGGAAAAAAAAAAAAAGAATCAAGAAAAGTATTTATACAGGAAATTGTAATCGTACAAGTCTTTTCCATTCTGCATTTGAAACCTTCATGCTTAGTTCTTTGCTGGTGCCCTCATCACCTAGATGGTGGGTTTTACACAGTCCAGGGTCATAGCCTTGAAATGAAAAGAAAAAGATCAGCTCTGTTTTAAGCCCTTTTGCCATTATCATGTGTACATAGTCTTTCTAATGATACATACTCAGTATCTGTAGATTGCAATGGAGGAGCGCTGTGCTCCTGTACTTTGACTTCTTTTTTAATTTATACCTATGTGACTACGAATTTCAATTTGTTTGCAATTCTCTTCCCCTTCCCTGGTGTTTACGGGCCCTTGTTAGCTATTAAAAGCAAGAAGGAAACATAAGAGTACGCCAGTTAAATGCCTAGTGCTTTAGTTAAACAGTATTTGTATTGTACTCAGTAGAATAGATTTCTCAGAGTAAGCCATACTACAGACACTTGATGTAGATCCCACTTGCCCAGGTTACAATATAAAGCTCATGGCCTCTTCAACTGCAGGAGTGAGACTTCCTGGGGGCATTGTTAATAATATGTGGGGAGATCTAATGAATAAATGGTGCACTGAACACAGTCTATATGGCATGCCCCATTGTGTCCTGCTGCTTACTGGCGACAGACCCTCTTGGCCACCTCTGTTCTTTGCTGCACTTTTCTTCAGGCTGCTCCCTCCCCAGGTTTCCTCTTGTAAATAAATCAAAACAGTATTAATAAAACCTATTTTGTTCATGTTTCAGGTTGCTGAAAAGGACTTATTCCTAAAGCACTTGGTGAGACAAAAATGAAATCATGCTTTGTCATGACCTTGTCAGATTAGGCACTATATCTTCGTTAGAAATACAGAAGAGGTTTTTTCTCTACTGTAATGTGTGACTGCTTTCGAAGGCAGATTTCTTGGGCCTAGGAGTGTTATCCTGGCCTAACTGTGATGCTTAATAAGATACAGAGCCAGTCCTGTCATCTGTACCTTCTCTTCAGCTTTGGCAGTTTGAAATATTATGGCAAAGTATTATGGCTCCAATTCTGCAGAATTATGACACATTCTAACATCAAATTGAAGGCATTTCTCCAGGAAATAAGGAGTGCTGTATGGCTTCCCCTGGGAGAAATTCAGTCCACTGCAGTTGTGGGGTAAGAGGGGATCTAGTGATCCAAGTGGAAGTGAAACAAGCCCCTGCAACAGTGGTTATTTAACAAATACGTGTGTGTGTGTGTGTGTGTGTGATTGCGTTTATTTAGTTGGGGTTTTTTTTTTTTTGTTTTTTTTTTTATTTTAATCCCTTTCTAACTGCCTGTGAGCAGACCTGGTCAAAAACAGCCCCCCAAAAAAACAACCAATCAACCAACCAAAAAAACCCTATTTTGAATATGCTTTCATTTGTTCAGATGCTTTTATCAACTTCCCCCAATGAGTGTCAATGCTGCTGAGTAGAGTCGCTGTCCATTGTGTAGCACCCTGGAACATACTATAGGTCAAGGAAAGACCAAGGGGTTTGCTTCAAACCCCTTTACTTCTAGTCTGGGTGATAATCACTGTTGTGAGGTGTCCATAAAATGCTATGTGTGCAATCTCTTGCACTCACACCCACACACTCTTCCTCCTCCTCCTCCTCCTGTTTTCATATGCTTGCCTGGATAATGGAAAATCCCCTTCCTACCACCCCACATGACATCTCAGTTGGAGATGGTATCACTTAATTGTGAAAAAAATAAATCTCCTTCTACAGCATTTGTTTGAAAAGGAAGGTTTCTCTGGTCTCTATGGCTCCTAAAGGAGCCATCTGTAGCAGAGTTAAAACATTCATATTTTTAAAAAGCTTTCTTATTGGTATTTATTTTACTCTCCTGACAGAGGGGCTGAAAATGCCTTTCTCTTCTTAGGATCATGCTTAATCTGCTGTTCGTTTAACCACATTAAAGCTGACCCAGTCTCCTACCTTAAAATGACTTGGGCATGACTTCCACATGTATCAGTTTTACGTTGCCAGTATGGAGGAATTGTAGAATGGTTAGAAAAGAACCTTAAGATCATCTAGTTCCAACCCCTGCAATGAACACTGTGCCTTTCATGGGTTTATTTTGGTTTTTTTTGTGAGTCAAAAAGGGATTCCTCCATCCATTTGCAGGAAATAGAAAAAAAAGCAGCATGGTTTCACATCTAGATGTAACAAAGCCGAGTGCTTTGCTAACACATTAGCATCTGGATAGTCTTATGATTATGACGAACCATATCATGACCATCATATACTTGATGGTTTAATTCAAATTCTCAAAAGTCCTCATCCAACTGTCCCATTCTTCTTCCCAGTAGTAAATGCGGAAATTCACACAGATCTGGACTGCCAATCCTGTACAGCAACTTCACAATTCTTTCTTCAGTAAAAGGCTCTTGAAATAGGCATTAACATTAGACAATTTTATTGCCTGTATATACTCCCAAAGAGGTATTAAGAGGTACTAGTATTCAGTAATCATTAGGTTCAGACTTATTGACATGAATAAGAGTATGTCTGAATTTTCTTTCCAAGGAAATGTATTTTTTCCTAGTTTTTCCTACTTTTCTTTAAAGTTTGTGAAAATTTTCTCCCAGGAGCTTTAATACTCTGCTTCCAGCCAGAACAAGCTTGTTGTTATTTTTCAGTTCTTCTTCCTCTTTGTCCTGCTAAAAGACAAGAGTCAGAATGCTGCAATAAATAATAGACGAGGGACCACCCTTTGGGCAAGTAAGACCTACCACAAATAAAAAAGCCTCTGAGAAATGTAATTCTGAAACAGCTAGGACGTTGAATGCATTATCTAACAGTTCTTTTCTCTCTTCACTAGTTTGTTTTAACGTTAAAAGACAGTTTATCTGCAATGTTAAGCCCAGTTTCATTTCTGGTTCTTTTATCTTCTCCAGATGGATTCATCTAACACATCCTGACAGCCTGTAATTTTATGCAGCCAGTGATGGGTAATAGGATTTAGGTGTTTCTTGCATAAAATAGGATATTTGTTAGAAAAAAGTGGTCCTGGTTGCAGGCAACAGCCATGTGAAGAACAGGACAGTAATATCTGAAACAATGTGTTGGATAAAAATGGAGCTTCTACAGGAATGAAAACAGTCACATAACTACATTAATTTAGAAATTTAGTATTCTGTGCACACTCAGGTGAGCACTATAAAATCCGGCTTTGAGAATGAGAAGTACAGATGTCTGTCCATTGACATATCTGTGCTCAGTAGACCTTTTCCACCTTCTGTTGCCTTCAGAGTTTGCCCAGGTAGCGCTTTCTTGAATATATAAAAAAGTAGTCACCACAAAAAGGAAGTGCTAGGAAACTGAGCTAAAATGCAACATTTATGATCTGCCAGCAGCTGCAAAAAAAATAAAATTTTTGAATTCTGCACCCAACCCATGCTTAACCGCTTTACTAGTCAGCACATACCTAGTAAAAGTGCAAGTTCCTTGGAAATATGATTTATTGCCTTTAAGTTAACTTGGCTTGCAACCAAGGTGTCAATAATTTGTTACACATATTTGCTTTCTTTTTCTCCTCTTCCCCCCTTCTCATTCTTTCCATGGTGCTTCTACTCAGCTAGCATGTGGGTGGCAGGATTACTTCAGTCAGTACTTCCCTTTTCAGTATTGTACCACTGGGTTATTTTCTTCTGCCAATATTTTACTTGTTCCCTTTGTTAGCACTCATTCTACTCAAAAGCTGTTCACTCTACCACAGCACAGAGCACACATTGAGATGTATCTCTTTGATAAAGCTGGGGGAGATCTATAAATAATTTCACTGTTATTCTTGACAAGAATCTCAGCACACCATCCATAGGCCAAGCTAGGAGCAGAAGAGCTGATCCCAAACTACCAGGTGACTTTGGAGTCCTTACTGTAGTCCGACCTCCACTGGAGTGGGTAGGGGATGGCATAGCCCTACACAATGACAGTAAGATAAACCCTTGAAGAGATTCTTCAGTTCCCCTTATGTTGAATCATTTATAGTGTCAGTCTACATCAGCTTGAATCATAGAATTTATAATTGTAGAGAGCGATAAGGTCCCCCCTGAGCCATCCTTTCTCCAAACTAAACAACCCCATATCAGCAACTGAGTAGGTAGCTTTATTTTTATGAATTTCAGTGCTTTGGGATATGAAATAGTGTGGACAAGTAAGATCATAAATGGTTGACATGTAAGTCTGTGTCGTGGTTTAAGCTCAGCTAGCAACCCAGAACCATGCAGACACTCACTCACTCCCCTCCACCTTCCTCCCCTTGCTCCCAAAGGTATGGGAGTAGAATCAAAAGACTGTAACTCCAATGGGTTGAGATAAGAACAGTCCAGTAACTAACATATAACACAAAACCACTGCTGCTACCACCAATAATAATGATGATAAGGGAAATAACAAGGGAAGAGAGTACAACTGCTCACTGCTGACAGATACCCAGCCTGATCTGAGCAGTCATCTAGCACTTCTGGGTAACACCTCCTAGTTTATATACTGGCCATGACATGCTGTGGTATGAAATACCTCTTTGGCTAGTTTGGGTCAGGTGTCCTGTCCCTGTTTCCTCCTGGCCTCCCCTCCTCCCTGGCAGAGCATGAGACTGAAAAGTCCTTAATCAGAGTAAACATTACATAAGAAACAACTAGAAACATCCATGTCACCAGCATTGTTCCCAGGCTGAAAGTCAAAACCACAGCACTGCACCAGCTACTAAGAAGGAGAAAAATGACTACTACTGCTGAATCCAGGACAGTATCCTCCCCTTATTCCATACCGTTCATGTCATGCTCAGATCCCACATTTTTCAATATACCGTCAGTCTTGTCATATATATATATATATACACACAAATCCGCACACACTAAGAGAGAGAGATATCATTCCTTAGTGCATGGGCCAATCCCTATAAAGCTGCTGTGTTCATCCAGTCCATGATATTGGGCTCCATCTCCTGTAACAGTCTTTCAGAGCAGGAGAGGCGGTGTGCAATGTTGGTTTGTTGCCTGCTGATGATACCGCAGAACTCATCTGGTTTAGCTGCAGTGATTATCACTGCGATTGGAGTGGCTGCAGTATCTCTTGTTGGGGTTTGGGTAGCTGCTGTACTTGTCAATGGGGTTGGTGTAACTGCTGTGCTTGGAATTGGATTATCTGCGTTGTCTATTGTAGTCAGAGTTTGAGTAATTGCTGTACTTGTCCCTGGGGCTGGTGTAGCTGCTGTGCTTGGAGCGGAGTAGCTGCATTGTCTGTTGCTTTGCCATGATACAGAGATGTTTTTTTTTTCCTTAGAAGGTGCTGGATAGTGTTGAACAGGGCTCTGTAAGCATAGGCCAAGCACCAGCACATTGCCATGATTTGTTCCTCTCTGGTATGACCAGGGTGACAACACACCTCATTTAAGTGTTTTACTAATTTTTCTGGATTTTGCACTTGTTCAGTGGTGAGGTTCCAAAGCACTGGAGGGGGCCCACTAGCCTAGACACTTGCCCATACTATCCCACACACCCTGCCACTCATGACTGCCCAGCCTCGGGGTACCACCAATAATAATGATGATAAGGGGAATAACAAGGGAAGAGAATAAAACCACTCACCACCCTCCGACTGATACCCAGCCTGACCCGGGCAGCGATCTAGCCCTTCCAGGTAACTCCTCCCAGTTTATATGCTGGCCATGACATGCTGTGGTATGAAATACCTCTTTAGCTAGTTTGGGTCAGGTGTCCTGTCTCTGCTTCCTTCTGGCTTCCCGTCTTCCCTGGCAGAGCATGAGGCTCGGAAATCCTTGGTCAGAATAAACATTGCTGAGCAACAACTAAAAACATCAGTGTCATCAGCGCTGTTCCCAGGCTGAAAGTCAAAAACACAGCACTGCACCAGCTACTAAGAAGGAGAAAAATGACTGCTACTGCTGAACCAGGGACAGTTTGGCATTTCAAACAGCTTTATTGCTGGCATCTCATAATCTGCTAGTGACATCAGGGTATATTGTAGGCAGTGGCATCATCTGAGACTGAGACTAATCCCAACATTTAATGAATCGTTATAAATTGCTGTTTCATGTAGGTGCCTGTTCAGCAGATTTATCCAAATAACATCTTTCTTTTCAGACCTCGTAAATATAAGGAAGTGTGGCAAGGTAGTCGTTGAAAAAAGAAAGCACAAAGGATTGTGTTAAAGGTAAAATGTGCCAGTAGGGTTATGTTTATTGGAACTTGTAAGTGGGCAAGGAGAGAGAACAGGGGGAGAGAGAGAGGTTGCTTGGATGAGGCTGAGTTAATTTGTTCCCTGCCCCAATAGTAGATTGGTGGCCAATCTAGTATATCCCCAAAATAGATTTTGGTTCCTGAGATGTAGTACAGTTTACGAGGTAAGAAAGGATATCTTGGCTGATAATACTTCCTGTGCCATGTGGTAGGTACATATGCTGCTTCTTGCTTGGACAGAGTCAGACACCCACTCCTGTGCTTCTTGCTCTGTAGTAATTTTAAACAAGGATAAGTATACACACACAGACAAACACACACTCGCATATGTACAGACTATATATATATATCTTTCTAAGAAATTGACTAAATATCTGAAGCCACATGTTGTGGGGGGTGCATTTGTCTACCAGTGTTTTTTCTTCTGTGGTTGTGCTTCTGGGAGGTCCTTTGTTGACATATGACAAAGCACACAGATAAATATTTTAAGCTGGTTAATTTCCCTGATAAATGGAAATCCAGATGCTTAAAGAAGTTGGAGAGAATTGTAAATACCGACTCTCCTGCTGTTCTGACCATATTAATGTGAATTACTTTAATGGCTCTCATCCAAACTTCAATCCCAATTCAGTGCCCTATTGGAAGAAAAATTCTGTTGTTTCTTGCCATGGCTAGGAGTAGGTGCTCTTTTGAAAAGCAAGCAAGATGAATGCTCATTTGAGATAATCATCAACTGTATGTCTGAGTATTTTAAGAGACATTAGGTTTTGGGTGCCTAAAGTTCTGGATGCCTGAAGTTTTGGATGTCTGGTTTGAAAAGTAGTAAAGGGAAGTTATTTTCCATAAGGTTCTGAGCCTTCCTTTTTTATACCAGCCTTCAGAAAGTGCCTCACCTGGCTCTTGTAAATGAAAAAAAAAGAAAGGAAACAAAGTCTGCAGGCATTTAAAAATCTCTGAGCACCCCAAGTCTAGAAACAATGAGCTGTCCCAGAAGATCAAGTCACAGGCTCAAAATTAAAATGAAAGCTGATAACAGATATCACAGTTGTAGGCACTTTATGGTCTCTCCACTTGGACACTGACACAAGACTTACAGAAATACATTTTCAATGCCAGTCACAGCCTTCCTTTTGTTCCATGGTTTTATGTGCTAGACAGATTTACTGTGTAAGTGGTAGAAGTGGCAGTGCTACCTATTTTTATTATGTCATGTTATGTCACATGTCTGCACACACACCTATCTGCAGCAATCCTTGGGGTAAGGGACATAAATTCCTCACACCAGTACTCAAGGTAATGGAGGGAAGAGTCTTATCTCAGCTCTTTCCCACTCATCCCTCAGGCAATGGATGGTGGGAGAGTCTTATCTCAACTCATCTCAACCATCTCTGAGACAAAAGATAAGTGTAATCCCATCTCAGATTCTCATACCAATCTTTTGAGACAATGGACATTGGGAGTCTAATTTCAGACAAGTGTCTCATACTGGTTTAGCTACCTCCTCCTTTCTGTGCTAGTTAACCTGTAAAGATGATTTACAAATGTGCTCTCAATAGATTTTCAACAAATAAGCATGAGAGGGCCAGTGGAGCCACACAGGATATTTGGTTCATGAAGTATAATACACTTTATAATTAGTTTTATTTACATGTGTTCAGTGGCCACTGCACAAGTAATTTTTTATCTTTATCTATCTCCATAAGTCATTCTCAAATAGCTGTAAGTATGAGCGCAACACTGATGAAAATGGAATAATATGCTGCCAGTGCTGGAGAACCTAATAAATTATTCCATCCCTGGAAGTCATCAACACAGATAAGGAAATTTGAAAGGCTGACAGGTCGTCTTGATTATTTTCTTCTTTGTAATTAACTATCGAGCCTACTCAGAGATTAAAGGAAATAAGGAGGTTTATAAGACAGGCATTTAATTATTGACAACTAAAGCTATTTCCTAAACCATTCTTGTGTTGTCAGTAGAAAGGAACATGTCAACAAAACCGGAATCTTTTGTGCCCCATGCTGTGCTCGGGACTCTGCAGAGCTCCAACTGGTTTGATCAGGTTATCATAAGCAGATAAAGGAAACTAAAATGAGATTTATTTTTTTTAAAGCCTCTAGAGAAATAAAACTCTCATTACATAAAAGCTACAGAAGGTTTATCTTTTTCTCTCACACACATGCATATAGCTGACTTTCCTCTAATCTTCAGTCTTCCTCCTTCAGAAAGCCCCTGCATGGAGAAGTACTTGCCCAGCCCGCACGTACTTGTCTATGTTTGTCATTTGCACCCCAGAAGACATTGAGGGATTTTCAAATCCTGCTGAAATCACTGGAGGCACCTTACCATGGCATAGGATTAGCATTTTGAGTACAGACATTGTCATTCATTGTATGCTTTACAGCCAAGAAACACAAAATTACCTACTTCTTAGCTGGCATTTAAGTATTACTGGAGAAAAAGAACAATAACAACAGCAATAAAATCTTTTAAGAAATAAAATCCAGTTACTTTTTTATTGATTTATTTTCTCACCATAGCAGTGAATCAAATCTTCTATTCTTTGCATATCACAAGAAGTCTTTTTCTGAATCTGGGAAAACTGCCATTAACATTGATTGCCTGGGATTATTTTTTCCTGGTGCATAAGCCTTTTGAGTTACAACTCCCAGGACTGATCTTGAGAGACAAGAGACGTGTTCTGGTTTTGTAAAGACAGAATCCAGGGGAACCCAGACACAGAGGAAAATTTTAACAGCCAATCTTCCCTCAAGATACTTTAAGTAGGATTTTGTGCATGTTTAAAATGTTGAGTTCAGTAGTCTGTGCACTCTAAAGAAAAGTGAAGTCTCTAAAATTGACATCAAGGCTTAAATGGAGAAAATTTGCCTAATGCAGAAAAAAAAAAAAAAGGATGCCTGAAAGCTCAGGAGTCTCCAAATTTATATGAGAAATGACAGAGAGAAGGCAGCATTGAATAAAAATTTTAAATATGACCAGTGATACGCGTGAAGACAGAGAGAAGATAGTTTATGGGAAGGAGAGTTTGAAATTAGAAACTAAACTTGAGAGGAAACTAAATTCAATGAGTCTTCAAGTGAAGGGGAGTAGATCATCTCAAACTCTGAATACTGAAAGAACTTGGAAATATAATCTTCATTCAGGAAGGAGAGATATTAAATCTGCACTTCCTGTTGGCAATGACACAAAACTGGAAAGTAGAAAATGCCATGCATTTATGTAGAAAGAGAAGTACCCTGGGAAGGAAGAAATTTATGGATCAGACCTTGGAAATATTTTCAGAATTCAGAAAGAAAGAATCATTGAAGAGACTGAGGAATAAGATATTACAAGGTCTTATTAAATGTGGATACTGCTAAATTAATCTGATTTCTTTCTGTGATTATTTTTTCCCCTGTACAAAGGAAACACCTCTGATCTTACCTTGCCAGAATTACATAAGTGATTTTAGTTATGAAGCTGTGTGAGGAATTACTAGTAGGAAAATATAGATCAGCAAAAAGCATGGAATTGTTAAGAAGGTGGTTAAAATCAGCCACCCCAAAAAGGGTAATGTTGGAACAAGAATTGCTGGGCTTTAAAATAATCACTGGTAAATTTTCTTCAAAAATTGGTCTTAGGAGAAAGCTGATATGCTGATTTTGAATGCTCATGATCCTGGAACAGAGGAAGTGGAACTGATGACACAAAAACAAGAGATAGAAGCTGTAAAAATCAGCTTTGGTATATTACACATGAAGAATTAGGTATCAGAAGATTCAGAGTACTAGGAAAGAGGCAAAAAGAGGTTTAACATCATATATCTGGGGACAAATGATAAGAATTTCTGCACTGCCCAGGGATCTCAGTGGCTAGAGCAGAAAAAGAGGAAACCTATCTGAATATGTCAGTCAGTCACAAAATGACAGTAAGCTAATAGTAAGATACAATCATTAAAAAATCAATTGTTCTCATTGTTATGAACACTCCCATATGTCTCCTGATATATCCAAAGTCACAGGGAGGTGTCACTTGGAATACTGTGAGTCTTGCCACCTGCAAAAAAGATAAAATCAAAGAAGAACAAAGGAAAAGGAAGACTGGTAAAATGCTTAAGAAAATCGATATCTGGTGGTGAAAGAAGAGTAAAAGAGTGTAGACTGTTCAGCCTAGTAAAAAGAAAGCTGAGGAGTCAGATGATTGCTACCTAGGAATAAAACAGAAGGATAAACACCAGTGAAGGCAGAGAGGTATTTAAACTACAGGATAGTGTTGACAAAAGGAGGGGGAAAAAAAAGATATCCATTTCCAACAGTAAAAGATATGCTAGATGTAGGAAACTTTCCAATCATAATGTAATAATGTTCTGCAATACTAACAATTCTGGAAAGCCACAGTCAAGAATAAATCAACCTGAAACAGGTTCCAAAAGGAGCTACTAGATGAATAGTGGAATGATGAATTTATTGTTCAAAAGACTTTAGAAAAGAACTTGTCTTAACCCAGCTTAGCAAGACAAAGATGAAGAGGAACTATTGCTATTCTCTATAAATAGAATATATAATTGAATATAAATAGAATATGTAAGTATAATGGAATAAAGACCAGTGAAGATGAAGAAAACACTAGTATGAGAATAAATAGATATGAACTATGAATAAATTTAATCTACAAACAGGAAAAGGGTTTCTAAAGATTGAAGTAGCAGTGATAACAGCAAAATAGTGAAATTATTAGTGAACTTTCGTGAAATTATTGGGAGACACAAAATTTACTGCTTTTTTCCAGTTATAAGAGGTTACTGCCTCTGACAGCATGGAGTCAGTGATCTAGGTGGCCTGAAAGGACAACTTAGATGAATTAATTTTCAGAAAGTTCAGCCACAAGGGTCAATGAGAAGAAAAAGGCATTGATTTGACATTCTTTTTATGCTGCATTTTCTTAGTCTTTGCTTGTCCTAAGTTCCTATTTTCTTTTCTATTTGATATACAGTCAGTAAAGAACCAGAAGAGTCCCAGTCTTAGAGAACAGGCATTGGTTTTGTATACAGGTCAGGTATGTAGGTCTGCATAACAAACTGCATAACCTTGTCATATATACTAGAGAGTACATTGAAGGTTTAACTGCCACAACCTAGCTAGCTAGGACGGTGGCAACAAAGTCCTCAGGTTGTAGGTTTTGTGGGGCCAGATCTGAACAGGCTTTGCCTCACCTAAAAAAAAAAAATCCACTGCGCAGGCTGGAAGGGCTTACTCTCTCTTGTCTGTATGGACAGGTGAGGGTTGAAACAGTAGGTGACAAGGTGCATGGGTAGCTGCAGATCCAACCTTGCAGGTGAGTGGACCAGCGCATGGGTGGCTCGAGATTGCTCAGGAGATGACAGTCCTGGTCAGACACTTCCTGATTGCCAAAGCACCATTTTTTTTTCCAACCAGGTTTGCATATCCCACATGCCCTTGGTCATTGTGCTTGTAGTAAGCGTGGTTAAAACCCTTCCCAAATCTTTGCTCATGAAGCCAAGTCATCAAAACATTGAAGGTTCAAAGCAAATGTTTTTACTTACTTTTCTGACTCCAGGAAAGCAATAAATTTTAGGTCACTTTTATTTTTTTCTCCATATTGTCTACTTTGGCCTAAAACATTGTTAGAGCAGAGGTGCAAAGTGCAGAATCTAGCTTATGTTTGTTGCTGTCTGCTCTTCCAATGGTTTATGACACAAAAAGGTGCACCAAAATTAGCAGATTCTTAGTTTTTGCTGTCTGCATCTGCAGTCTAAGCATGAACCTTGTATTGTTCATATATAATTATGGATTTCCCTTTTACATTGTCATACTTGCATGGCAAAAGCTTTCCATATATCAAGTCTAATCCAGTAGAGGGTTCAATGTTGAGTTTGAATAAACACACAGGAGCAAGGTGTTTCCATTAATATCTTGGGTCACTCTGAAAATATTCATAAAGTTGTCTTTCTTTGAGATTTCCAGACCTTTGTGAGTCAGCTCAAGATATTTGAGATTTTCTTCTGGTGTCTGGACACTTTGGGGAAGTAAGAACAACACATTTAAAACAACTGTGAAGAGAAATAAGCAAAAGATTTTAATACTTTAAAATGTAATATTTTATGCCATGTTGAGTTTTCAGACAGAGGTTCATGCAGACCTCACTCTTGGTACAGATTTTGTCTCTACAGGCACAGCTGACATGATGATAAATTTCTCTTTCATTTGTTTCCAGTTGCTAGACTTTATTTACTTTAAGAAGCAAGGGTAAAAGGCTGTTTCATGAAAAAATGAGGCTCACAGCTCTGATATTGCCAGCTGCTAGATGTATAGAAAGAGGAGCAGACAATCAAATGATGTCAGTGGCAAGATGATTCACTGAGAACCAGTGTTTTTTAAAGGTCAGGCAAGAGCCTGATTTATTTCCCTTTTCTTGAGTGATAAGACAGTGAATAAACTGAATAGAAAACCATTTCTCTGATTGCTATACAGGGACACAATTGTACATAGGAGCTATACTTGAGGCATATTTTTTTAATCTGAAAGACCTTTTTCTGTGATTTTTCCCCTATCTTGCTCATTGTTCAGCAATAATAGGAAATTATAATTATCCAGTTCAAGTTACCTTCTTTTTCCTCCTGTGAATTCTCATAAATTTCTATTGCTCTTTCTCTTTTCTTTGTTTCAACAGAAATTTTGTTAAGTTTGCTAATACTTAGTTATATATAGGGATATAGTCCCAGATATATCCTTCATCCTAAAAAAAAAAAACCAGCAACCCAAGGAGTCATTTTGCCTATTCTCAGATTCAGATTCAGATTCAATAATCTGAATGTCATGTACTGTCTAGGCATGCTTGGCGCAGTCATCCTACACCTATGGGCAGGAATGGAAAGCCAGTATCCATCCTACCGTCTACCTAAGATCTATATAGAATTGCTTTCGTGGGTTGTTTTGTTGGTTTTTTTTTTGTTTTTTTTTTTTTTCTTTTCTTTTTCTTGGTCTTAAATTCCACAGGGGTATTTTTCAGTTATTTAGGTTCTTTCTTACCCACAAACTTGACTCCACTTTTCATGCTACTTTTTATCCTTTTCAGATTATTTTAGGGTGTTTCAAAACCTCAGGCATGCTTACTGTTGTCCAATCATTCTCACTACTTGTCTTGCAATCAATAGAGAGCAGTGGAAGAAGTCATACCCAAGATTCACATATCCTTTTAATCAGGAGTACATTGAACAAGAGCTGTTTGTTATCTAGGTTAATCTTGGAGTGTGGTTATGTGACTGGATCATGTCAGGGTTTGAAGTTAAACAGAAATTGTACGATGTTGATTACCACTTCAAATGTTTCTTGACAAGAAGAGAATGTTTTTTTCCCATAGGATTTTTACTGCATGGCTGAAGAATATAAAAAATGCATCTTCTTAGCTTGTTCAGCCTAGTTTCTCTGAATGGGATATGGAAAAGTTGAAGCCACAGTTGTAAAAATCAATTTTGGTGATAGGACATTGTATAACTAGACACTTGATAGAACCCTACACCATTTCTGGTTTTATGACTTTCTCTGGAGAAAGCCTAGTGAATTCTGTCAGGTTCAGTACAGTTCATACTCTCACAACAGAAATAAAATATACAAATTGGTATTTATGATGCCATGTGTTGCAAAATTGACAAAATTTTCTTGTAGGAAATAAATGAGACTGAAATGAAATAAACAATTGCATTCATCATTAAAACCTTTTACAGCCCATGTAATCCAAATGGCTTTATGAATTACTGTCATTGGGACTGAAGTTTGGAGGAGGGGTAACCAGAAATTATAAAAATTGAGAATAAAAGAGAGGGAATCAATGATAAATATAATGCTTACACAAAATATAAAGAATTCAAGTTAGCATTGCATTTAGAGACAGTTGTGATTCAAAATCCTCCATTTCTACCTCCTGGAATGTGTTGCTTCTTCACCTGTTTTGCCTTTTTCTACATTGCTTTACTGGCTGTTTTACCAATGCGTATTTCTTACCTATTAGCAGGATACCTAGTTAGGAATTTAAGAAAGGAAAAGATAGAAAAGTACATAGGGCCACAGAAAAAAATGTTTAGCAGATCAGGAACTGATCCCTATGCCCATGGAACTCAGTCCTGTTTTGCAAATGTGATACTATTTCCTGCTATTCTCCCCATTACCAAAGGAATAAGTTGTAACTTATTAAAATCAGACATTTGTGGAAAAAATATGAAGCTTGAAGCCATAATCCCCAAGCCATACACGTTGGCCTTGATTCATATGCATTGAGGTCTTCTCTTTTCTAATGCAGAGCATTTATTTTGCAGAGCAGGTACCTTTCCACCTCTTTCTTTGCTTACAAAATGTATATATAATATCATTTACAGTTCAGAGATTTGTTTTTTTTATTCTTCAATTCCTTCACCTTTCATGAAATGTTATTTTGCTTCCGCACCAAAGAGGCACTTGGATTTGTTGGTGCATTTATAACTCAAGCACCACAGCCATCATATACTGAGAACCCCAGCTGATTGGTACCCAACCTTAATCTAATTTTTTTATGTGAAATCTAAGCCATGTCTTGAACCTCACTGGTATCCAATTACTCATATCTTTTCCTCCAGTACTACACAGACTCTTGGCTACTGATCTGAAAGCAAGCAGGAATTGTTACTTTTTGTATTTAGTTAGTGTCTTAAAGTTTTCAGGCTTAAGTGATTTAATACTGTCATTGTTAATGAGAATGGATTCACTTCAGGAATCACTTCAGGACTATATCCTAATATATATATATATATATATATATATGACTCTGAGGCAGATGGTCTAGGTTATAGTGATGCTTCTGCCACTAACTTGTTGGAGAAAAGTCACAAAATTTTCTCATGCTTCAGTTTTCTTTTTGCAACATGCCAGGTTTTCCTCCAAGTGTTTATAGAGATTCGCCATTTATGAAGATGGCTATTAAGGATTGAATTATTACTTTAAATGTCTTTTAATAATTGTCCTCAGCTAGAAGAGTCTCTCCAGATGACATGAAAATAATTAAAGCACACAATACAATACAAATGAAATCTTCTTTAATTATTTTTTGAAAGGGCTTTGCTTGGATTACAGAATGTCACAGAAATAATAACATGAAATAAAGGTTTCTTTCTGTCTTGATTTTTCCAAAGGCAGTGATTTGTAACTGCCTGTTAACTGTTACATAATTGTGTCTCTAGGTATGAATTTAATACTTTAAATATGCCCTTGATTGTATGAAAGCTTGATTATTCCAACATTTTTCAGGTTCTGCATGATAATCAAGGCTGTGCTAGAAGGACCTTATCTAATGCCAGATGATCTCAAAGCAAAACTCAGCACTAAATACTACAGGCAATATTATGGATCTTCTAAATCAGTTTTCTGAAGGGAAGCTTTGCAGCTCCAAATTGGATGGTAGGTCAGGCTCTCTCATGGGTTTTCTTTCATGTTTTCCATTACATTGTAAAGAAGAATTTCTTCAACTTTTGTGGTTGCAAAGAGCTACTTGGAAAATTTGGAAAAAGCAGGTGTAACTGGCCTCATGACAGAAACAATCAGTTGAAACTTCCCCTTAGTTCATTCCCACTGTTCAACTTCTCAATAATGGCCTAGTCTCCTCACTGTTTGCCTATCATATAGTCTGCAGGACAGAATCATGGGAGTTAGAAGAGGTACTCTGACACCAAGGTGATTTATAACCTGTGAGACTCTTAAAAATCCTCTGCTTAGGGAAGTTTATAAATAAGCAAATATTAGAAAAATAGATAAATATGTAGGTAGACAGTAGATAAATAGGTAAATAGTAAACAAATAAATAAATAAATA
Source organism: Pezoporus occidentalis (assembly GCF_034315485.1). Lineage (NCBI taxonomy): Eukaryota > Metazoa > Chordata > Aves > Psittaciformes > Psittacidae > Pezoporus > Pezoporus occidentalis. Next base: position 757,161 of record NW_026913953.1, read on the forward strand.
GGTAACAGTAGTAAAGATCTATTACGTCATCCTTACTTCCCTGCCAAGGCAGACTAGTTTTCTTTTTTTAAGATTCTTGTTAACGTTTGTGTCATTCTTAATTCAAAGGGCCAGGCAGGATGACCTGCATGATAGTTGTCGTCATATATGTTAACATCAGCAGTTACAAAACTTCTCCCTTTCATTTCCTCCTTACCTGCCAGAAAAAGTTTGAGTGATCATGTTTCCTTTCCTCATCTATTGACCCAGCAGTGGATTCAGTTGTATAATTATTGGACGCAATTAAAAGTGGCTTGAACAATCACATGGAGAACTTGGGAGGTGCATAAAGTGGTGGTATCACAATCCAAATCCAGACCAGAGCATCCTACCTAGGGATTAATTTTCACTGCCCAGTGCTGGGACACTCCTCTCATCTCATGGACATCAGCAGTATAAATGTCTGGAGTAACATCTGAACTAATCCCACTAGGTTCCTTTTGTGGATAATGAGAGAAATAAGAACTTCAATTGCATCAGTCCTCTGACCTGATTTAGACACTTGGTTTACCACAAGTTGAGTCACATCCTAGGAGTGCCTATTTTTTTTCTCATTGGGTACAAAGCTGGGGTAATCAATGAAATGCTCACACTGTAGATATATGCAATCAGACGAGCTAAACCCTGTCCTCATATCCTCCAACCTTTGCTAGGTTTTCTAGGAAAACTCGAAGTTTTACTAAACCTAAATGGAAAACAAGGACCATGGTACCTAACCCAGCAATGGTAAATACTAAGATGTGTTAGATATTTGTTTTTCAGATCTGATTCTGTAGTCAAGATCCTATCACAGGATCCAGTATCTCCCACCTCCACAATAAATGCTTTCAATTAGTCATTAGTGTTCTAAGTAATTTTACAAAAGTCATCTGTTCCATACTTTTTCTTTAAAATGGGGATAATACTTTCATTCTACTGTTGTCAGGAGGAAGTTCACTCATCAGTGTGAGGCAGCAAACAAGTGCAGGTTGAAAGAGATGTTATTAGTTCAGTTCCACATCTTGTGCTTTGGCATGTTTTTAGAGACAATTTGTAATCACATCTGCAACAACTTGACTCGAGCTGTAAGCATTTTGGAGTATTTTCTACTGTAAATGGAAACCCTCCTGTAGTTCCAAGCTCTAAAATCTAGTTGCATAAAAAATTCTACTTGAAGTAGGGAATTTTCCTCAAATAATGAGAAATCTGACATTGCTTCTGAAAACTTCTCATCAAAAGGCTCCTCTTTATCTGAGGACTGCTTCAGTTTCTTATTTTCTCCCCTTCCTCCTCTGTCTCTACATGCATTTTAAAGCCTAATTTAGGTTCCCAACACCATACTAAATGTTATCTGTTCCTTCAGATCCTTACTTAACTGTTCTTAATTTCATCTAATGCAACTGTAACTCATTATTCAGGTTATTTCTCATAAGATTGATTTGAGTATTAGGGCATCATTCGCTTTTCCATTAGAACAGCCGCTTCAGATTATAAATTCTGACTGTAAAGAGAAAATGTGCTTATCAGTTTTGTCAGCAGTTGTGTGAAACAGGACTAGGCTTGTGCTGCAAAGACTTTCGTGACTGATACAATTTCTGTCTTTGTATTTTCTGTGGGTAATCCTGCTGTTGCATCTCCTGCATGCTGAAGTGCAGGGGAAAACACTTAATTTTTATTGCTGTTTTCCAATGTGAATTGAGTATGTAGAGTGAGAGTATTTTTCAGCCTCATGCCTGTATTAAGAGCTGCTACTTCGGGGAGCAGATGGTTCAGGTGACTGCTAGCTATGGCTTATGTCACTACTGTTGGGAACAATTATGGCCTCATTTTCTGTGTGTTGTGTCTTTAAACTTCCAAGTGTTTGCTGGAGGCTGCTGCCATTTTGTGTTCATCTTGGATAGTGTATGTTCCAGAAGATTCTCTGCTCTTCACCATGGGGGCTTTTGTTCTTCCTTTTTGTTTAGCTTTCGTTTCATCCTAATTAAATTATGGACAGAATGAAGCATGAACTGATTTTGTGTAATAAAGAGAATGTCTATGGAGACTCCCAAGCTTGTTTACTGGTTTGAAACTAACTAGATTCATAGCAATCAGTAGCAAACACTAAAGCTTCTTCTCAAACTGGACATGAGGACTCTATTATGATCTATATTGCTTCCTTGCCCATATCTTGCTAAGACTTGACATGTCTTACTCGTTATTTTAGGCAACTCTTCAAGCAAAGTTCAGTGTTGTTTGATGATCATTCTTCTAGGTCAGGCATTCTTCTAAGCACTCACAGAAGAGTTTGCAGGAGTTGTTTGATATTAGAGCTGGATTTCAGGGCAGAGTCCCCAGATAAATGAATGGAGCCAACTGTGACCCCATAATTACTAATACTGATGCTGTTATTTGACTGGCCCCTCTTGGCTGAACTCACGATGGTTTCATTAATTTTTATTACCAAACAAACACAGGCTTTGGCTTAGCCACTAATAGGTGTCATGGACTTGTGACAGCTTTTGCAGCATAGGTAAATGCAATGTTACCTACCTGAGGGTGGCCAAAAAGTTTGACGTCAGGGCCTTCCTTGTTGTAAAATTCCTCCATAGTTTCCCTCTACCTCCCAGGCCCCTGGGGGTACCACAAGCCCTACCTGCCCTTGCCCCATCTTCTGGGGCTCCCCCACCCTGCCCAGGACCCAGGACTGCATGTCAGCTCCATGGGGCAGTCAGCCCCTGCTCTGGCAACGCACAGTAGAGCCAAGCTCTAGTTCCCCACAAGCTCTCTTCTGCCCAGGCATGGGTCATCCCAAGCCATGAGGCACAAACTCATATGCCAGATTAGCCTTGGCTTCTCCTATCCTCAGGGAGATGACTGAGGTCCAGGTCTTAGGCTGCCCTAGTCCCCCTCAGGCTGCCCTGCTTGCTCCTTGTCATCCCAAGGATTCCCGTGCACCCTTGATCCTCGGAAGCTGCTGGCCTGCACAGCACTATGGCAGTGTCTGCTCTAGCCTTAACTGAAAAGCTGCTCATTACTTGCATAATCCTCACTCACATCCCACATAAGTTAGGTTTTAGAGCTGGTTTCATATGAGTGATTGATGGAGAACAGCTGGCAGTCATAAAACGAAACACAGAAGATCGTGTTAATGACTCATCACCATTTTTCTCCCTGGCTTTATGGGACATGGAAAGCAAACAGCTACTCAGGTCTGTGCAAAAGGATCCAGCAGCCTACCCTGGTCTCCAGATGCCAAAATGACGTTGATGAACTGCAGTGCCTTAAATTGAAACTGCACAGGGTACTTCTGCACTGCAGTTGCATATAGAAATCCACTGAGTAAGAAATGTGACTTTTCTGGAAGGGAATGGAAAAGTGGCAGAAAAGAGTTTGCCAACAAATGTCTCTGCTGTCAATTATTTACCAGGCCTAACACTGCTCAGAGCAAGTCTCGTCTGTGCAGCAGCAGCACAGTAGCTTGAAGGGCTTCCCATACTGCAAACACTGCAAGGCTCAGACTGGTGCTAGCACTGGTGGGAAAACATTCAGGGTGTCCTAAAAACATGGGTTTCCGAAGCTACAGGTTTTTTTGTAAAGGCTCCTTAGCCTGTTTGCTACTAATCTGCTGTTTTCCCAGAGAATGTTCCCATATGTAGTAAGCTCCCTGATGTACTGGAAATGTCAGCTGCTTTAAAATCTAAACTGAACATGAGTCTCAGATTAAAAGTGTTTTAGTCCTATGTCACATAAAAGGAAGAGAAGGAGATACCCACAGGCAGCTGTGGATAAAAAGGCTGAGTTGGGGTAGGAGTACCTCAGGTTTAAAAGGCAAGTTTTGGTGGCTTTTGACCAATTTGTGTCAAAACCTAAACATTCTCTCATTCCAATCTAAACATTAAGAGATTATGAAATTGCTGTATTGGCATCTCTAGGGAACAGGAATCTTCTATTTTTCCAGTGAACGGGGAAAAAGTAAACTGTAGAGATTGGTTGCTTGGCTCACCAGCAGCAGACTTCAGCACTGCAACATACACTGATGCCTTGATTCAAGTGAGTTTAGCTAGTTCCTAATTTGTGAGGAACAGGAGCATTTGGAGAACATCTTCAAATCAGTTATTCAAGTCATGAGAGGAAAAAAGGGATGTGCATTATGTTGTCCTCTCTCTACCATCAAAAGTTGGTCTTTAGAGGTGTATCTGTCTTTGATCATTGGAAAATTTATCTGAATTAGTGATATAAGGGAAAAAAAAATTCTGGCCTGAACTCAGAAATGCAGTTTATGTCCTACTTCGCTCATTCTAAATCTAATGGAAGACAAGTGTTTAGTATTAGGTACCTAAATACATTTGTGGATCTGAGCTGTCCTTCCTTTTATTAGCACACTGACTATAGTTATCTAGTTTATTAAGAAAAACACTTTTTATATGGAATTTTATGAAACTCATATATTGTTTAAATACTAGATTGGAACAGCAGTTGGGGAGCCATGCTGTTCTCTTGGGTGTAAAGAGGCTTTCAGGCAGCTACTTAAAATCATATCATGTGCTCAGTTCAGAGCTGTTCCAAGCTGCCAGCTGCATCTGCATTCGTATGTACAGCATATGGTATTTAACTATTACATCTAATTGTTGCAGTATGTTATCGAGATGAGTTCCTGAGATTGTTTCCACCCTGTGGCAAATGAGGGATATGAAGGTTTTTGAGGATAACTCCATCCCAGTTGAGAAGATGTCTTCTGTTAAACCAGTATCTCTTACTCAGCAATTATCCTTTACACTCCCATTTCTACTGAGCCATAAGCTAATAAATACATGAGCCTTGTTTGGTACAACAAATGCACTGGAAAATAAAGTATTTTTCAAACTAAGAATGCTCAAGTAAACTGACCCACCAAATATGTGGATGCTAAGCCTTGTCACAAGGCCAAATGGGCCCATTCAAGGCCCTGACAGCTGAGCTGGGCATTTAAGAGCAGTACCTACTCTTGATCACCATTACTGGGACTTAGCTACCTAAATATGGATGTCTATTACTGTTACAGATACCCAGCTATAGCCAAATCAACTGCACAACTGAAGAGAATGGGAGGCAAAATATGCTTATTTTGCCTTCTAGTTGCCAATCCTGAAAGGTATGGCATCCCATATGCATCACATCCTGCCTTCCAGCCCCATAGAAATGCTTCATATACAGCTGAGCATTCAAAACAGAATTAGACATCTTCGTTGTCAGAACTACAAACTTTGGGAAATACTATTCTTGCACAAGAAAAGAAAGAAAAGACTTTTCTAAGATACTGACTCTAACAATGTTTCCTGAATTACCTATTTTCTTTCTGGCCCCGTGAGCAGCAGATAAATGTTAAATCTTTAATGGGGGCAGAGCAGGGAAGGGGAGGTGATGTGCATGATCCTTGTCAATTTCTGAATAACTAATTGCCTGAAAGTGGAGAGTTTCTTTCCAAAAACCTTGTGTCAGGTGCAGAAGGTCAGGAGACGACTGGGATATAAATCTTTTCTCAGAGCTTCTCAGTTGCTGGCTACAGAGAGATTCTTAATCCCTGAGATAACTGATTCTCTCAACCTACCACGTAGACTGAATCACTGCCATATTTGGGGGAATGACAGATATCTGCTTCAGCATTATCTCTACAATATCTGGCTTCTAGATTTTTAATTATTTGATTCCAAGTGTTATGTTTGTTGAAATATTATGTAGTGAATATATAAAAACAGCAAGTGTCTGTAGTGAATATATTACAATTTCATATATACAATGTATATCTATAAATAACGTACTTACTTATTGTGCGTATAAAAAGAATAATAGGGTGAGCTGTATAGCAATGGTTGACTATATACTAATGAGGATGTAATGGGTAGCATACAGCCGACTTTTATTTGTATTTGTTGACACATTCCTTTCTTAGCATGTGAGATAAAACAACTTTAATTTCCTTAGACTCCACAAAAAACATTCACAAGCCAGAAAACAAGAGTTTGGAAGTCAAAACAGCGTCTTAGTGCATCTGTCTCTAAAACTCAGACCAGATTTCTATATCCTGCAGAGTGTGCCATAACTGAGAGGAGGGATTCTTTTTAGCTTCAAAGTCATTATTTCTTCATGGTTTTGACATGTTTGGAATTGTTCTTTTCACTTTCCATTTCTGGACAGTTTCTGTTTTAGTCACTCCTGAATGGGAACTATGTAAAAAATTCAAGAACAGGTTCTTCTTAGATGATCTTCAAGGTAAAGTTCTTCATCTGAACATAGTGCTTCATTTCAGGTTCTCTGAGGTAGCTGGAGTACTTTCCCAAATGGTACATAGTTTTCTGAAGTTCATATACTTTGTTCTGTCTTGGACACTACATTGTAATAGTCACTGCAGTGTGATTTGAGTTTTGAGCCACCAATAGCCAATGGCCAAGCAATAAACTGTCATAGTATGACTTCACTATTGATTTTAATGAAAACATGTGATACTAGCTATGTAAACTAAACAATACTGGGCCCCACAGGTCTCAAAAGAGTTATTCTGTTCCTCCATGTAAAACATTAGTCAGTGTCTGATTACAATGCCTGAACTGTAGGATTATCCTTGTACTAAAAGTGATAAGATGGAAACCAAACAAACAGTGCAAATATTCAACAGTATATTTCTGTTAGCAGAATGTATGATTATTTTAGTGCTATTACTGTCTCTAGCAAAATCTAATTTTTGTATTTATAACTTTAAAAGACATAGTCCTATGTTCAAAACCTAAGACATGTTGGTCGTACAAAAACCTCCTTTTTTGAATCCTTCAGGTATTATTTTACAATAGCTCTGAGGATATCAATACACCTGAAGTCTACAGTGATACAACCAAGGACAACCACTAATTCTATTTTTTTGAAATACTTGTGCACAGTAGCCTCTAGTTGTGAGTAAGGGGGCAGTGGTGTGGACCAAGGTAAGTGCAAAGAAGTCTATCAAACTTGTTTGGTGGAAGTATTTCTACTATGGCTTTTCAATGCATAGAATACAACATTTCTACCAGCCTAGTCCAAAAGTCATTAGTGTGTTAAATCAGGTGGTGTGGCTAAGGTTCCATCTAGTCAACCAGATTTGTTTCTCTAACAAGACTAGATGTAGGAATCGCTGAATTGAAACCTATGACAGGTTTGGGTATTTCTGTATATGTGTTTGCATGTCATACAGTTGGGTGGTGATTTTTTTGTTTGTTTGTTTACTTTTTGGGAGTTTTGGGGGTTTTTCTTGGTTTATATTCTTTTGTGATGTGTTTTTTTTTGTGGGGTTTTGTTTTTGTTGTTTTTTTTTTTTTTTTTTAGCAAACCAGAGTAGATAAATCTTGATGTTTCCTTCTCACAGAAGATGATGTCAATAAATTTGAAACAGTGCACTGCCCACAGCAAACTCTGGCCTGGTTTGAGGAGGTATCAAGATGTGCGTTGAAGAGGACTACAGAGGGAAAAATTACTTGAGTTCTCAGCCCAGGAGCTGTGACCAGGATTAGTTAAAAGCAAGGAGGTAGATTTTAGCTATCTGTCTGGGAGAGAGTAATCCATGACTATATTAAAATACACTGGTGTGGCTGCAAGTGTTCTCAATGTACTAAATAATAATCACTGGGCTAGATAAGAGCGTGGTCAAAAGTGATAAATTGGCTGGTATGGAGAGCATCCCATTCTATGCATACTATTAATAAGGTAAATCTGATCGTACAGAAGCTGGCCTCAGCTGTGTTCCAGACATATCTCTTTCTCTCTCTACACCCCCTTGCCTCCTTCCTTATTGAGAGTTCTCACTTAGCTTTCTTAGCTACATCTGAAAAGTGGGATTAACTGGGATGAGTTCAGGCTTGTGTCACTATGGGCAGGTACTGGGGCTGAATTCCCATCTGTGTTGATGTGTCTCTGGGAACTCTGTTTTCCCATCTGCAAATGGGAAATCAAAGTAATACTTGCACAGGTTCTGAAGTGTTTGATACTATGCAGGTGAAAAGTGCAGTGCTGTCAAATGTTGTGACTGTACAGTAACATTTGTGCTTGTGGAACAATCACTACATAAAAAAATAGAGCCTTACCCTCACCATGCAAGGTAATATCTATGAAGCACAATAAATGTAAACTACCTGTTTGGCTGCCTGACAGAACCCTTGCTGATGCAACAGTTTAGACAATCTAAATATTCATTTTGTCTATCACTTTTCTGCAGAAATAAACACCAGACCATTAAATAATTGATTTTTAATGAAATCTGATTGAATTTATGATTTGAAGGTTTGGTTTTTATCTTCTAGAAGAATGAAGGAGTAAGTTTCTGTTCTGCTGCTTTCTAGTATTATTGTAATTATTCATAGTTTAAACCCTCCATCAGAAAGATTGATGGTTCAGGAGGCTGACAAAAAGAAAGAACCAAAAGGATTACCTTGTACATAAATTATGGACTGAAAATGTTTAATTTTTAGCTGTATTCAGCAAAGTACACCTGTTTTGTCTACCCTAAAAATAAGGCCAACCAGTATTTAACTATCTAAGGCTAACCAGTATTTAACTATCTCACAAGTGTATTGGGAAATTTAAGCATTTATTAATCTTTCAAAAGCTTTCTGAAATTTCTCAATTAGAACACTTCAAATTTCAAAGCTTTTTATTATCATAATCTTTGTTTATGATTGAGGGATGTCCTGTTCCTGTGTGCCTCATTTAGCTTTGTTGCCTATAAACTTCGTGAACATAGAGGTCTGTGCATGTCTTGTGAATACCAGTATTTCCCCAATTGTTGTGATGTAAATAAATCCCAGGTATTATGACGTCATACATGCGACCACTTTTATTTACACATTTGCATTTCTAGGAGTTGCTATCTTTTTGTTTCACCCCATAAAAATAACTCAGGCTATGAAAAGAAGAAGACAATTTTTTTGTTTATAGCAAACACAGCATTAATGTATATCTTTTTATACTGCATTTTATTTCTGATCTTCCAGTGTGCAGGGCAGTGTACCTGCTAATTCATTGAAGTTGCTTTTGTAAGCCTGTCTGAAAACCCAGTAGAATAACAAAATTTGCGAGGATAAAAATGCAGAAACATTTCATACACTAGCCATTTGCAGTGATAAATTAGGTATCCCCAGCAAAAAGGTTACATGCATGTATAGCGCTGTTTCAGTGGCTGAGCAAGGGGCTCATGGGATCCTCTTGCTGTTCAAAGGTGAAACTGAGGGCAAGACCACACATGCCCCTTTCACTGGACCAGGTTGCTTGGGGACATTAAAACTTTTCATCTTCCCTTTAGGTCTTGCCTGCTGAGTTACTCTGTGCCAATTTTTAACCTCTTCTAGTGAAAGTAACTATTTCTATGGCCAGCCTTTGCTGATCTTCATGGTGATATCCCTTGGGGTGAAGAATCTGTTCATCTAGTATACCTGTGAGTGAGAATGAGCAAGCTGTGGCCATGGGGCAGAGACTCATTATACAAACTGATACTGAGCCCTCACTACAGGCATGACAAACATTGCGGTACCTGATCTTGCAACATGCAGAGCATCTACTAAGAGGCATTGGTTTGCACCGTGTTTTCTAGGTGCAAAATACGTCAGTGAGAGACATTAACCTCACAGATGAATCATGCTTCTCTGTTGCCAAAGTGTTCTTAATTTGGTATCACTGCCCTCATATACTTGCAGGCACTTCTCATCCACCTCCTTTCTCTGCAGGTTTATTTTCCTTCTTGCTCCAGGCAGTGATGATTGATTCATAAAGCACAGAGCTGCTCTTTGCAAGATCAGCATCAGCAACATTATTATTGAGTTATTATTATTATTTAACTTATTTTAAACATTGGGTAAAGAGGAATACAGCATCTGTTAACTGGAAATCTTTTTGTTTGGTTGGTTTTGATACTGAAAAGCAAACATCCTTTGTTGTATGATATGGGAGGCAGGTTTTCTTCTCCTCACACTCAGAACCCAGCAAAAGAATTTGGGAAAACATGTTTGAAAAGCCAAAATATGTGTAAAACTAACTTGGAAGAAAGGCTGTTCTGGAAATATATGATCTTAGGTCTCAGTTTCAGGTTAGTTTTCAGCTCTCTGTAAAACAGGACTTAACTGGCAAAGAGTACATGTGATGCAATCTACTCAAACATCAGAGAACTCACCTGTGTCATTGAATATGAGTTCCCTCCCTAGAAAAAGTGGAATGTCTTATTCTGTGAAGTGTCTTAGAACTTAATTATTCATTCAAGTTCAGAATAATTTGATTCAGTTATGACATCCTGACTTGCTAACTAATGGTGGCCACCTATTTCTCTTCTGTCAAGGGATATTCAAGAAAATCTGAAACTTTCAGGGGAAGAATAACACACTTTTGCCACTTAGTTTATGAAGGAACACAGTAGGTCTGTACTGGGTGAGAAGGAAAGTTTATTCCTGTGACCCAAAGGACTGCACTGAGCAGAATATTCTTCAAGGGGAGCAGGCAATCTGCTAAGATTTCTCACGGAAATCAGGAAGTCCTGATAGATCTCTATCTCCATGACACATGTAGATAGCCTTTTTTGAATTACGTATTCAAAGTGTTTTTGCCTCATACATATTGAAAAGCAGAAGAAAAGGGTGAGAGGGCAACAAAGAAGGGGAAAGGAACTTGACAAGAAGGTAGGAAATGAGGGAAAGAAGAAAAAGAATAACATCAAGTATACGGACTTGATGATCTTAAAAGTCTTTTCCAAACTAGTTGATTCTATGATTCTATGTTTAGGTGCAAGTATCTGAAGGTCTAATGCAGGTGCATAAAGGGAAGCGTGAAGTGAAAAATATGCAAGTGGGAAAGACAAAAGGTTATGCAGAATAAGATTCAAAAAGATGTTTAAATATTTTCACATTATGCAAACCCTCTCTACAGAAAATGTTGTTTCATTAAAGCTGATTTTCAGTGGTTTGATTTTTAAGTGTGGAGATGAAAATGACAGATTTTTTTTCCAGGTTTCATTTTACTTTAAACAAATAGAAAGTGTAAAAATACACTTAAAATTTAATTTTGTGGGAAAGGAAATATGACACTTTCATCAATTTAATTAAATTAAAAATATAAACATTTGTTGTTTAGAAACTTTGGAAGCCAGATGTAGCATTTTTTTCCAGAATTGTAGAATAGAGTGTGCTTGGTACGGTGTTTTCTGGTTTTGTTTTTGTTCCCTCCATCTTGAAGGAAAATTAATTCTGGAATATAGAAATCTCTAGCCAAAAGACATTCTGTTCTTGCACAGTGCCTTAGGTGCAGCAATCACTGTAAAGCTGAGTGCTTTCCATTTGCTGCTCTGCAACCTGCCTTTGATCAGAACACTATAACTGCTCACGTGGGCTCTTGTGGCAGGGCTTTTCCGAGCTGAAAGAGCAGTATTTTTTCCCTTGTTTCATTCTGTTAGTCTCACATGGTTTCCCTCATGGCCTTGTACCCACAAGCCCACATACTGATCATATAGATGGTTCTCATGGGATGTAACTGCCATCAGCATGGACAATTGCCCTTCATGCCCCTTTCCTACAGCTCATCTTATGGTTTTTAGTTAATATTAGGGAAAACCAAAACATAGAGCATAGCTAAGTAGACAGTGGGTATGTACTTGTACATGATTATCCAATGAAACACGTGCACAAAATCTTAGTGCCAACCCATATGCAATGCCTATGTGCAACTAGGCACGCCAGTGAGCATGAAGAACAGCGTGAATGGGAACAGCCCATAGGACCTGGAACAGATCCTGATGGAAGGTACAAAGTACTGGGGGACAAAGATAGTTATGGCTACCACCACTACCATAACCTGCTGTACTGTAGAGGGGGATGCTCATCTGGCAACGACTCCCAGCTGGTCACAGGGAGAGGCTTTCCTTTCCTTCTTCTCCATCCTCTTTTCTTTCCACATTTTTTTTTATACCTTTGGGAAGTTTGAAGTTGGTGTATATGACTTCACCTCCAACCCTGCTAATAAAGCTTTATGCATTAAGCCTGACTCAATATCCTTCACGCAACAATTTGTTGAACTGTACTACTCAGTTAAAGTTGACTGTTGGTGACTGTGATTTATTGCAAGGCCTGCTATCTTCGAGTATGACAAACACATCTGTGTCAAACTTCTCCTGCCTTGACCAGAAAAAGCATTTTCACAGTATCACAGTATCACAGTATGCTGGAGATTGGAAGGGACCTCAAAAGATCATCTAGTCCAATCCCCCTGCCAGAGCAGGAACAGCTAGATAACGTTACACAGGAATGTGTCCAGGCGGGCTTTGAATGTCTCCAGGGAAGGAGACTCCACAACCTCCCTGGGCAGCCTGTTCCAGTGTTCCGTCACCCTCACTGAGAAGAAGTTCCTTCTCAAGTTTAAGTGGAACCTCTTGTGTTCCAGTTTGCACCCATTACCCCTTGTCCTATCATTGTTTGCCACTGAGCAAACATTTTCTTCTCTTCTTGCATGACATACTAGACACCCAATAATTTATCTGTGTCCTTATGTGGATTCTGTGTCATGAATTCCTGTTTCTTTCTCCCTACACAGAGTAAATTTCAGCTTAAGAGGAGAACTGGGCAAACCTGTAGGCACAGCATCAAGTGCCAATAGGTAAAATTGCCAGGAAAGATCAAAGCTGAAAAGGACAGCCAAAAAAACAAGCTGCTTGTTACTTTCCTCTCATCATTGCTTACTTGCCTCCATACATTTTCAGAGTACCTTCAAAATCAAACATATTTTACATAAAGTAGTTCATCCAGGTCATCTGTTAATATATTCCTTGGCTAACATACATCCAGTAAAAGACAATGGAAAAAGTATGGTGGTTGCTGACTAGAGTCAGATTTTGGGTCATGCCCAAGTGGATTTCACTATCTTTGTTGCTGGTGGCCACCTAGATAGTTTATATGACTTATTTATGGGAGACTACACCATCCTAATTCTGTGAAAGACACCCCTATGTACTGTTGGTGGTGTGGAAACTCTTGATCAGCCTCTTGAAGTACATCCTTCCTTTCTGCACAAATGCTGCAGAGGGGAGTCTAAACAACTGATATACACTAGGCACTTAAGTTTTATATGGCTAAAAGTAGGTAAGATGAATCCCAGCCTGAGTACTCTGCTCCTCTTTGTTGTTTGCTCTTCCTAACAGTGCTTCTGCCCTAGTCTTATTGAAAGGGGATGTAGCAGCACTATGTCCTAGCAAAGCACTTGCTGTGGCTCCCCCTGAAGTCAGTAGGAGTTTGTGATTGCTTTTCATAACTGCAGAATCAAGCCTAATGCCCGTTCTTGTTGGCACAAAAGAAAATATTTAATGACAAAGACAGATACTGCTATCCTAGCAGCAGAGCAGATTAAAGGACTCAGCCCATGGATCCCCCTGTGATTCTCTTGGCTGCCCAGTTCCACCCCCACCCCAGCTGTGCAGGAGATCACACAGGGTAATTATACACATTTGTTTATTTCCACTGCTTAACCTAACCAAGAATTGATCACTCCTATAAAGTAGTTACCACCCAGGGATGGAAATGGAGCTGCATTTTTCTCCTGATTGGGTACAGCTCATTAGGTCCACAACAGCCTTTGGCTGAACTCCCTGCCAAGGTAATTGGTAGTGAAAGTGGTATCATTTTGCCACATTGCAGTCAGCATTGGCAGGAACAGCCAGATGAGAGAAACACACAGGAGGAGGTGAATCAAAAAGGTTACAGATATATCACAGGATTAGTAATTAAGTAATTATTTTTTTTCCCCACTGTAAGTAAACTTCACTGAGCTGTTTACTGATATGTGGTGGGTTGACTCTGGCTGGGCACAAGGTCCACACTAAAGCCACTCTCTCTCTCTTTCCTGTCCTCAGCTGGGAAGGGGAATAAGAAATCAAATGAAAGGCTTGCAGGTTGAGATAAGTTGGGATAAGCACACTCACCAATTTCTGTCATGGGTAAAATAGACTTGAACTGGGGAAAACTGAGTTTTATTTATTACTGATCAAATCAGAGTAGGGTAATGAGAAATAAACTCATCTTAAAAACACCTCACCTCCCTCCCTCCCCTACCCAGGCTTAACTTGACTCCCAGTTCCTCTTACCTTTAGCTTCTCCACCCCCCCACGTCCACCCCCCTGCCACACAGGGGACAGGGAATCTGGGTTGTGGTAAGTTCATCACACATTGTGTCTGTGGCTCCTTGCTCCTTACTCCTTAGGGGAAGACTTCTTACATTCTTCCCCTGCTCCAGTGTGGGGTCCCTCCCACAGGAGACAATCTTCCATTAACCTCTTCAACATGAGTCCTTCCCATAGGCTGCAGCTCTTCACAAACTGCTCCACTGTGGGTCCTTTCATGGGTGCAGTCCTTCAGCAACAGAATGCTCCAGAACGGGTCCCCCACAGGATCACAGCTCCTGTCAGCAAACCTGCTCCAGAGTGAGCTCCACTTTCCATGGGGCCACAGGTCCTGCCAGGAACTGAGCCTGTTGCAGCGTGGGCTTCCCACGGGGTATTTGGGCACCCTCCTGCTCCAGCCTGGGGTCCACCCTGGGCTACAGGTGGAGATCTGCTCCTCCATGGGCTGCAGGTGCACAGCCTGCCTTACCATGGTGTGCTCCATGGGCTACAGGTGAATCTCTGCTCTGGAACGTGGAGCACCTCCTCCCCTCCTCCTGCACTGACCTTGGTGGCTGCAGACCTGCTTCTCTCACACACTCTCACTCCTTTCTCTGGCTACAATAACTATTGCGCAGGTTTTTTCCCCCTTCTTAACTGTGTGTCATGGTTTAAACAAATTCAGCCATAAATCATGCAGTCGCTCTCTCACTTCCCCCCCCCCCCCCCCCTTTTTGCCCTTCCCCTGCTTCTGGAGAGATGGGAAGGAGAATCAAAAAAAATGCAACTCCCACAGGTTGAGATAAAAACAGTTTAGTAACTAAGGTATAACACAAATCACTACTGCTACCACCAATAATAACAATGATAAAGGAAATAACAAGGGAAGAGAATACAATACCTCACCACCAGCTGATCGATAACTCGCCCCCCCCCCCACCCGACCAAGCACCAACTGATACCTTATCCAACTCTGCAGTCCTCTAGCCCTTCCTGGTAACTTTCAGTTGCATCCTGGGCATGATGTGCTGTGGTATGGAATATCTCTTTGGTTAGTTTGGGTCAGGTGTCCTGTCTCTGCTTTCTCCTGGCTTCCCCTCCTCCCTAGCAGAGCATGAGGCTCACGAAGTCCTTGGCCAGACCAAACATTTGAGCAGTAACTAAAAACATTGGTGCTATCAGCACCGTTCCCAGGCCAAAAGTCAAAAACACAGTGCTGCACCAGCTACCAAGAAGGAGAAAAACTGACTGCTACTGCTGAACCTTGGACACTGTGTTATCCCAGAGGCTCTATCACTGTTACTGATGCACCCAGTCTTAGTCAGTGGCAGGTCCCCCCTGGAGCTGGATGGCATTGGCTCTATTGGAAATAGGGGACACTTCTAGCAGCTTCTTAAGAAGCTGCCTCTGTAGCCCACTGTGCTGCCAAAACCTTGCTATCCAAGGCCAAGTCCGATGTGTACCTCAAGGGGATTTGAGTTTAGGAGGAAACAGCCAATGAACTCAATTATATTCTGTTGCCTGCTATGTAGCACCTTTTTAGCCCACCAACTAGATGTCTTCAGGTCACCAGCGACTCACCCTGACTTTCCTCCGATCATTATTCCAACAAAGAATGAACTTTGACAAAACCCGACAAGCTCAGCAGTGACCAGTTTCATGGTGTCATCAGCAGGCAACAATCCAACCCTGCACACCGCCTCTCCTGTTCTGAAAGACTGTTACAAGAGATGGAGCCCAACATCAAGGACCAGATGAACTCATCAGCTTTATAGGGATTGTCCATGCACTAAGGAATGATATCTCTCTCTCTTAGTGCGTGTGGATGTGTGTGTATATATATATATATATGAGACAAGAGTGATGGTATATTGAAAAATGTGGGATCTAGGCATGACATGAATGGTATGGAATAAGGGGTGGATACTGTCCTGGGTTCAGCAGTAGCAGTCATTTTTCTCCTTAGTAGCTGGTGCAGTGCTGTGTTTTTGACTTTCAGCCTGGGAACAGTGCTGGTAACAACAATGTTTTTAGTTGCTGCTTAGTAATGTTTATTCTGGCCAAGGACTTTCTGAGCCTCATGCTCTGCCAGAGAGGAGGGGAAGCTGGGAGGAAGTGGAAACAGGACACCTGACCCAAACTAGCCAAAGGGGTATTCCGTACCATGGCCAGTATTATAAACTGGGGGGAGTTACCTGGAAGGGCTAGATCACTGCTCAGGTCGGGCTGGGTATCGGCCTATGAGTGGTGAGTGGTTGTATTCTCTTCCCTTGTTATTTCCCTTATCATTATTATTATTGGTGGTAGCAGCAGTGGTTTTGTGTTATACCTTAGTTACTGGACTGTTCTTATCCCGTGGGGGTTACATTCTTTCGATTCTCCTCCCCATCCCTCTGGGAGTGGGGGGAGGAAGAAGGCGGGGGAGTGAGTGAGCAGCTGTGTGGTTCTGAGTTGCTGGCTGGGCTTAAATCACAACACTGGGATATTTCCCTTCTTTTTAATTGCTTGTAGGTTTCACTATTGTGATAGAGTTCAGTATCATATCTCAAAATTTCCTTGGAACCACGTAAATAATTTTACCTTCATGATATAACAGTGATGTATCTTCTCTGATAAAGGTCTACTTTTTCTCAGGATCTGAAAAGAAAAGGCATTTTTCATTCTTTTTAGTATGTTTTCTGAATCTTTAGTCTGCCTTTGTAGTGTGTCTGTTCCCACTTTTTATTTTCATTTGTTCCATTCTCTTGCATGGCACAGGGTACACTGTTCCTCCCTCCTTTCTTCCAAACACTGGAAAGGCAAGGAGGGCTTTCCTTTTCAAATAATTGAACAATGGATGCAAGTAACATGGAAAAGCACTTGATTTCACTTGAAATTGTATGTTTTTAGTTTCCTTAAACTAAACATGGGGACTGACACATTTATTAGATAAGCATTGCTTGGTTGTTTTCCAGGGTGCTTCATTCACAAGGAAAAGTCGGCATCTTTAAGGCAAAGCCAGCACCTGAAAAGGAACAAGCAGAGATTTCCTTCACCAGAGTGGCATTATATAGGTATAGAAGGCATAAGTAAGTATACCTACTGCCTCACAAACCTGACTGCTGAGCAGCTGTAGTGAGTAATAATAACTGGGTTCAGGACAGCCTCTCAGAGAACAATGTGCTCTCTGTACACAGAAATAAATCAAAATGGTGATGAACTGGACAAAAACACCCAGACTTCTGAAACTTCTAAGAACAACAGGCTTGCTCCACAGATTATTTTTAATTTCTTGCTCCTATGCAAAGGCAACCACCTAAGAAAGTCAGGAACATCTTCAGAGATGTGCTGGGAATAGTGCTTAAAGACCTATTAATGACACGTCTCTAATTTGCCCTCTTCCCCTTATGTACTCTTCCTCCTTGTAAAGCAATTATGAATCCAGTGCTGTTCATATTGACTGCTTTGCTTATCTGTGTCTTTCCTTTCCCGCAGAGAATCCTGCATGGACCCTTTGGTACCCGCCTTGACTTTTGTCTTTGTGCTGGGAGTGTTAAAATAAAGACTGCTTGCCACAGTGTCATCTCTAATTTACAGGGATGTTTCTTTTACTTGCCTTTCCCTTGTAAGTAAGAAAGACAGCGCTTTCCACTAAGCCATGTTTCACATGGGATAAACCTATGTCACACAAACAGCAAGAAGGGATTTGCCTACGCTGTGTTTTTAATCCAGCCTAATTTAGAGCAGATGGCCCTGAGAGCTGTTCATAGGGGTAGATGCAGTACCAACTAGTTCCTCCCCATGTCAGCACCTGCTCACCATCAGCAGGGCAGTCCTCAGTTGCCCGCGTAACCAGAGGGGCAGGAGGTTCTCTTGCTCTGTCCTCTGCTTGCAGGAGCCAGGCTCTACTCAGTGGCAAACAATGATAGGACAAGGGGTAATGGGTGCAAACTGGAACACAAGAGGTTCCACTTAAACTTGAGAAGGAACTTCTTCTCAGTGAGGGTGACGGAACAGTGGAACAGGCTGCCCAGGGAGGTTGTGGAGTCTCCTTCCCTGGAGACATTCAAAGCCCGCCTGGACACATTCCTGTGTAACATTATCTAGGTGTTCCTGCTCTGGCAGGGGGATTGGACTAGATGATCTTTTGAGGTCCCTTCCAATCTCTAGCATACTGTGATACTGTGTGATACTGTGTCTTTTCACCTGCCTGCCTCATCTTATTATCTGTAATGTTCTGGAAGAGGTTAGTTAAATCTTCTTCTGTCCCTTAAAATCTGGTGATGGGGAGGATATGGAGGAGGGATGCTACCTGGTTAGTGGCTTAGGGTAAGTGGACTCTGGAGACCTCAGCAAGACAAGGAGCTGGAGGTGCATCATGGGATTGCTCAGGTGAGAGGTGACATTGAATCAGCAGTGAGGAGTGATGGGTTAACTTGCTGTTTTCCTCCTTCAGAATCTGATTATATTATTGGAAAATACCCAATGATGGGTATCAGGTCTTGGGAAGGGCTGGCTGCCTTAGTCTGTCTCTTGAAATCTCCAGTTTCAGAGTCCTATAGCTTGTTGTCAGCTCTGCCAGATGATGTTAAAGACAAAGTCAACGGGCTGGGTCTAAACTGGTCTTTATTCTGAAAGGGAAAAGGATGTGGTTTCCTTCTGACCCCATCTGGTACACAGGATGGATGGCTTCAAGTTTTCAGAATTTAGTGTGAGGTGTCCCTGCCCATGGCAGGGGGGTTGGAACTTGATGATCTTAAGGTCCTTTCCAACCCTAACTATTCTACGATTCTATGATCCTTTAACTACAACTAATCAGGAGTGAACAGACAACAAGTTCTCCAATATTGAACTGGCTTCATGCCACCTATTAGGAGATCATAGAAGGATGACAGATGCCTCTCAAGTAATGAGAGTCCTCACTATGTGAGTGATGAAGGAATTCAGTTCATCTGGATTGTCTTGTTACACTGAATAATTCAAACAACTGTAATTGTAATCATCAGTCACTAGTAAACAGGAAAGTTGCAGCAGGGTAACTGAGAAAGAGTATGGCCAGAAAATGCATCAGCCATATTTAGCATGCCCATTCTCCTGTGGTGTGCAGTTACTTCATAGCACCAGGTGGGCTGAGGTGTATAGTAGATAAAAAAAAAATGCCTCTTGCCTGAAATCAAATGAAAATAATTGAGGAGGAATGAAACTAGGAGGGGTGCAGAAGGGAGTTGAGGAAGGAGCCAGGTTCGAGACTTGTGGTACTTCCCTTTCAAATAAACTCATGCTGTCACAGACTAATCTATGCAGAAGTGTGGTCCTTCTGGACTGAGGTCCTGGTAGGATCTACATTCCCCAAGGAGGGACAAGTTCCTCAAGCTCATTCAAGATCATGTTTGGTGGTTGAGGAAGCTCAACCCAGGTGGCTCTGTCCCTCGGATTCTCTGTGGCCAAGGCTGGCAGCAG
Organism: Pezoporus occidentalis; assembly: GCF_034315485.1. Classification (NCBI taxonomy): domain Eukaryota; kingdom Metazoa; phylum Chordata; class Aves; order Psittaciformes; family Psittacidae; genus Pezoporus; species Pezoporus occidentalis. The sequence goes on from NW_026913953.1 coordinate 776,725, forward strand.
CACAGTGATTGTAGCTTAAGAAGTGGCAGCCAAAGCTGTCTTGTGCACATTTGTATTCATGACTCCTAACTGTTGTCAACCTTTAGCCAATACTCAGTGTATTGTGGACAGTTAGATTTCAGTCATTTGAGTCTGTGTAGTCATTTTGGATGTTTTGTAGCAGTCCAACCACATTGCAAACTAAGGCTCTCTGGAAGCTGTTAAAAGCATTTATACTAATGGTCCCAGGACTGTTTGCTTTTTCATGCAGCTACTGAGCTTTGCACTGGCATCACAACCTCACTTCAGAGGTCCACAATTCCACTGGGGTTTCTTCAATAGAAAGCCATCATTTTATGGTTTGTATTAAATAGGAAGATGAATAAGATATTTCTACTGACCTTAAATCCAGGGACATTCGTTTGTTAGGATCAAATTGGTGTTATACTGTTTCCTGTCTCATTTCCAAACAACCTGGTAGAGTGCAATGATTTTTTGGAAGATGGGGTTCTTTCTTTATACGAGTTTTGTATTATATGCATAGCCACAGGACTATATGAATTCTGGAAGAAATTCTTTGTTTCCTTATGGAGAATAGGATAAGGACTCCCAACCCACCAGTAAGGTGGTGGGCTGTGAGGTCATGTGGTGACTACTGGTCATATGAAATGAATAAATCTTTTCACCACCTTTTTAAGCACTGAATTCTCTCTGCTGCAATGAAATGCAGATTATCAACTAATCTGTTTCCTAGAAAGAGGAGGTTTCTGTTCTCTCTTTCTCTCATTAGTATTTCATAAAAATTGTAAATGCTCCCTTATTACCAAACTAGGAAATCTGTACATCACAAACTATACAGTTAAAAAGCACAACATGTACATGTGTTCCAATTAATCTGTATGAATGAATAAAAATGCACACACTTGCTAATTTATCTATATCTGGATATATATCTCTGGCATTTGCCACCTGTTGGGAGCGTGATACCGTAAGCAAGCACCTAACACTGTTTTGTATCATAGGGCCTTTTGACAGCTGATGCTAGGGAATGCTCTACCTTTGGGGATTAAGGGATAATTAGGACAAAGAAAACATACTGCAAAATATAAAATTCCTATGTTTAAAGCAAGAGTTTTGAGGTATTCTTTGATTTAGTTTTTATCTGGCCTACAGCCTAAAACCAAACCTAATTTAATGTGTTTGGAGAAATCCTCTTGTCATTTTTAGGGTAATTTAAAGGTGAAACATATAAGATGTTAATAACGTCACTTGTTAATTCCACATCCAGAATATTATTACACATCCAGAATTGCCTGAGCGTTGAATTACAAACACTGAACACAGATGAGAGAGAGTCACTGAGAAAAGGTTCCAGAGAAATAGGCTGTAATAAGTAGAAGGGGCTGTTGCATGTACCATATGGTGTGCTGTGGGTTATCCATGGGTTAATGGGTACAAAGTATTGCAAACAGATGTGACATTCAAGCTGTTCAGAGACTAAAATGTTTTCTTGGCTATCAGGTAGAACTATTCCTTGGCCTCCAGGTTAGAAAGTGTTTAAATTGTTGCTACATTTACTGCACTCTCTCAGAAACCTCCAAGGGCTTCTTTTGTTCATCTGTCTTTGTAACTTTTTGCTGGGTGAAGAGTGAGAATGAAACAAGCAGAGCCTTTTGGAATATTATTTTCTTCTGTTTCCAGAGCAGACTAATTCCATGGTGTGGGACATAAACACAAAGGAAAGGTTTAGCAAAGGAAAAGCTTTTCAGTCTTTCCTCATGCAAGGCAGAGGCACCTTTCATTGCTTTGCCGTATGCATTACTTTACAAATGAATTAATTCAAAGGTAACAAAGTACTTCTTGGAGACATATAAAAGATTTTCCTCTAAGGATAAAGGGAAAACAAATCAGTTGCTGTTCTCTAGAGCTGGCAAACTCAGAAAAGAGATTTGAAACTAAAAATATACTCAAATTCATGAAACCTGTAAGGAGGATATAAATTGTAAGCAAATAGTATGGTCTGCTTTGCTATGCATATATACATATGCAGACATTTGCATACATTTTTATTTTCATTTCATACAACCATTTGGTTCCTAGCATGCATCAAATGAAATCCATATCATCACTGATTTCAGAGATTCCCATTTCATCATCCTGTTCAATAGTCTCCAGGATGATATTTTGGGGATTTGGGTGTTTTTTTTTTAGCAGGACTAACTGTGCAAAATTTCACAGTGGAATCATATCCTCTTCTTTCAACCAAATGGCATATATTTTCAGAAAAAAAAAGCTTACCTCACTATCATAAAACATGTAAAAAAAAAAACACCTTACAGCGGCAATATAAAATAACTTACATCTTACAAAATAACTTGCAACTTTTAATAACTTACAAACATACACATATGCAGCTGTCTTTAATTATTCCCACAGGATTCACCTTAAATTCTGTAGCACCTTTAGTTTCCCAGGCTTCTCTTTCAGAAGGCTCTTGCTGATCTTTGTTGTCCTCCTTACTGTCTGCTCCACCTGACACTTGCATCTAAAGTGCAGCTAATGCAGCTGCACATCACACTACCTCACATTAACACGTGAGTTGGTACTGTTGCTCAAGTCCTGTATAATTTCTCTGTGGAGTGTTGTGAGACCAGGGAAGGAGGTCATCTGAACTAGCTCAGCTCCTCAGTGACGTATGAAAATATTTATTACAGCCAGGTATCTATATAACATTTCACCAGCCACTGACATGCAGTCGTGCTCAGAAGTGAAGCAAGGAACAATGACTACAGCAGCCTAAAGAAAAGTAAGTTGGGTGAAATCCACACATGAAAATAGAGATAAAATAAAGGCAAGTTAGAGTTGGTTAGATGGTATGTGGAAGACCCTGGGGTTACACTTGTGCATTAGCAATCAGGTCATGGATACAGAATGAAACCCAAAATACAAAGCGGTCTTCAAAGAGGTAATGAGAGCTTTCAAAGAAGTAAAGGGGAAGACACAGGCTAATTTCAGAGGTGTGCTTGGCTGGCTGTGTAAGCAGTGCAGTGGCTGGTTGCACCTGAAGGATGATCACAACCCAGGAGGTGCCCAGGAACTGGCACCACCAGGCGAGTCTGGCTCCATTCCTCCCTCAGGGTTGTACACTTGCTGGCTCCCCATGTTGGTCTCTGCCACCTCTCTGAGTGCCTGAGTCCTCGATGTGCTGTAAGCACCAAAGGTGATTGCTGGGGGCTTGTTTTGTTTTGCTCAGTATTTGCAAATTTGCTGATGCAGATTGAGCCTCATTCATTAAAACTAAATGAATTAAAATCATGATTAATAGTAATAAATGCAGCTGTTAGATTGTGGACTTTACTACCTGGTCTCTTTGTCTACTCTCCATTATTTTAAAACAGCATCTGTTAGCTTACTTCCTCTAATCTTGTATGAGAAAGTGAAAGAGATGTTTTCCTTTTTAATAAAGAAAATAATATACAGCATATGATACTGCTTTTGAAATTTCATAGCTCCATATGCTACTGATATCGATGATGAACTCAAGGGCTACACTAAAAATAACCAAGATAGTTTAAAAAATAATTACTACTCCTTCCTTAGGTTTCAAAGCAGAACACAGAACAGTAAATAAATGAAAAGCAAGTACTTTTCCCAGGAATGTTTTTTACTGTACATTTTGTAGCAAAGAAAAATAAAAGGAGAAAATAAAGGAAAAATATTCTGATTACAGGGATGTCATTTTCTAAAACTCCAAGTAGGAAACATGACAAATACAAGACAAAGTACACAGCCATGTCACAATATATCTCTGCACCTTTAAAAAAAATATACATAGAATCTTTTTCATGTGTTATTTTCTCTGCGCTTTGCACCCTTTCCGCACACTTCTTACAAAATCATAGGATTTACAAAATCAATGTGCGATTTCAGGATGGTTCCCAGCAGCTGATCACAAATAAATAACAAATAAATGAAAGGGCAATTGCAGTAGCCACCAGACTGCTGGAAATCACAGTAAAGTTGTTAAGAAAAATTATGTCAAATGGGTGGGCAATGTGCATTTACACAACCATAGCAATGATCCCAAAACCTAATGTGAGAAACAGTTTACAAGCCCTAAAGAGCTCCTGTTCTTGGTTAGCAAGGACCTTAGTGAGGGTGACAGACAGGAGAGCGGGAGTATGCTGGGGACTGGGGGAAAGGCTATCATCTGTAATACAGGGGACACATAGGAGACCCCTTCTCTGAGACAACTAAATTTATGTTGGGTTTGGTGGCTAATTTGGAGCATACCCAATTCCCTGAAATACACAAAATCTTACATTTCCTGTGATGCTACTGATAGAGTTAAGCCATATCATGGTGACTAGACAAAGCTTTTTTTCACAATAAAGTAAAAGTCTGTGTTGTTTTGTTTTTTTTTTCTGTCAGCTGAACAGTGACAGTGTGGCCTTTGCCAGAAGCCATTAGTATTAATAATGTGAAGAGTTCATGGGAGCTACTTTCATTTTCCCTTTATTTATCCTTTAATAGGAAACCTTGATTGGTATTTTCCCTATCTATCTTTGACAGCAACACCACTACAGATATCAATAGCTGCTGCAATCTGCCTTGAGCACTGACAAGCAGAGACTATGAAGAAGATGGAAGAAAGAGGATTATCTATTTTTTTTTAATGTATTAGCCCCTAGATTTTATTTTTCTGAAGACATAAAAGGGGTGCACTGGAGGTGAGTTATACAGTACATCAGAAATTTGACCTTCGTACATATCCTTCTTTTCATCTTGGGGATTTGATGAGACTGAAAACAAAACAAAAAAATGCATGGAAACATATTTTGTGTTGGGGGGAAAAAAACAACTCAAAAGCACTAACAAGGCAAACCAGAAGAGAACTCATTAAATTTGAACCAAAAGCCCACTCAAGAACAAGTATTGTTTTCCCAGATGTCACAGCTAACACCATGAGATTATGCCGAACAGTTTGCTCTGATCTGTCCCTGTGGATGCCCTGCCTGCACTTTTGAGAAAGTCACTTGCAATGACAACCAGATATATCCTAGCATGAGTTTTATATCCACAGAAGTGTACTTCTATGGTTAAAAGAGGTGCCCTTTAAAAAACAAAACCAAAACAAACCCTGTTAAATTATGTTTATGCTGTTAAATGCCTTTTCATTTTCTTTGCTTAATGGTTCACCAAGAGTCTGAATAACTTTTGGAAAACAATGCTAAATAAACCTACCAAATGCCTGGAAACATTCACTCATGATTTAGTTGGGGCCAGATAAGAAAGGCTCCATACATGCCTATTCACATTTCATGACCTTCTTTCTCTTTTAATATCCCTGTTACTTATTTGTTTACTTATCTTTTTGGCTGGTACAACTGAAAACGTTTCTTCCCCTCTCTTTCCAATGAATGGCCCTGCAGCAAACCACGTTTTATAACACATGAGGGGAGAAGAGGAGGGTGGAGACATTGATATTTACACTGTGCTTTCCATTACCCACTCTGAGCTCCCGAAAGTCCCTTTTACCCCTGTTAGGTCATTGTCATCATACTGTAAAAGCATGCCGTTCACCGAAAGGCTTCTCTTTGTCCAAATGTTTGTTATCTTTTTTGGGTAGGTACAACACTGAGATGTGGTGAAGTCACCCATGTCAAAAGAATGGCTACGTTTAGTTTTGCCCTCCAGAGGCAACATGAGGAGGCTGCGAAATTTGGACTCCGGCTGGCCCAACAGTGGCTCTTTGTCCGAGTGGCAGGCCACTGTGGAAGTTCTTGAGTCTGTCATCTCCTCCTTTTTCTGACGTTTTAGTTCCAGGGAGGCAAAAGCTCCCATTAGCCGGTCAATATTGTGTTTTGACCTGGAAGGAGGCCTCCACTTACTGGACAATGTGCCCTGTTCACTTTGGAGGCTATAGTCATCACACTCACGGCTGTTTGCAGAGCTGGAGGAAGAGGAGATGCTGCTCCGTGCAGACTGACAGTTGAATTCCATAAGTTCGTTTCTCACCACCACTTTGGGGTTGATTTGGGGCAAGACTCCATTCTGAACTGGTTGTGCTCCATTTGTCTGTGAGTAGACATTGCTGACGTTGGACATCTTGCCCTGGGAATTGCCGCAGACCTTATAGCGGACCATGAGAACTACAATGAATACCAACAGAGTTGCCACAATGATGCCTCCAATGATCAGAATCATGGTCCCTCCCAGGAACTGACTGTGCATCGACTGACACTGAGGGTAGTCTTCTTTGGTGAAGAACTGAGCGCATCCCACAATATTGGTGGCAGTAAGGGTTGTGGCTGTGTCATCCCACATTGCCAGGACGCAGAGGTCATAGCCTGTTCCAGAAACAAGGTTGTTTACAACAAAGGCTTTGTTTGTAGCTGGAATCATCCTTAAAAAAAAAAAAAAAGAAGAAAAAAAAAAGAAAAAAAAGGTTACTTTTGACACTAAGGGAAAAGAGAGGAGAAGAGGAATAAGAACAGTATGGTGTTTACTGTTCTTGGTACTGGCAGAGAGGAGCAGAGCCGTAAAATTCAAACAAGTGTTCAGGCTTCCCAACTTCTGTGGGTCCAACATCCCACATTCATAACCGCACAAGTTCTGAGAGCCATCTCTCAAATGTGCAATGAAAGGAATAGGAAACCGCAGACCAAACCAGTCCAGTGTTTTGTCTTTTTTCTCCTCATTTTCATCTGTCTTAATCTTAAACATACTAAAATCTGAACAAATAAAATAAAAATATGTGCCTACAAGGAGTAGTTCTTTCTGAGTGCGCAAATGACCCTTGCACTTGCTGAGTCTGAACCTGGCAGTTGTGAGATCACTTCACACATGCCTGAACACTTACTAATATCAGCAGGTTGCTTTCCTGGTGAAGACAACAGGCTATGTTTAGTTTTCCTGTTCCCTGAGAATGCAATACAGGCAATCACTTCACTCTCACACCTACTTTCCCCATCCTGCCCACTGTGGAAAATATCTCCTAGAAATGGAGCTATCATATTCTTTGCCAGAAATTTCTCACTGCAACCACCTTATTGTGTGTGCCTGTAAAAGAAATACCAGCATTGGCAGTATGGGCTGTGGAAGTGTGAGAAGAGGTAGAAAGATCCAGGGATGGAAAGAAGAAGGTTTCTTTAAAATAAAAAAAAAAATATACGCAAATAGAAACCAAAAAAACACCCCAAACCAAACATCTAAGCCAAGCTCCAAGTTTGGTCATTTATGGATATTATATTTTGCTGCCACAAAAGCAGCCATTTGAACTCATTGCCATATTAGACCATCACTAGCATTCAAAATTAGCAGATAGGAATGAACATGGTCTACCCTCACTTCAAACTGGTTAAAATTGCAGCATGTTAGTGGGATACAGCACAGAATCCCAGATATGGTGCCTGCTGAGCAGCGAAAAAGAAAACTGAAGAGATGGTCCATGCAAGCTTGTCTTTACCTCCACATAACAGGCTTGAGTGAGAGACAAAAGCTGACACTAAAAGCAGCCCATTCTGACTTAGAGCTGCACATATTTAGCACCAGCAACAAGGGAGCCCTACAGTCACTTACACCACACAGCAAGCTGGTGTGACTGTAACTGGGAGAGTAAGGCCTGGCAGGAGGAAAAAGCCAGACTCTTTGCGGAGTGCCAGGCTTTCTTAGCCTGAAATTGTCATCACAGCTAGCATAAACTTCAGCTCTGCAGAGGCCCTTCTGTGCAGTGTGAGGGATCAGGCCTGTACAGAGGAGCAGCAATGCAAATATGCCGCATAAATGAGCTTCTGATCATCTTTGCATTTATGCGTTCATACCACTTACACAAGCTTTCACTCTGGACACAGGTGAGGATGTGGCTCCTTTTTAAAAAGCTAACAAACACACACACACAAATCTGTAAGGAAAAGAACTATCAATGAGAGATACCTGGAACATAAACATCAATGTTATGTTTTTGAGGTTCTGGGTACACTTATCATCCTAATGAAGATGTTCAGCATAGACATAGATGAGCTATTCAGAATGAGCTGAGAGGTCATAAAGTAACCCTCCTGGAAAACTCCAGATAGAGTTGCTAAAATGGTTTCTAATGGTCGAAATGTTTGGTCTCAAGTTCTTTTTAAATGGACTTCTCTCCCTGTGGCTCTGAGAACAACACACCACTGGCCTCAACAGCCGAGGTAATGCCTTCACTCTGTTGAATAGGTTGAGGCATTTCATACGCACACATCAGGGATGATATATGGAATAACAGAATGCTATTGATCATCAAATGTATGATCTTCAAGCTCTTGAACAGTTTCACCAATTGCCTTACATCTCCTTCTGTACCACCTAGTGCTATACTCCACCTAAAACCATCACTCCCAGGGACCTGCTTAAAAAATTCTGCAGTGTGCAAGTTGTTCAGAAATTATTTCACTGTAAAACCTTATTACAAACAAGTAGCACTGTTAGCAGAAACAATAATCAACCCTATAAACTGGGTCTATGACTTGGGTCATAACTCTTGAAAAACAGAGCTATAACACCATCTGTTAGAGCGATTTCTTTTGTTTTGCACTCATAAAACACAGAGAGACCCCTATATTCTCTTCAAATGAACAGCAACCAAACAACTGGATTTACATAGAATATAGCTTTGCATGTATCTTATGTGTATAGAAATGTAGTCTTTCAGACTGTATTTCAGACAGTGTTAACTGTATAGAGTGAACACTAATAACTTCCATCATTTACAACTTGCTTTCTTCTAATACAAATATACACAAGCTACCAAGAAAATGTAACTGCCTGGAATATTTCATGAACTGGCAGGTAGTGACAGTGGTGTGAAAGGTAAAGCCATTCCATTTTAAAATGTACAGTAGTAAGGCCATAGCCAGTCCTAAAGCTTGGCCAGGTTAACTACACTGAAGCTTGCCATAAATGCTTATCTTAGCCTTTAAAAGAAACTGAGTAATTTCTAAACTCAGTCAGTCCTGGAAGCTACAGCTATGGTAATACTGGGATTAATAATAGCTTTATAAAAGATCACAGTTGCAATCCTAATTATGGAAAAAGCAATCAACTCTCCATATACATCTAAACTTCAAATGTTCTTGTAAAATATTCAAATTAATGTTACTGTCAAAGAACAGCTGAGCATAGGAATAAGCACCAAGTTCAAGACTACTAAGAGTTAAGTAATTAGACTCAGTTTTCTAGCTTGCAGGGAAGACAAGATTGTTTTCATGAAGTTGCCAAATTGTGAGAGTAATTTGGCACTCCTCCATGTTCTAGCCCACCCTTCCAAAATATACTGTCAGCCAGCTATGACAGATGACATTGCTTAACGTTCCCACACCTAAAATCAATGCAGACACATTTTCACTCTGGGATATTGATGACTCTTCAATTGTAACCAACACAGGTAGCTGCAAGATGCTACTTCAGTCTTTGCTTTGCTGCCTAAGAGAGGGAGTCTTTTCATAGCTGCTCTGTACATGTAGCACCACATGTACAAGGACCACCATGACCTGCCATTGGGACTCAATAACTAAGAGCTGCCACAGAACTAAAAGGGGTCATTAAAACTGTATCTAAGCAGAGACTCTGCAAGGCTTTGTTCATTTCAATCATCAGCTAAACACAGTTGGTTCCAGGTAGCAAGAATCTATAGCCTGGTTCATTGAAATCAAAACTAGCTGTGTCAGGGACAACGGATAATGGTCCATGGTGAAACACACAAAGGTAGAAAAGTACTGTTTGTCCATTTTGGCTCCTCCCCAGAGAGTCCTGCTTTAGCTGCTCCCCAGAAAGTCCAGCTTTGGTTCCTACCCAGAAAGTTCTTCTTTAGAACTCCCTGGAAAAGTCTCGACCCTCAGAGACCTTTCTAGATATTGCTGGCCACTTCCTCTGATGTAGGCTGCCCCTACATCTGGCTGCCCCCCATTGGAATGAGTGTGCATTTTTGTCAGTATAAAAGCCTGAGCCTCATGCAATGCAGGGGAGGCAGAACCTCATACCACCAAGGTCTATGTGGCCTCTGCGGGGATGCCTGCTAAGGTTGAGCCTGTCACCTCGCACTGTGATGATGATTCTCAGGGCTGGTTTCCTGATTGTCTTCCCAGGGTCCTTGGGGTTTGTAACATAACCAAACATCAGAAGTATCCCTTACTGTATCCTTTACTATCTCTATATTTTCCTATATTAATAAACTAGTTGAGAGTTCTATATTTGCGTCTCGGTTTCTCTCACCTGGAATCCTCGAACTCTGGAACAGTAGCTTTAGAAAGTTGTTAGTTTTTGAAACTCATCAGATCCTAGCACTCACTTTTTAGATCCCAGATAGCAAACATACTTAATTGTAGCAGTATCTTAAGGCAAGGAGCCTGATATCGTCCACCTCTTCAAGGCAGTGTGATCTTGCGGGGATGCTTCTTGTCACAGAAGAGGAATAAAGTTCTAAATTTGATATTAGCCTTCCTTTAAGGAAAAAAAAAGTAACAGATGACTAATTGCAGGAGGAGATCCACTAGCAAAATGCTTACTTATAAACAGATAGTAATTATGATAGGTTTAATGTGCACAGATTAAAGAGTCTGGGAAGAGCGAGAACTGGAAAAGCAAATGAATATTCAAATATGTTAACAGTGTAAGTGTAAATGTAGTCCTAGCTGGGACAACAGGAAATATGAAAAACTCCCTTTAGCAAAATTCACTATCCAGATACTGTCTTTCTTGTCTGTTTTTTTTTTTTCTTGGGGTAGGAGGAGAAGGCAAATCCCCTCCACTTTAGTGCCAGGAATTTGCTACCTTATTATTAAGCTTTCCAGATTCTACCTGAAGGTCAAAATACCCCAAGGAAAACTATTTGTATAAGAATGTGGTTCTGACTTCTCTGAAAACCTTAGCTCTAAGGAACAAAACGAACATAGGAGTCTTACAACTGACCTTAATTTACAAAAGAAGCCCTCTTCTCTCACCCTTCGGCACAATAGCATCACTTATTGGAAAAGGAGGAGACCTATTGCCAGGACTGGAGTATGGCATAAGTTCTTGAAATAGAAAAGCAATAGACAGATGCTCCTATGAGAGTTTACATGTGATGAAGTGCTGTGAAGCTGAGATGAAAGTTTGCAGGGCTTTTCCAAACGATACATTTTCCTCAATCCATGGAGATTTACGTCTCATTTTGTGAAAGCACTAAAGTGACAGCATAAGACTGTTTTTTAAAAAAGGGTAGTGCTAGCACCCTTCTTTGAAGTCAACCCTATTTTCTACCACCACCATTAGAAAGTCCTTGCTATGTCCTTGTGGACACAACATATGGAAATCAAGTAATTTTGTAATTACTCACTTCAGAATGTGGTGACATTAAGAAAATTAGAAAATAAATAAGTTAGAAATGCGGGAGAAAAAGGTTTGCTGCAGACTTCACTTATAATCCCCGGTGCAAGTGAACACTGAAGCTTTCAGGGAGTGAACTGTATTGAGAATTTAAGAGACCCAAATGTTATTCTCTGCTTTATCAGTTATACTGATATCAGGCTTTACTTTATCAGTAATGCTCAGCTCCTGAGAAATCATTTTGCTGTACTATAAGTCTCCTCATTTATAAAATGGTGATAATGTCAGCAATCTCCTTTCAAAAGAGGCATGCAGTGTATGGGAAGAAATTAGTAGATATTACGATTACGCTGTAATATACAAATGGGTTCTTTTCTTCTGTGTAGCACTGGGGACTAGCAGGAGTGAACTGCTGGTTAATACTGTGGTTATGCAAAACAGACAAATTAGAGAAAAGACAGATTAAGCTAACTAACTAGGCAGTTCTATTCCTTTTCACTGCGCAAGAGGGATATGACACCATTTAGTTTTAGCCTGAAACTGCTTTAACCACAGAACTGACAGGGAGCTGTCAAGACACTTCCTTTGGGAAGGCACTTGCAGCTCCCAAGACTCAGTTTTATACTGACCTGCTAGACTATGCTGTTTTTCTCATGGTCCTTTTTTTGTATTATTCAGGGCTATGTACTATCTATATTGCAACACTTCCTTTGGAAGTGAACGCTAGTAGTTTAAAAGGGAAAGTTATGCTGATTTATTAAATTAGCATTTATTAGAATTATTGAATCTGAGAAAAGAAAAAAGAAAAGATTCTGCCTACATAGAATCATAGAACCATTAGGGTTGGAAAGGACCTTAAGATCATCTAGTTCCAACCCCCCTGCCATGGGCAGGGACACCTTACACTAAATCATATCACCCAAGGCCTCGTCCAACCTGGTCTTGAACACTGCCAGGGATGGAGAATTCACAACCTCCCTGCACAGCCTATTCCAGTGCCTCACCACCCTAACAGGAAAGAGTTTCCTCCTTATATCCAATCTGAACTTCCCCTGTTTGAGTTTTAACCCGTTACCCCTTGTCCTGTCACTACAGTCTCTAAGGAAGAGTCCCTCTCTGGCATCCCTATAGGCCCCCTTCAGATAGTGGAAAGTTGCTATGGTCTCCACACAGCCTTCTCTTCTCCAGGCTGAACAGCCCCAACTTCCTCAGCCTGTCTTCATACAGGAGGTGCTCCAGTCCCCGGATCATCCTCGTGGTACTCCTCTGCACTTGTTCCAACAGTTCCATGTGCATTTTATGTTGAGGACACCAGAACTGCACACAATACTCCAGGTGAGGCCTCACAAGAGCAGAGTAGAGGGGCAGGATCACCTCCTCTGACCTGCTGGTCACGCTCCTCTTGATGCAGCCCAGGATACGGTTGGCTTTCTGGGCTGTGAGCGCACACTGCCAGCTGATGTTCAGTTTCTCATCGACCAACACCCCCAAGTCCTTCTCCACAGGGCTGCTCTGAATCTCTTCTCTGCCCAAACCTGTAGCTGTGCCTGGGATTGCTCCAACCCAGGTGTAGGACCTGGCACTTGGCATGGTTAAACTTCATGAGGTTGGCATCAGCCCACCTCACAAGTGTGTCAAGGTCCCTCTGGATGGCATTCCTTCCCTCCAGCGTATCAACCGAACCACACAGCTTGGTGTCATCGGCAAACTTGCTGAGGCCGCACTCAATCCCACTGTCCATGTCACCAACAAAGATGCTGAACAAGACCAGTCCCAACACCGATCCCTGAGGGACCCCACTCGTTACTGGTCTCCAGCCGGACATTGAGCCATTGACCACAATTCTTTGTGTGTGGCCATCCAGCCAGTTCTTTATCCACCGAGTGGTCCATCCATCAAATTGATGTCTCTCCAATTTAGAGACAAGGATGTCGTGTGGGACAGTGTCGAACACTTTACACAAGTCCAGGTAGATGACATCAACTGCTCTACCCCTGTCCATCGTTCTGTAGCCCCATCACAGAAGGCCACCAAATTGGTCAGGCAGGATTTCCCCTTAGTGAAGCCAGGCTGGCTGTCACCAAGCACCTTGTTGATTTTCATGTGCCTTAGCATGCCTTCCAGGAGAATCTGCTCCAGGATTTTGCCAGGCACAGAGGTGAGACTGACTGGTCTGTAGTTCCCTGGGTCATCCATTTTCCCCTTCTTGAAAATTGGGGTTATATTTCCCTTTTTCCAGTCATCAGGAACTTCACCTGACTGCCATGATTTTTCAAATATGATGGACAGTCTGTCCACATGCAAGCTGCTGTGCTGGGACAACCTAATTTTGGTTAATGTTGGTATGAAAACACAAAATCAGACTTTCAAGCTCCCTGATTTCTTTCACATGGATGTGCTGGCAGCATGCATTTAATGCCCTGATCATTTGATGCAAATGGAGACATACCCTAGAACATTTGGCAGCACAAAAGATAAACCCATTCACACCAAACTATTCAGCTGCACAGAGAACACTGTTCATCTCAATATATGTGATACTAACTGCCTCTAAAAAAATCTTCACATGAATTCAATTCCAGCTAAAACATATTTGAGCTCATTAGCAGAGTAATTGAAAGCCCACACAATATGCTTTTTTAGTAAATGTGAAACTAAAGTATTTATGGAAACAATGCATAAACACAGTAATAAATTCACTCTGTATCATGTTAGCGTAGAGTTAGAAAGCTACAATGTTTCAAAATTTCACACCAATGTTTCAAAAGAGCCAGATGATTAAATTTGAGATTAATCATCAAAAAATATCTAAAGTCAGTAATTTATTCTACTGATAGGTGCAACCACACATTACAACTACTCCATTTCTAAAGGTGGGAAAAGAGGAAAGTTATCCATGAAAGGTGGGTTCAGGTCATAAAGCAGAGTGAGGGACCAAGTTTTCATAGACAAATGGCCCACACACTGGGCTGAAGTGTCATTGCTTATTCTCTCTGACTCAAGCAATTTTGAACTCTTTCTTGCAGAGCTAGATAGTTATACCAGAAAAAGTCATCCTACCATACCCACATAGGTTTCCAGAAGAGAAGCAAGATTAGAAGTAATGAGCACATTTAGGAGCTTGGAGGAAATTATTTCGAAAAAGAGATGCTGCTATTTTCCCGGCAGAGCACAGCTGTGAAAATTCAGCTATATGTTGTCCTTTTATTGAGAGTTACAAGTGGGGCTTTTCACTTATTTCCAGGCAATGAGATCTTCCAAATTATAATGGTAAGATCCAAAAAAAGCTGACTAGTTAATAGCTGTCCATCCCCTTTTTCTGCAAAAGCTGATGTGAGGAAGTGAAGGGAAAGGCCTTCAGTGACCTGCTAGCAATTACTTTCATGTTTACCACTCAGAGCACTTATGCTAGGTTGCAACTCATATGTCCTTGAAGAAACTTTGTGTCCTATCACACAGACAAATTTTATCTCCAGACAGTTGTGCTGGAATGACAAAAACTCCAGGCACCGCTTGAAGTTATGTTCGCCTATGTTTTGTAATTGACTGGTCAAGGAAAATTCCAGCATGCTGTTTCAGGCTTTTCTGTCACAAAAGCTTTGAGCACTGGTGAGGAAAGTGTGTTGTCAGCTAACAGGACTATCCTAACTATTCCAACCAAAAGAGTCTCACTGAGTGAATTAGAGGTCTCACTGCCCATAGAAACTGTGTACACATTGATACATGAGTCTGTATAAAATGAAGTGTTTCATCATCTGTTTAAGACACAATTTATGAGTTACTAAAAAGTTTAATCATATATTGTGTAAGGATTCCCCACCATAGTGGTTGAACTTGTTATGGATAGTCTCAAGAGATGGGGAATAGCTATATAACACAATCTCAAGCATGGCTATCATCATGAACTTGGAAAAAAAGAAATTTAATTCCCAGTGGAGAGAAAGGAACAACTGCATTTGCCAATTCTCCAAGACTGAGATAAGGAATATCAATTCACCAAAGATACAGCAGGAGTACACCTATGTTCAAAGAAGAGCACTGCCAGAATGTAGAAACATGAAAAGATGTGTATCTGGAGAGATTTTTACTATCACAGGCAGGTTGAAAAGCAAGTAGGAAAACTGTAAGATTGAGGACCCAGCCCTCTAGCCTTTAAGCAAATACTGGAAACACCTTCTACTATGTATTGTAACGGATACAGTAGAATCGCTTGCTGCTTGTAAATTAAGAAAACTTACTGAAAAACAATAAGGGAAAATTTGGCTAATAAACTTTTAGTATCAATCAGCAAGCTTTTAGATTCTGAGCTAGAAGAGAGAGAAAATCTTTTGCAACAAAAATCTCTGTGTCACAGACATGCACAGCAATGCAAAAGGTAAAGAGAACCAGGATGATTCACAGTGACCTTTACAATAACACTGGTGGAAAAATGTGCAGAATAAGAACATGGGGTGTAAAAATAACTAATGGTCAAAAGCATGGTCTCCTGGGGGGAGGGAACAGGGGTACAAAATGAAGCACAGCAAATATATGTAATAAAGGTACTTCCTTTGGGTAAAGCAAAGGAAAAGGCAGGCTAAAAGGACTAGATAGGCTAGACATGGAGATGTGGAACTCTGGAATGCTGTACAAAAGGCCAGAACGCTGTTACATCCTTTCAGCTTATGATACCAAAATTAGATAAAAGCATTTCTCATCAACCAAAGACACCTTTCTTGTTTCAAAGCTAAGCCTTTATTGAAACCATGCTGTGTTAAAAGTGACAAACACATTACTGAAACGGAAAGTGAAATCCATCCAGTAATGAGTTTCAATTTATAATGACCTGAGAAGGAAGAAAAGAAGTCAGTTGATAGATTCCAATAGTAGCACGATATTATCACCTACAAATATGTTTGTCTGCTAAAGGATCTTAGAGAAGTGGCACAGAATTCTAATACATGAACAAACTATATTAAAAAAGTAGTCTACTGTTCCTTAGACATTACAAATGAGAGCCAGAAAACTTAAGGAATCTGAAATGAGTCATCCAACAGGCTAATGGTGTGACCAAAAACCTGAATGTAAGCAAGAATCCCAGGTTGTGCATCCCAGTAGTGAACCCATTGCAAAAAAGAAAGTATAAGCAGTGTTTATGGGATTTTTCTTCTTCCAGGTACTAGCTATATACTTTGCAAATGCATATTTGGCCCTTCTCACTCACAGAAAGTACACAAAAGTTTTATAAGTACTTGGAAAGTAATTAAATCCTACTTTTAAGCAAGGTTATCTATTAAATGATTTGAGAAATATAAGACTGCTCAAATTTGGTGTCTCCCTTTTATTATCACAACTGATCTGCTTAGGTTTGATGGCATAACATTAAGAAGAGGCTCATACAATGACAAGCTCATCCACAAGCTAATAAGCTTTCACATGAAAAAGAACTACAACAAATGTTAAGGATGTCATCAGTCTGTTGATACAGATAAATCCAGGTTTGCTAGGTTTATTACGTCTTTACCATGATTAAATATTAGTCATTATACCTGAAAGTTTTTGCATCCCACCAGTAGAACAAAAGCTTCTACATGTTACAGGCATCCATCTGAGGTCATTACAGATAACAAAAAACATTTTGTGAACAATTTAACTGAAAAAAGTCTACAACTACTGTTGAATTACATTTGTAAGAGTGCCCTGTACTGAAAAACTTTCAAAGCAGTGAGTAATGAAGGAAAAGACTGGGAGATTGCTCTGCTCTATGGAGTTTCAAGTGTAAAGCCTGCAAAACTCTCCCTTCACTCTAACATCTTCTCTGAGCTTTCCTGCTGCACAGATAGAATAAGTACGACATGCAAAAATGACCCTAAGAGGTAAAAAAAAGGAAAGCATGAAATAAAATGTAAATCAAATACACAATGATATCAAATCCACAATTTTTGTCTGCTGGGAGAATACAGAATCATTTGTCACCTCTACTATCAGACAAGGGAATGCTGTCCTCATCCTATCAAAATAAGCAATAGTAGCATTTTGCAAAACGTTCACTGATATTTAGGAGCAAAAATGATGAGCAGAACATTGATTCATAACATCAAGCAGCATCAAAACCTCAGGGTGACCCCTCTGAAAAGGATAAGGAGCAAAAAGCCAGACTCCATCCTTCCTAGAAAGGAGGGTAAAATACTAAAATAAAATAATAAAATAGAACACTCATTACATAAAACATAAGATTCGAGGCTTCTCGCAGAGCAGAACCAGCACTGCAATCTTGGCTACATTATTTCTATGACTCTGTTTTCCCATATATATATTTATCATGAGTATTATCAGTAACGGCCTTTGACTCAACATTTCTAATAGCCAATGTAATCCTTCAGAGGAAACTTAAGAGCACCCCTCCTTAGCTACTATACAAGCTTGGAGAGTTCCTTACCACTGCAGTTAAGAAAGAGCAAAATCTGTTGCTGTCAGTAAAGCATTTTCCTTTTTTAATAAATGAACAAAGAAGTAGTGGAGCGCAGCTGAGAGTACCTGAGCATGGCAATAGTGAACAATAATTCTACTATCTTGTGAAGTCCTGCAAAGCTGTACTCCATTAAAACTGCTAATTTTGGCTTCTCTGCAGTGGGCTGGGTTGGAAAGTCCTAAGCTTGCCCCTGTACCACTTGATACACAGCTGCTGGGCTTCGAGTTCACTTCTGTAAATGATAATTGAATCCCCTTTCTAGGTCTCACCAAGACAGTGCTGTCCATGTGATGTGCAGAATTTGGGTAAGCACTACAATCAGTCTGTGCCAGGACTTCAGCAAGGGAGTGTCTGTGTTTTTGCTCAAGGAAAGATGTTAGACTTGAGCACCTTGACTGATGAGGTGACCTTTCTATCTTCTTGTTGAGGAAATCGGCCAGCTTTGGAAAGAAGGGATTTTATTTTATTTTTTTTTAAGTTAAATTTCCTTCCTTTTTCTCTGCCTCACCAAAGTGACAGGAGGGAGAGTGACCAGCAGAAGAAATGAAGCTGCAAACCTGCTCAACAGCGACTCTGACTAAACAAGAGGAGAAGGTGTGGCATGTACCCAAGTATTTGTAAAAGGACTCCCCACATTTCCCCAACAATATATATCAAAAGAAGCAAACAGGAATGGTCTAAAATCAGCTGTCTTTTGTCCTTGAATCAGCTTGGGAGCTGCCTTTGTTTCCACAGTCCCTGCAGACATCTCAAGCCGAATGCAACCCTGTGTTTCTCCTTATGCTTTTCCCAGCAGACTGTAAATGTAAGAAAAATCCCATGCCCAAGCACCTCGAGGACTTCTTATCCACTTTCTGATTCAGTGCTGCTTTCAGGAGAGACATTTAGAGCATGGTCTTTTTCTGGCCACAGGCACACTCTCTTTGCAGGTGCATATTTTTACATACCTGCAATGTTCAGTGGAAATCTTTTTCCTGGACCTGACTGGGGAAATATTTGCCTTACTGTGATGGTGCCACAGATCATTATTTGGCGGCTGGAAATTTCTGCATTCAGGGATGTAGCGGACATAGCTGTGGCATTGCAGAAATTTTCTATGAGCTGCTGCCTTTTACATAACTTGGAGAAGTTACTATCTAATGCGCCTTGTAGGCAGTTTAAAATTAACTTAGCCAACAGAAACTACAAACAGAGCCAAATGATTTGCCACAGTGCATGTGTTTCTCTCTTCCACATAACCCTGACTTATAAGCCACAAGTCAAAGATTATTCTGGTCCTAAATTCACACGGCTATGCACCTAATTAAGGTATAACTCTGACTTGTGGTGATTAAATTTCAATGAAATATTAAAGAATGATTAAATGGTTTTAACATCTCAGCAGTAGAAAGATTTTATTCTGTCATGAATAAACTTCATCATTATGCTTCAGAAAAAGAATTGTTTTTTAATGACCACGCTGGCAACTTTTGGCAGTGCCATAGAAAAGGAGAATAACACAAAAGTTTACCCAGGGATGACAAAAGCAGACCTAGCTAGGGTACCTGACAAACATAAAACCCTTACTTAAGCAGAAATTGCAAGTTTGACAAGGGGTGGTGTCAGGAGTGTACATTTTCAACGATGGGAGGAAGAAAACTTAAAATGGATGCAGGATGACTCAGATAAAGGTGAATTGGAAGTATATGGAGCAGTATGGCCATAAAAGATGATACAGCAAAAATGCAAATGTGCCAACTGTTTTCATCTTGGTTTAAATCAGAGTGATGGGGATGAGCAGTGTGGTTCTCTGGAACCTTTTGATACTGAGACTGTTCACCCAGACACATGCACGCTATGACAACACTTCCTTCAGTGAGTATCAACAGGAGTGTTTTAAAGCTGTGCTTGTGCTCACTGTATCTGTACAAACCTGTACCACTGCATCAAGTCAATGATTATTTCTCAAGAGAAACATGACCCTGCAATTGCTCAGGTGAAGCCCAGCTGACATAGTAGTACCTGAATCCTTGACACAGGCATGTCAATGACAACAGCAGAAACAGCAAAAAGGAAGATTGACGAATGGCTCCAGTGACCACTAACCATCCCAGACAACAATACACCCAAAAATCTAGATCTAGACCAAACCTCTTACATAAAGACTAACAGCACAGAAAGCAGGCTTAAATACAGAGATATATGCCTGCAGTGCTTAAAATATCCTTGAACACATCTCTGTTCAAGGGACTGGCTACAAACTGCATCCATACAGTCAAGAAAGAAAGAAGTATACATTTTAATTTTCCCTCTCAGGTACAGCCCAGTGTAAAGTATTAGAACTCTTCCCAGTTTACTCACAAGTGTGTATTGCAAGCTGGATCTTGCTGAGATAAAATAAATTGAAAAGATTCCAGAGGAACAGGGTAGGAGAGACTTAATGGATCTTAGCTTAATAATTTACCCAGGGAATAAACAGTGATAGAGACTTTGATCCTGCCATGTATTTTCTGCATCTGTGGACTTCACTTAAGGTTTGGTAGGATCTTTCCTATCAGAGTTTTAGACCAGGAGATTCTGAAATGATCAGTACCTGTTTTTTCCATCAACCTTACTTTCAAGACTGTAAGGGGAGGGTTGGTACTTGGAGAGAATCACTGAATGAAAGCTTGACAACCTTCTACCATGTAAGTTAAAAAAGCTCTTCTTAGTTCTCAAGGAAGATGAAGCCATGTAATACCTATTTTTGATACAGCCTAAGCAGATTCATTCAGGATGTGATTGCTGTGACATGAGTGGCAGGTAAAGTAATGAGTATTCACACAAAAGTTAAGGCAGTTGAAATCTTAATGCATAAAATCATCATAAAATACATCTGTGCACACAGAGATGTTCAGTTTTATTGAACCTCATGACTTTATCAGAAGACTTTGATTGAAAGTTTGACTGCTTTTACATTCTTGCCTTTATAGGGAGATGGTTCCCAAATGTTAAGAGCAGTACAGGTTGTCATGATCATCTAATTGGAAATTCTGGACAGCAAAGTCCAGCACAGGCTGAGGAGTTTATCCAGGGATTCTTCCAGTGAGCCCCAGCACAGTGGTATACTGGAGATACAGTCTTAAGGATTTCTCAAGGGAAGAGGAGTTGGTGACTTCACCTTCTCCTACCAGTTCATACCACAGGTTAAACGCCACAGCTCATTTCCCATTTCATAGAACCATAGAATAGTTAGGGTTGGAAAGGACCTTAAGATCATCTAGTTCCAACCCCCCTTCCATGGGCAGGGACACCTCACACTAAACCATGTCACTCAAGGCTCTGTCCAACCAGGCCTTGAACACTGCCAGAGATGGAGCATTCACAACTTCCTTGGGCAACCCATTCCAGTGCCTCACCACCCTCACCAGAAAGAACTTCTTTCTTATATCGAATCTAAACTTCCCCTGTTTAAATTTAACCAGTTACCCCTTGTTCTATCATTATAGTCCCTAATGAAGAGTCCCTCCCCAGCATCTTTATAGGCCCCTTTCAGATACTGGAAGGCTGCTATGAGGTCTCCATGCAGCCCTGTCTCCTCCAGGCTGAACACCCCCAACTTCTTTCTCAGCCTATCTTCATACGGGCGGTGCTCCAGTCCCCTGATCATCCTTGTGGCCCTCCTCTGCACTTGTTCCAACAGGTCCATGTGCATTTTATGTTGAAGACACCAGAACTGTACACAATACTCCAAATGAAGTCTCACGAGAGCAGAGTAGAGGGGCAGGATCACCTCCTTCGACCTGCTGGTCACACTCCTTTTGATGCAGCCCAGGATACGGTTGGCTTTCTAGGCTGGGAGCGCACACTGAAGCCAGCTCACGTACAGTTTCTCATCAACCAAGTCCTCCTCAGGGCTGCTCTGAATCTCTTCTCTGCCCAGCCTGTAGGTGTGCCTGGGATTGCTCTAACCCAGCTATAGCACCTTGCACCTTGCATTTGAATGTATAGGTCTTCATTTCAGCCTGATTAAAAATGAGCAGTTTACACATCTGTATGTAAAGACAAACAAGAAAACAAACAGACTTTAAGGCAGGATGAAGTCAGCCTTTTTAAAGCTGTTTTGAGTTATTAAAGTTGTCAGTTTTGTTTTTAGAAGAGTGAGAGGATGGTATGAACTTCTATATGTGAGGGAGGAGGGCAAGGGGTGCTGAGATTTGGAATATAAAGTCATGGGTGATGGATGGTCTAGCTAAGATGACTGGCAAAATAGTTAATGAGTTCTCACAAAATGGTGGAGAGATTGGCTTGAGAAAGCCCAGGTGGCCACAGGCAATCTGCCCAAGGCCATGATAAACATGAAGACAGGTATCCATTTATTTATGGGAAAAGACCTAGGACAACTGGTTGAAATTGAAGGGAATGAAAAGACACAACAGAAAAAGGAGGACTATGACATATCATGTGTAAAAGAAAAAAGAAGCTAGTCCCATTCAAAGTCAGCTCTGGAATGTCCAGAGATAGGTAATTTGGTTTGTATCCAGCCACTTTCACTTGAAATGTGCCCATGGCTGTGAGGTACTTCTATGTGTTGTTTCATTATTAAAACAAATATAGAAAAAAAAAAAAAAAACATTAAGCAGCTTTTTCCAAAGATCACAGGACCACGTGAACACAAAACGTAAATCCACTGTCTTCAGTTTAGCATGCTAGTTACATTTTCTACAGCATTAACCAGTTCTAAGTTGCCTCTCCTATCACCTGGATCATCAGAAAGTCTGTGGGGAAGCCAGTACCATTCAGCCCAAGGTTTTATTTCAGAAGGTGCTTTCAAGAAAACCATTTTCAGAACTTTTGTTGTGTAGATGAAATAAAGGTGACCTTCATCCCTTACTTTTCCCTATTCAAGGTCAACAGCAGTTTTGTGATGTACTGACAATGGCATATGGTGAACACAGAGGATATCCCATTGATGTCAATGATTAGTAGTTGCACTTTGCTCTCCTCAGGGACATAACTCACTCAAAGCTTCAGCATCTGAGAATGATGGAACATCCCTGGAACAGCTAAATCCATAAATCCTTCTACACCAACAAAAAATTGCCTGCTCTCTAGGAGTTTCTTCATAAGTCACCTTATAATTTTCAGATTAATATGTGCAAGAGGGGAGAAACCAGATCACTGACAGCAGAAAGCAGAGAAGTAATTAAAGGCTGGTTAATGTCACTGTCTATACTCTGTTCACTGTTGTTCACATTGCAGGAAGAAAATGTCAGACAGGGAGACATCATTTATTGTCCACAGTACCTGCATCCGTGGCAGCCTTTTCGTTTGTAGTTGTGCTGGGAAGCGCATTCTCAAGCACATGACTTATCCTAAAAGCAGCTGTAAAATAACATCACGAACCAGCCTTCAAAAGGACTGCCTGTGGGAGTAGTGTATCAACCATGTCATTCAGAGATATATATCTTGCCGATTTCAGCCACTAAAAGCTTTTGTTTCTGATAGCTCTGTACAAATTCACGTATCAGAGAGAGCTGGATTATATTTAGGCTTGTGCATCATCTGCAAATGGCTCAGTCACTAAAAGATCCATCACCCTGGCTGGTCAGAGCTCAAAAATCTACCATTACTGAGACACAGAGTCGACCCCATCCTGGCAATGCAGGGGACCAGTCCTCTTGCGTGGGGCTGTGGCGAGTCCGGCTCATGGATTCATTTGAGATGTGAACCCCAAGGAAAGGGAGAGCAGCTGTCACTCTGCTCTGACTGTGTGCTGGAACTGAGGAGAGAAGGGCAACCCTCCTTGAGCTGCTTCTGCAATCACTGTCTAAACTAGATGCTGGAGGAGGTCTGGAAACCTCTTCTGGGACTGAGGCAGTCTGTCTGTGTAGGTTGTCAGCTACACTCAGTGTTTTTGTAACCAAAACAGAAGGTATGTGAGACTGACAAAATGCTAACTGTAGAAACTCTCAGCTACACACTGTAAAGTTCTGCTTTGAAGATTAACTGAGCTTTTCCGGACTCGTAACAGAAAAATCTCCCATAGCTCTCTGAAGCTGTGGCTTATTTAAAAAAAAAAAGAGATCTTAAAATGAAGTAATTTTATTTGTATCTTTTATTTTTAATAAGTGTGTTCACAGGTTCAAGAAAAAAAATAAATTAGCCTTTTCAGTTATCCATTTTCAAAAGCAGAACTTAGGAAGCTCTCTTTTATTGCTTGTTTTTCAGTAAAAACTTTAAAAATTTTAATGGAATAGAATATTATTTCCTACTTTACTTTTATTATTTTTTTAAATTTTATGTTGCATAATTTCATTTTGGGAGAAAAAGATGTACAATTTTCTGAGTGGTCCTACCTACAGATATTTAGAATTAGTGATGGCCTAATTAAGAAAAACTTGAATATTTCTTTGAAAGTCAGTCTTTGCAAAGTTTTGGTGCTTATCCAAATCTGAGTGAACAGCAGTGAAATTTCCATAGCTTCTGAGGATGCAAAATAGGACCAGAACCCACAGAAAAAGCTGTTCTGTTTCCATTCCTGGCTTGCGCTACAGCAAAAGAAAACACCTCATGCTACCTGTGTGCTGGAGTAGACAAAATACTGAATTTTTAGAGAACTCTGAGTGTTAACCCATCCTTAGGAAGCAATACTGCATTTCTTATCTCCAAGTCCTCATGGCAGGTTGCTTTCATCTGTGATTATCTCAAGCTTAGTTGCCATTATGTTTATGATAGATATAGGTATCAGGAACATCTTATGTTGACTGAAAACACTGTGCCCCAAGTATATACTAATCTACCTGCGCACAGGAAAATAATGGTTAGCATTAAAGATATATCTCAAAATAGTAGGGTGGGAAGAGAGAACATATGGGGAAAAAAAAAAACAAACCAGCAAATCATAAAACACAGCCCCAGATTATTTGACTAGGAAACATTTAAATGAAAAAAAACACCAAACCTTCTGCACAAAGAAGTCAGAAGTCTTGTTCTCATAATTACACTATTTGCAAAAAGTCTCATAAAACCTCTAGCCTGATAATTCTGAATAGAAAATAAATCTGAAGAAATCTCGATTTGGTCATTGATTAAATCACAAGTGGAAAAAGAGGATCCAGTCCTGACAAGTGATCTGTTGTGACTAGCTCTACTCAGCTCTTGATTTCTAGAAAAATCCATAGGGGAACAAAATGAGAAGAAATAACGATTACAGTAAGCAGTTACATGCAATTCATATTTAGGAACAGAAAGGGGGAGGAAAGGTAAACAAAATTCCGCGCCCCCCCCCCTTTAATCTCTATTCCTTCATGTTCCTTTTTATGCATTCACATATCACCTTTTTCATCTTGCATCTTCCATCTTCACTCCTCTACCTTTAGCTAAACATTGTGCAGCTCTTTGCCTTTTTTGAACTTTAAATCATTAAAAAAACATGTATGAGACAGCACTGCAGATAAACAGCAATGTGTGCCACCTGGTAAGTTGTGCTGTCACCGTAAGTAAAAAGACAAAAAATCATGCACTCAAAATTGAGCAAAACATCTGAAAATGTGTGAGGGGTCTATTGTTTCACAGAAGTGTAAACCTTAGTGGGGGTGTTGCGACTAGGACAAGTGTAGTACCTATTGCTAGTGTCAGAAAATGACTGAAACATGATGGCTCCCAGGACACAAACTTCAGCCACAGGCTTTCAACTTCTGCAGCTGTGGCTTCATAAAGCAGGGGCAATTTGGTTTCTGCCTGGCAGAGGGATTCATTGTTCACACCAAATCATCCCCTCCCTGAGGGAACTTGTGTAAAGTGCACAAGTATTTTGTATTAGTTGGATGTCCCTCAGACTACATGTTCAAAGCTCTTATAGGCACTAGACGGATGCATCTAGCAAAACCTCAGAATTCTGATGGCAAAGCTGGTTGGATACCCTAAATGAAGCACATTTCTAGTGTTAAAATAGGGGTTTCTCCTGGATCTAGAAGGTTTTTCTTGTCAGGAAGATTAAAATGAAAACTATTACTGTGGGGAACCACAATGTTTTTCCTCTCCTTGGCATTTGCATGCTCTGTTCCAGGCCCTTGCTCTGCTCCTCCACCATGGCCCCTGCTCATTTCCCACTCACAGACAGTTGCCCCTTCTGCTTGAACACCCTGACCATCCCTTTATCACTGCAGAGGCTGGCAGCAGGAACAACATGCAAGGAAGGAAGACCTCTGTGGTGAAGGGAGAGAGAGAAAAGTGAATGTAATTAATTTAATGAGCTTTGCTTCCAGGAGGAGAGTAACTCCCCAAGGGGCATGCTGTATGGTGGGGATGGAGCTGTCACACCCAAAACTGTAACAAACATTCACAATGAGATTGATAGCAACATTTCCACATTTTCCAATGAATATATTTTGAAAGTTTTCTTTCCAGAAGCAAACAAAGCAACTTTTATGGAGAATTTTCAGCCTAATTCTTGACAGAAACAGATGTTGCAATTTTGGAATTTCCCATGGGAGAAATATTCCAGGGGTTGTTCCATTTTAAACAGGGCTAGAAATTAAAACAGAGTTGAAATATGGTTTGCTTCTTCACAGACATTGCAGAGGCAGGTGGTTGGAGGGTGTGCCAGACAGATGTTGCATGCTACAGTAATGACTGTGAGACCAACCAGTGTGTTGTTTTATTTTTTCTTTTTTTTTTTTAAATTAGTTTTTAAATCTGCTCCTTGTTCAATGTAAGGAGCAATAGATTACTTTGTGGTTCTGTTCCATTCTATGGCAGATCAAGGATAGCTTTGGGTAAACTGAGACACTAGCTTCAAAATTTCCCCAAGTTAACATCTCATGTTTGGGAACTAGTAAATGTGACCTGATTTGAAAAGCAGCCTGCAGCTTTTTTGAGTATATGCCTCCCTGACATCAAGAATCTTAACCAGGTTTAGGCAAAAGAGAGAAAAATGGCAGAAGCCATGGAAACATTTGCAGACCATGTCCTCAGGGACTTCTCTAAGTAGAAAAAGGACTCTGCTTCAATAGCTGTTCCTGGACTTACTTTGCTGCCCAAAAAACATGGAAAGTTTCTGGAATAAGATAAGGTAAAGAGGGGTAGAAAAACAGTTTTAACCTAGTACAGATATATAATTTCACTAACAGACATGAAGTTCTGCAAGCTTGTTAATCAAATCTTAACTGGGGAGTTATGGAGATGAGCAAACTGTTAGGAGGCGAGTCCTGATGACTTGCAAAGCTTGATGATTCTCAGCACCATGCAGCTGTAAGCTCACAGCTTGGCCACCTTGAGCTACAGCAAGATCCTGATTAAGTTTATAATAAATGTAGGTTCCTAACTGTTTCATCAAAGCACTGGCCTTGTTACTGTGATTAGCCACATCCAAGGGGTGCCAAGAAAGAAGAAGGAAGAAAACTGTCTACAGCACAGTCCCACATACACACAGTGAAAGCAGGGAGACAGTAAAAACTCGTACTAAGACTTTGCTCAATAACACCTTTGATAGTTGAACACCACCTTGTAACTCTAAATGGGCAGCTATGAAATAGCACAGGATGGAGAAGCATGATTGGACATCACCACTACAAGGTTATATAGACTTTGAAAGAGTTAGACATCACTAGAAAAAATACACAGGTTACAATTCCATGACATAACAACATAAAACTTACCACTATGTGTGCTTATCAGGCCAAGGAGCAGCTCTCCTTGCCTGCTTCTCTGTGTTACTGCTTGTCTTCTTTGGGCTTTTCAAGAAAGACCAGACAGCTTTGATTACATTTACCTGTAACCACTAGTTCACCACCTCAGTGAGCAATGAAATCTTTGCCCTTTGTACAGCTAGCAACAGAAACAAGATTTATATACTGACAAACTAAGCCTGCTAAAGAAAGGGATTTTTTTGTTTGTTTGGAGATGCAAAGGCCAGATTCAAAAAGCCTTATATGTGCTAGATATGTGTTCTTTAAAGGTGTTAATATGAAGATTAATATAACTTTTGCAGGAGTAAAGCTGTATCATTATTTTCCAAATATTATTGCAAAAATATCAACAAAATTCTGCAGAATTTGTAAGTCAGTGTGCTACTTCCAGGAGTATGCCACTTCTGCCTTCCATACTGCTGTTCCTTTCACTCCACTTGGATAACTGTCATATTTAAACACCCCAATGAAACCAGTTATAAACATCTGTGCTACCACATAATGACATACAAAGAAAATTCTAGGAGAAAACCCAAACAGAAGCTGCTTAAGAAAAATTAAATAAAAGGATTTACTCTGAAAAAATACTCCAACTCTGGCACAATTAGTTAAATAAATCACAGACAATATAATTATCTATCATGAAGAGCCTGGATGGGAAAAAACAAAGAGAAAAGGTGAAATGAACATCAGTATTATCTTTTAGTGTAGAAAAAGTCCCAAACAACAGCTAAAATTTCACATGCTTCCATTAGTAAGAGTTTGTATTGCACAAGGTCTCATCACCTCTTCGTCCCACTCTAACCTGGTGCAGTAACAAAGTGCAGTACTGAACCCTGAAATGGGACTGCTGTGGTCCCTCAGGCTTTTATTAATGCTCTTCACAGGCATGAATCCTGCTCCCAGTGTTTATTTCATCTTTCCCCTGGCAAACAGTTCTTCATCTCACAAAAGGCATTAGTGTCCCTGAGAAAGAAAACAGAATTTGAACTACTAGCCATACTTATAACCTTGTGACCTCCACATGTCTCATAAATGCTTCATCTCTGACAGTATTCAAGACCAGGTTTAACAGAGCCTTGGGCAACATGGTCTAGTGTGAGGCATTGCCCGTGGCAGGGGGTTAGAATTAGGTATCTTCAGCTTCTTTCCAACCCTAACTATTCTGTGATTCTATGTTTCTAAGTAAATTATACAAGAGCCAGGCATCTATCAGAGGTACCTCTGCAGTACTGCTACAGAGAGATTGCAGCATTGCTCATGCCACTGAGGGTGCAGGAGGTTTGTCTAACCACCCAGAGCACATGGGGCTGTCATTGCCCTCTGCTCAGCCAGCAGCCTGTGGTCACTGAGGTGACTCCTTCCATGGTGGCTGTTCCTACTTTCAGAGCAGGACACTCACACCATCGTAACAGCAACAGGAGGAGGCTGCAATCATCAAAGGAGTGGGGGAGAGAAGCAGAGGTGTTCTTGTCTCTATTGCCTGCTCAGCTTACCAAACATCTGGCTCCCTTTCAGGGATGAAAGTGAAGACACAAAGAAAGACAGGATGGTTTCAAGCCAATTACCTTAATTTCTCTACACCTCTCCTGTTGCCCAACCCTGGCAGTGCTGTCAAATTCCTCCCCATGACATTCCCAGGCCATAAACCTTTGCACACAGCAGGCTGGTGACCCCAACTTGCCCCAGAGTAACCTGAAAGCTGAAATTCTGCCTGTACATACTCATATTAGCAAAATTCAAGTTCGCTTGGATCTGCATCCCAACACTGCAGTACAACATGCGGGGAGGCTCAGTAATCACTATCATGTGTACTTCTCATTCTGCACAAGCAGAACAAGCAGCTCCCACTCTCAGCACTCGCAGAAGGACTGATTCATCTAGCCTGACTACCTGAGGCAATCTGCCAGACAGCAGAGCTGCTGGTGGGGTGCCTTGACACTGTTAGCTGCCCATATGTCTATCAGGCAGCTACTGCCTGTGCAATCCCCACTCTGAGAAAAATTCAGAGAAGGGTTTGAGATATCTGCATAAGAAGCAATTCCAAAATCCAAGCTGATTGAATAAACAGATAATTTAAAAAAAAAAGAGAAAAAAGTGTTGGGTTGAACAAACAGCTCTTGCATTTGTTTTCTTGTCAAAATGAAGTAAATTATAAGGTAATAAATATATTACAAAATTAAAACTGAGGCAAATTCAAAATTATGCAAGAGGAAGGGGAGGGAGGACAGATGGGCAAATTCATCACAAATTCACTTCTAATGCTGGCTGTCTCAAACTCTTCATCTCTGCACACAAACTAATCTGTAAACCAGAAGGAGGTTATGGTATTGCCTTACCTTGCTGTCTACAGGGTTTTTTTAACCACCCTAAAAGCACAGCTGTAACCTCCAGTGGATGAGCTCTCCCTCATCTGAGAATGTTAGCTAAATATCTCTCTTGCTCAGCACTAGTGCCTCTCTCTGTGCTCCTGTGGCACACAGGTGATTTTGCTCCACTCTAAAGTGCCCAAAGGCTGAAATTAATTCCCATTTCCTTCCATGGAAAGCATCGCTTTGTGGTGTTCCTGTCAAATACTTTGGGACCTGATATGATCATGCTGTGATTCTGAGACATGAGCAGGGCTGTGGAAATGAGGCAGATCTATCTGCCTGCTGGCTGGGCTGCTTTTTGAATATCAGAACGTTTCATTTTAAACAGAGAAGTTTCTCAATGACATTATAGTTTCAAGGTTACTTCAGATTGCAGTACTAGCTTGTTATCCTCAGATAGGACTGGATTACCTTTGTACTTGGCCCCATTACAATTATTATGGATTACAGGGTACATGTCTCTATTGCCTTTATATTAGACTGTAAATCAAGACATTATTATTCCCCCAATTCATATTGGGGGAAAAGGGTAATATGGCAACGAAATAACTCATATTACGTTTTCAAAGACATCCATTACCTAATATTTTCTTCCTTTACCATTGAAAATTTGATCTACATTTCTGCTGTGCCCTTTTAAGATCAGAGAAAGGATAAATGACTTCCTTGTAGTACAAGCCTTCATTGAAAACCTACAACACTCAAAGAGTTACACGGAGCATGACTCTGATTTCTGTCTCAAGTTTTAAGGTTCTCAGCTTCTCTGAAATACTTTTCTTTCATCTTTCCCTGACCAGAGCATTAACACAGAGACTACTCACCATCAGCATCTCAATTAAAGATTCAAAAGAGATTTGAATGAGAAACAAATGTTGCATCTACCTTGTACTGGATCACCTGAAAAGAATGACTTTTGCTTACTCTGAATGCATATATTGTGCTCAGAAGATATGCTTATTATATGCAAATCCAAAAGTAACAAGGCTTGTAAGAGCTAAAGCCAATGAAGGCTTTATGATATAATGTATTTAGTCCAGTGTATCCGCCCTTTTTTATTTTTCTGGTGTTGTGTCTTTTAGAGGTCTATAATTTTCACATTACGGGTTCTACGTAATTTCTCTAAGGTATTAGAGCTGTATCATTTCTATCTTATGTTTGGGTTAATTGGTGCAATCATTGTATAAAAAGTACAGTTTTTCTGAAAAAAAAAAAAAGTCCTGAGCATACAAGCAGAAAGCCAAGTATGAAAAAGAAGGTATAACAGGAAATTCAGAACAAGCAATTAGATAGGTGAATCTGCAGCTATGGCAGCGAAATAAGGCCATAACATCTGAATATGCTTTAGGAATACTATACGTGCAAAACACCTGTGGATAAAAATAAATCATCCTCTCCCTCAAACAAGTAGTTTTCAGCCACTATTTTTACTCTAGGGTCACCATTCTTAAAGGAGATTTCTTAGTAATCTGGAAATTACCTAGATTGTTGTTGTCCCAGTTAAAACGAAGGCTGAGGTGAGGGGAGGGAGCAAGTTCTCAGACACAGATTTAGAAAGGCTAGGAGTCACACTCTGTTGTCACTGGTAGTTTTTCCATGTCTCCTAAAAGGACCGAGATGTCAGCAGCTGTGACACAAAATGGAGAAGAGATCATAGTGGATCTCTGAAAACACCTGGAATTTAATGGATCAGCACTGGGGAGACAAGGAGTTTTGCAAACCTGATGCAGGCAACACCTGAAGAAGTGAAAATTTGGACATCAAGTGGAGCATTTTGGGTGCTTAAGTGTGCATTACATACACTAAGTATGGAGGAAATTACACATACAAAGTATGGAGGAAATTTGCCCCTCTACTCCACTTTTGTGAGACTGCACTTGGAGTAACGTATGCAATTCTGGTGTCCTTGACATAAGAAGCACATAGAACTGTTGGAGCAAACCCAGAGAACGACCATGATGATAATAAAGGGGCTGGAGCACCTCCCATATGAAGACAGGCTGAGAAAGTTTGGGCTGTTCAGCCTGAAGAAGAGAAGGTTCTGTGGAGACCTCATAGCAGCCTTCCAGTATCTGAAGGGGCGCTATAGGGATCTTGGAGAGGGACTCTTCATAAGGGACTGTAGTGATAGGACAAGGGGTAATGGGATTAAACTGAAACAGGGTAAGTTCACAGTAGATATAAGGAAGAAGTTCTTTACTGTGATGGTGGTGAGGCACTGGAACAGGTTTCCCAAAGAAATAGTAAATGCTCCATCCCTGGCAGTGTTCAAGGCCTGGTCGAACAGAGCCTTGGGCTACATGGTCTAGTGTAAGGTGTCCCTGGGAAATAGATGATCTTAAGGTCTTTTCCAACTCAAACCATTCTGTGATTCTACGAAATCAAGACTCATTGTTTTTACTGTTCCTTTAAGGAGACTGCACACTTCTGTTGTATAGGTACATGATTACAACGAAGCCCTGATCTGAGTTTGATACTATTGAAGATGCCTTTCCCAAGTCAACAGATTTCTAACCTGCATTTAACAGCAGTAACAGCATCAAGAATGCTATATTTTATCTCCAAATTATGACTTTATGATGGGAAATTATCTGATTTGAAATGTGAGGAAGGACTTTATTATGAACACATTGAAGGCTTTACCAGGACTACTCCCAGCTGTGAATCATGTTGTTTCTTCAATTGGTTTACCAAATTACCTTAAGCTAAATATTTAACCTCCTTATTCCTCCATTTGTCTCTCTAGAAAACAATGGTAACCCCTAAAATACAAGATTTTCAGACTGAATGAAAGCCCATCAGAGTCAATGATGGCTACTCCTGAATGCTGAGTCAAGCATTTGATCAGTTACCTGTAACTATCAGTGTTAACTATTCTTATTTTACGTGACTATGAATGACCTGGAAGGTTGTTACCATTAAAAGATAAGCAAGTAGCAACAGTTGTTTCATAGAGCAGCACATGAACTGCTATAAAACTGTCCTAGATTTGAAATATGAAAGATAGTAGTAACTGTGCAACTCTGTGCTGGCTTCTTAATATTCAGGATTGGCATGAATCTGAATGTGTTAAAACTTTTCATTTAGAGATCAGATTGTTGACTCACCTGAAGCTTAATCAAAATCTTATTTCAATAGTTCTTTTTGGCATCAGATGTGTAGCTCATTATTGCAATGATGGGTGGAGACACCTCCTGGCATTCCAGTTCAAAGCAGCTGAGGGAGGGGATGTGGCAGATGTTATGGGCAGGTGTTAGCTCATCCTGAATTACCCTCAAATAAAAGTGCTGAGCCTTTGATGAGCTAAATAAATAATTAGCAGCAGAGAGAAAATGAGAGTACTACTAGCTTATGCTGAAAACCAATTCTGATTTCCTTTCCACCCTGCACACTGCCCTTGGCTCTAGTGGATTTCTTCACAGCAGCACTACAGGGGCTAAAATGAGATTCAGGCTCTGTGTCTTTGCATTCAAGCACCTGAGATTGAGCTCAGGGGTAGAACTGCAGCATACAATCTCTTCACATACCTCACTAAATGTTATTTGACTGCTGTTAAACTTCGAAGGAAATGAGAATGCCTCCAAGACAGTGAAAGATGCTGTCCTACCCTTCTCTGCTACGCTGGGGCACTGCAGAGTGCAGATTGGGCAGCAGTAATGCAAGAACCCTCTCACATGCTCTCGCATATGTTTTACATACTCACGTAAAGGGACGTATCTCCTGTAGGGATCAGAGGTCATTTAGTATTTTGCCTTTCTGTGGCAGTTATCAAGCAAGAAAATATCGGTCTGGGTAGCATCTGCACGGTCTGCCTCTGCTCATCATGAACTGAAGTGGCTCTCACAAATGGATTTCTCCTCAGTTTCTATGCATACATCAGGTGAATGATGATGATTTATCATAGCAACCTAGGATTACTTTCATAACAATACTAAGAGGTAAATCTACTTTAACTCTTGCTTATTTTTCATTTATTCATTATATTTATAAAGAAATATATTTATATTTCTTTCACATTTTATAGTTCCATTTTCCACCTCATTATCTGGTAATAATGCAATTTTTCTCATTTCCACCACATTTTCTTTCTTATTCTTCAAACATGTCTCAGATTGCAAGAGGGGGGAAGGGAATAAACACAAGCAGCCAAAAAAAGCACCCTAACCCTCCCTTGTCCCTGTATTTCTCCCAGCAAGAAAAACAAAATAAAAAGTAAAGGCTAGATGAAGCTTTTTTTCAACAGGTGCAAATTAAACCCCAAACCCCCACAGTCTCAGAATACATGTTTCTGTGAAGCAGCTTCTTCATTATGCCTGATGCCTTTCAGCAAGCTTGCATTTGCTGAAGGTCCTCTAAGAGTCAATGCACACTACTGCTGCAAAACACTCTCAAATGACCTGAAGTACCAAACATCTATGTCAAAATTTCACTGCTCCGCTTATACAAATTTTGCTTCCCTTTGGGATTGTAACTTCACTTTTTTATTTTTATACAGTTGCTGTCTCAACCTGTCAAATACCAATGATTAATACATGATAATTAATGTCTTCATGTGATGTCCTTCCTCCCAGTGGTTACCTTAGTCAGTGTCTAAATATATAAATGCTTTGACCAAATCAAAGTTTGTATCCTAGATACAATGTAGCCAGAATAACTGGCTCATGTGTGGAGGCTTAGGAGGGATTGTTGTGCCAGCTGTGAGCCATGAACGAAAGTTAGTGCCTAGTGGCAGTACCTAGAGGTGGAACTGAAAATGGGGTAAAATAGTGGCAGGCATTTACCTGTAACTCTTCACTTGAATGAACCCACTTCAGTCCGAATCATGAGTAAGGAAAGATGTTCAGGACTTTCAGAATAAATGAATCCCCTGCCTTTTCTAAAATTACCAAAGCTATGTATTGCTAACTTTCCTCAGAGGGAAAATATTGTAATCATGCTTCACTACAGTATCAGGCTGTTGAGACTACGTGTTCTAACAGCAGCAGGGCATTGCTTCCTGTTTTCAGTCTTTAGCTGGTAGACCTCTGCACAGGAGGCTTTCATTGCAAGAAACACTACCAATCTAGACAGTGGCACTGTGGCACTGCTGTTTGAGAGAACATCCTTACACAATCTAGATATTTATGAAGTTTGCAGAACTTTCATCATAAAGCATTTTCTTACTGACATGCAGCTGACTGGAAGAGTGCATGGGTATATTTATCCTAATACATTGTGGGAAATTCAAACTCAGTTAATTACAGAAGCAATTAACTAATTACCTAAGTTAAAGTATCCACAAGTACTGAGGCTGAAGTTATTTTTTACTCATAGAGTTGCACTATCACCTGACTGCCAAACTGCAGCTAATGTTTAACTGAGAGATGACAGGATAGCAGTGGTTGGTGGAGTGATGTTGGTTCAGTCACTCTGTAAAGCACTTGCAGTAAAAGGAGCTGTGTAAATGTAAATCATTATTATACTGTTTAGGTAATCAAATCCATAGCACCATTGTTTAAATAGACTGGAGATATGGAGCTATTTATTCATATTCTAATGCTTAGACTGCATGCTACATAAAATATATATGGAAAAAATAAGCATTCATAAATATATAAAATACTTTTTCTTCCAGTGCTGAATTTATAAGCTAGGGAGACTATAGTGCTACAGTAATTCTTATTTGTACTGCTGTTTTTATCACCCTTAGTATGAAACACCACAAAATAAAACATCTAAATCTCCATAAATTTAATGGCAGTGTTGCACTTCATATGCACATTTTTAAGTGGCTGTGTCATCACTTTAACTCAAAACACAGCCAGCAGGCTAAGTATGACCTGGGAAGTTCCTCAAAACACTTGCAGATTTATTCATCTTTTGAAATAGTAGTGAATTTCTATATTTCACCAATACCTGATGGCCAAAACTGAGATTTGGTCCCACATCATGTAGGGTGCTCTGCACATAAAACAAAGACACAATCTCTGTCCCCAGATGCCTTACTTGAATTTAAGCGTTGCAGTTATGTAATGCTCCATCTTAATCGTTCATGACTATCTCTGTTGCTGCAGACCACACAATGACTTCAAAGCAACATTCTCCCTATTAATTTATGTGGGCTCCTGGTTCCACAGTATTTTCTAATGCATTTATCCCTGTGAGGCAAGCCAGTGCTGTCATCCCAGGTAACAGATGGGAAACTGAGCCCCAAAGATTCTATTTTGAAAATTTTTGTATTTCAGCTGAATCCCATATTCAAAATGCATTAACTATGCCAGTGCCTAAGTTGACCTGATTGTAAGTCTGTTCTTAAACATCTGAAACACTTGTGAAAGGAGAGTTTAGGCTAAGAAAAATCTACTCTCAAGTTTTCCAGAGCAGGTAGGATTTCTATGATAGAGCAGGTCTCCTAGAGTTTGCCTCTTCAACCTTAAGTCTAAGTACACTGCTATGACTTAAGTCCAAGTACACTGGTCTTTTTCCATCCCTTTCTCTCTTGGACACTGGTTACTCTTCATGCATGTTTTTTATTCAAATAAGAGGTACTTTTCACTTGTGTGTTTTGTAAACACACTTCTGGTCTTCACCAAAAGTGATGGGTATAATACACATTTATTGTCATCTGTGTGTGTTTAAGGGTGGTTTATATTACAGAAAAGGATGAAAGCTGCTGCATTAAACCCACATATCTCTAAACATGCTAAACAGAATTTACCTGGCTCTGGCCTTTGCAAATCACTTTGTATTTTTCTAGAGGGATAGTTACAATTATCTTTTCTTCAGAGATTAACTCACAGCGTTAAAGGAAGTGCTGGCCTGAACAGCACTGAGGATTACAGAAACACAGTGTGGTTGAGGCTATAAGGAATCTCTGGAGGTTGTCTCGTCCAGCCTCTCTGCTCAAGCAGGGCCAGACAGACGCAGTTACCAGTACCATATCCAAATGGCTTTTGAATATCTCCAAAAATGGAGACTCTAGCACCTCTCTGGGCCACCTATACCAGTGCTCAGTTACCATTACAGTAAAAAAGTATTTTGTGAGGTTCACATGGAACCTCCTGTGTACCTTTAGATGGTGCCTCTTGTCCTAGCACTGGGCACCACTGAGAAAAGCCTGACTCTCCATCCTTGCACTCTCCCTTCAGATATTTCTGCACATTGATGAGCTCTCCCCTGAGCTTTTTCTTCTCCAGGCTGAACAGTCATAGGTCTCTCAGCCTTTCCTCATATGTGAGGTGCTCCAGTTCCTTAATTATCTTAGTGGCTCTTTGCTGGACTCTTGCCAGTATGCCCATGTCTCTCTTGTACTGAGAAGCCAGAAGAGTACTTCAGGTGTGGCCTCACCAATCCTGAATAGAGAGGAAGGATCGCCTCCTTTGACCTTCTGGCAACACTCCTCCTAATGCAGCCCAGGGTACCATTAGCCTATGGCAAAGGTGCATCACTGGTTCATGTTTAATCTCATGTCCACCAGGACTCCCAGATCTTTTTCTGCAAAGCTCTCAGCATATGTGGTGCATGGGTTTATTCCTCCTCAGTGTTAGGACTTGGGATTTCCTCTTGCTGAATATCATGGGGTTCCTCTAACCACCAATTTCTCCAGGCTGTTGAGGCCTCTCTGGATGACACTGTTCTATCAGGCACTCCTCACAATTCCGTGCCATCAGCAAACTGCTGAGGGTATACCCTATGCCATCATACAGGACATTAATGAAGATATTAAATAGGATAGGATGTTAAAGAGGTTGTAGAACAGCACTGACTCTTGAGATATACTGCTAATTACTGGTCTCCAACTAGACTTCATGCCACTCATCACAACTCCCCTGGCTCAGCCACTTGTCTAGTTTTAAATCCATGACACTGCTCATGCAGCCCATACTTCATGAGCTTCTCTACAACAATCTTCCAAGACAGTGTTGAAAGCCATAGTGACTTCAAGATAGTCCTCTACTGATCTCTCACCTCTTCTACCAACCTAGTTATTTCATCATAAAATGTTATCAGGTTTGGGCTGATGACTCCAAATCACCTTCTTGTCCATCACATTCCTAGAAAATATACCCAGGATTAGCTCCTCCATCATCTTCCAGGGATTGGGGGTGAGGCTGCATTGACTGTAGTTCCCTGGGTCCTCCTTCTTGCCTGTTCTGAAGACAGAAGTGATATTTGCTTTCTTCCAGTTCTCAGGATTTTTCCCAAGTGCCATGATTGTTCAAAGTTAATGTCTTCATGCTGACATTAATCAGATCCCTTAACACTCGTGGGCACATCCCATTAGTGCCCATGTATATCCAGCTTGCTGGATCAGAGCAACATGAACCATGGCCACATGCACCAAAAAAAAAGACCTTATTATGTGACAGTACTTTAAAAAAAAATGAGTTGCAGTTCTCAGGGATTTTTTTTTATTTCCACTTCAAAAGGGCTTGCTCTCATAACCTGTGTGTGAACAGAAGACAGAGATAGCAATCTGTTATTTCTGTGGCACCTGCTGGTCATGATGTGGCTTCTTAATGTTTTACCAACAATTGCCATTTTCTCCATCCAGGGTAGCATGGGTTTGAATGTCACAAAGGTGAGTTGGCAAAAGTTAAGGAGAGTGAAGAGGAAAGACAAATTAAGGAGAGTGAAGAGGAAAGAAAAGTTAAGAATGAATAAGAAACACAAATCAAAAACTAGGAAAAATAAAGAAGAAAAAAAAAAAAACAACAAAAAAGCAACTTAGACAAAACCAAACCTCAAACCCAAACAACAAAACAAGGTTTCCTCTCACTCTGCCTAGAAAGAGAGGAATCCTGTTTCTGTTCCAGGTGAAACAATATCACTATCTTGACAACAGGATTACTAAAACCAGTGCATGGAAAAATCAGAGAGAGCTCACTCACTGGGAGACACATAGGTCAGTAAAGCAATGGTGTTCACCTGCGTGTGACAGACAATTCCAGCACAGGCCCCTGTTGTAGGGTCTTTTTTTAATGTGAGCACAGGTCAAAGCAGTTTCTGGAAGTTCTGAGATACTGCTAAGAGTTAAGTGCATGCTCTGTTAAAGAAGGAACATTCGCTACTGCCAGTGGTGTACAAAAAATAATATAGCATGTCACCTCTGAGCAGCCTCTGGTTATTGATCTGGTGCCAGTGTTAGGGGCAGTTGCTGTCTGTGCAAGTTGATATTGATCAACCTGCCTCTCTGAGACATGAGCACAAGCTATCACTCCCTTTCCTCCAGCTTCTCCTTCTCTCTCTCAGAAGCCATGCAGAACAGAGTGCTGATCCAGGACTGCGCTCATTTGATCGGTATCAGAAACTTGCATCCTGAATCTACTGAAAGAGACAAAGACCTGCTGCTAACTTCAACAATGGCCTGAGACAGCAAATACAAGTGAAGGTCAGATAGTGGAAGCAGAAAAACTGTGCTCCTCTTGCTAATCCTCATTATGCTATATCTAAAGCCAAACTTCAGATTATTTCAGATCAGTGAAATCAAGAGGCCTAACAGACAATGCTTGTCACTGCACCTCTGAATTTTCATAGGGCAAATCTCACCCCACTGAGGTCCCCTTTCTACCATCTGCAGCTTCTACAAGTGGAAGATCACAGCTGGGTAGAAGCAGGAATGGGACTGGTGTCCTTGGTAATGATCAGGAAAGATGTTAACAACAATAGGGAGGGAAGAACTTTCACTCTTTCATTGTGAGTACAACATTAATGAAAAAAGTCTTGTCTTCTGTGCATACATTTTTTACTAGTGAAGCAGGATTCCTTCAAACTGAGCACAGCCAGTGTGCCTCAGTCCTGACATATTGACAAATCTTAACATTAAGTGCCCATCAGCTAAGCAGCATCTCATTCCATATAGCACATACACAGCAATTTATAGAGCAGAGCACTGTAGAAATCCTTTT
Organism: Pezoporus occidentalis; assembly: GCF_034315485.1. Lineage (NCBI taxonomy): Eukaryota > Metazoa > Chordata > Aves > Psittaciformes > Psittacidae > Pezoporus > Pezoporus occidentalis. The sequence continues at coordinate 816,401 of NW_026913953.1, forward strand.
CCCTTAGGTTTTTCCACATGCTCATTGCAGTGATATGCATCTGACCAATTAAAGCAAAACAGCTTTAGGTAATTAACTCTAAGGGGTGAGTGGTTCCCTGACTGAAAGTCACAGGAGCTGGTTTTGATATTATGAGTACCATTGATTAACTCTCAGACACTGGACAATTCACTTCATCTTTCAATGCTTCATTTTTGCCCAGTGCAAAATATAGAGAAAAAAAAAAAAAATCTGTTTTCTTTGGTGAAGTGCTTTTGAGAGCTGTGAATGTAAAGAGCTATGCATCATCAGTGAATCCTCAAAAAGGCCTGATGAAAGACTTACGGAAATAGCACTGTTTTTCTCATTGTGTTCTTGGAAAACTGAGCCACAACCAAGTAAAGCAACAAAGGGCCAAAACCTCACTGAGAGGTGGCAGTGGGGACCAGATAAGAATTTAGGGTTGCCTGACACCTTGACAGCCACTTGTTCCTCCAGACCAGGCTGGCAAGATGGCATCTTTCTCTCATTTTTTTGCCCATGGCATCCAATTCTCACCCCTCCACCTACTAGATTGCATGTCTTCACTTCTGCATTGTTTTGTTTTATTTACCCTGGCCATCCTCCTTCTCAACAAATCAACACGACTAGCCACTTTCAACACCTGACAGCTTCTGCATTTTGTTTGCAGATATTCCTGCTCTCTGGGCCAAATTCACTATACAGTGTCATACGACTATACACAACCTTCAGAATATTTTTTCACACTTTGACTGGGCTCAGGATCTTAAATAGCATTGAGCTTTTGCCAAAAGCTTTGCCTCAGGAAAACCTGACACTGTCAAATTTTCTTTCATTCTATTCCTAGTACTTTATTATTACTTATCTTATCCTTTCATTCTACCTAACTCCACATAGTTGGAAGTCCCAGAGCTAACACATATTAGTTCCTCTGTATCTCAGCCAGAGCAAGGCAAATAATTCCCACCTGCTAATTGATTTGTTACAGCATATTTTGATAATTGAGGAATGAAAGTTAACAGAACTGAAATTCTCAGATTATTTCATATTTGAATAAATAGCCTTTAAAAAGAATGTTCTTTGGACTTTCATGTCAATATTCCCACTTTTGGCAAAGAGATAGTTTGGAGTAGGTAAATAAATCACTTTATTATTTCTGTTCTAAAGCTGATTGACACAAAAGCATTGCTAGAACAAAATTTTCTCTATGTAAACTAAGCAGTTCTGAAAGAAATAATTACATTTCACTGTGAGTTAAAAGCATCACTCAAACATTTACTACCTGTCTTTTTGACTAGTGCCTCAGCTCTCACTCCAGGTGGTCAAAGGACAGAGTAGGCCGTAGGGCAGCAGACTACTGAGGAAATCATCAGATTTGACTATGTTTTGGCTAGAAATTTGTTCTCAAATTAGAGTCAAAACTCAAATCCCATTATTCCTTTACCAGATCCAGTTTTTCTCCGCTGGCTTCAGGATGCAATTCTTGCTTTTACTTTGCCATGAGATTCTTCTGCTGGTAGCTCACACATAGCCATGTAGACTTCAGCTCAATGCATCTGATACTGCTGTCTTTGCAATAAAAAAGGCAGGAAAGTGTGGTTTCAAGGGATTCATCACTATCATGAACATACTATGTCAATCATTCTTCCAAGACAGAAGGAAAAAGCAGCAACACTGCTTTCCTGTACTGTTCCCACCCATTTTTAGTCCCTAAAATGTATTGCTTCTTCTCTGCAAAACCAACTCTTGCTTCACATCATTAAAAGTCAGTTGAGTTGTATAACTGGAGAAACATAATGAACATTCAGGGATTGCTTTTGAAATTATCTCTATCTCTCCTTGCACTTAATATGGTATAAAACATTAAATACCTCAAAGTTGTCAGCCATTACAGCTGTGTGAAACAGATGTCAGTAAAGTAAGAATTAGTTCTTTCATATAGGTGAAAAATCTCTTGCTAACAACCCAAAATCTTGAATCATGGAATAATTGGAGCCTGAGTTATGGGTAGACAGCACAAACTTCCTCCCACATTGCTTCCCCTCTCAGTAGTATGTTTCAATCCCACCTACAGGAGGTGGAAAGGGAAACTTCTGACTTCTAGCCTGTCAAGTTTTTCTTTCTTTGTTAAACCTCTTAAGGAGACTACCAAGTGTGATATTATTTTTTCCTAAATGGGAAATTTTACTGAAAACAGCTGTTGTTAAAGAATGAATACTACAGAAATATGTAATATATGACTTACAAGGGGGATGAACAGACCAACAGATAAACTGAAAGATCCAGTGCAAATTTATCAGACACCACTAATGCCACACTGCATACTATAATGGTGACAGTGTTACCTCAAAGTCAAATCAGTGACCTGAGAGTAGAAGGTCTGAGAGTATAAGAGAGTGAGAACACCCTGCTTTCTGCTCCCTGCCATCATCAGAGGACCAAACAGCAATTGGATTTACCTGTAGATTAGGACTTCATCATCTGAGCAGTTATACTGCAGTTGATACATTTTTACCCGAGGGGCTGACTTGCTCACTGTCCACTTGACCAAAGCTGAGGTAGTGGTCACATCTGACACCAGAACAGCCCTTTCTGGTGGACCTTTTGTGTCGCCACGATTAGACTTGCTGGAGCTGGTGATGTCTGAGAGCCTGGATTTTGGTGGGGCTGCTCGGCCTGTGCTGTTGCTGAGATGGGGGAGCTGAACAATTGAGAGTTCAATTGTTGCAGTGGACTCTCCAGCAGCATTGGCTGCTATGCATGTGAAAGTCCCATAATCCTTAGAGGTGGTGATGAAGATATCTAAGGTGCCATTGTCATAGACAGCTGTCCTCGAAGAGTTCCCAATGAGGTGGTCATCAGGGGCCACCCAATGAATGATAGGGGTGGGATCCCCAATGGCTTTGCATTTCAGTGTGGCAGTCTGCCCTTCTAAAACCAGCAGCTTATGAGTATGTTGTGTAATTAGAGGAGGCTCACAAACAAATTCTTCCTCCCGTACGTACCAGAAGTACCTTCCTTTTAGACCTGGAGGAGAAGCACAAGTTTCCATATCATCATCTCTGTCAAGTCGCCTTAACCACAGCAGCTCACAGTTGCAATGCAGAGGGTTGCCCCCAAAGCTGAGAGACAAAGGTGGAGAAAACGGGGTAACAGCTAACGGAATTACTTGAGATCTGGCAAATATAGGGTCAGGGGGCAGTTTCTGAAGTCTGTTGGATGTTAGATCCAATCTGGCCAATTTCTGAAGATCTGCAAAAGTCCCTTCTGTAATATAATCAATCAGGTTATGATCTAAACTGAGCTGGTGCAAGTTTATCATCTTCCTTATAGATTCCCAGGGAATGTTTCTAAGGTTATTGTAGGAAAGGTCTAAGTCTTCCAATGTCAGCAAAAAATCTTCAAAGGCTTCATCAGAAATGCTGCTTAGCTGGTTGTTGTTTAAAATCAAATGTTGAAGGTTAATTAAGCCTCTCAAAATATCCTCTCCAATGTCAGGCAGCCTGTTGCTGTCAAGATGTAAAGACCGAAGGCTCTCCAAGTCAGTGAAAGAGTAGGGCTGTATGTAACTGATGGTGTTTCTTGACAAAGTAAGGTCAACCAGTCCAGACATATTAGCAAAATCCTGTCGGCTGATATTAATAATAAAGTTGCCCCCAAGGCGGAGTTCAACAGTCCTTCGATCTATGTCTAGTGGTACAAATAGGAGACCCTTAGAGGGACACAAAGTCCCCAGTGACTCAGAGAGGTTCTGGCAGACACAATATTTGGGACATGCATTGACCATGACAGCCATTCCGAACACCAGGATGCTGCAGAGCAATTTTTCCATGGTGAATCACGCAACAGTACCTGCAAGAAATGAAAAGAGTTACAAGGAACATCAGCAATATGATAAAACTACCTTCCCTTTTCTGTTTTATCTAACATCTACCTCCAGAGAAACTTCACAGTGCCTCCTCTCAGGAGTCAGGACTCTGGGATGGGAAGGCTAAGTGTTAGAGCTATATGCTTCTCCATATAATGCATTTCTTTCTAAAACAAAAAACAAAAACAAAAACAAAAAAAAAAAAAAAAAGAAAAAAAAAGGAAAAAGAAAAAAAGAAAGAAAAAGTGGGTTTGGTTCCAAATCTGAATGGCAAAGGAATTGTTAGTGTTTACATCTGGTAACAGGGCCTTGTGACTACCTATTTTCTACTTACAGTTTTAGAATTCTTATTGGGTAGCTGGTAGAGGACAAATCCTGCTGTCAGATTGCATGGCTTACTTAAAACCCTGACAGATTTAATTTGGAATAATGCCTGCTTCTTTGACGGTAGAAGCTGTCTTATTGTAATTACATACTGCTGCATAATAATGTGGAATTAGTCTGAAGGTTGAAAGAGCTGATTTTATGGAAAAAAATAACTGCATATTTACCTTTCAGTAATGTGGTTAGTAATGACCATGTAATTATCTGGCCAGTACTGGGGCGAGTCAGTTCACCTGCATCCTCATAATAAAATTCATGATAGTCAGCATAGGAAGCACAAACATTTGCATAATCACCTGGATTTACCCTGTTCTCAGCCAACCTATACATCATTTAGCTCCAAAGTGAAGGGATGCAGGGGAAACCTGTGTTACCTCAGTCTCCTGGCAAGCCTTCTGATGGCTTCATGCTCTTATGCTGCAACCCTTTCTGTTTGTTGTGATGCCAGTGAAGCTTTCGCCTGTGTCCATGACCCCACCTGGTGTCCTGCCTATTTCTCTTTGCATATTTTCATCTCCCTTTTCAGCTCTCATGCTTTTTCAGCTAAAGCTGTAAGATATGTGTCTTTGAAGAATAAACAAAATGTATTTACAGGCTGACTTGGAGAGTCAATTGTGGCTGGGGGAAGCTGCAGCCCTAGTTCAGGTTTGGGAATACCTCACATAGGTTTGCTGACAAGTTTCCCACATGTGCAGGACATAGGTAAATTTGTTTTCTTTCTTTCTTTCCCTTGTCTGAACCCTGCTACCAAGGAAGGCTGAGGAATCAGCAGATCACTCTCCTCTAACCCTCATTCTCAAGGAGCAGGTTGACAGCTATATTTTTGAGAGGGATCCAAGATGGTGTGGTGTAATCTCCAAGCCCCTCGCTTGTGGCAGTAGTTACAGGCACAATTCAGGCTACAGTTTCTAACGTTGACATTCTACCTCTATTTAACCCTCACCGTATAACCACTGTCCTCTATCTTGGGCAAATGCAGGTGCTCATAAGTTTCTGGCACTTGTGTTTCAAGAACAGTCATGGCATAATAGGAGATGCGAATGAGATGGGACACCCTCATGCTTCATCAATTGCCCCTTCAATGCCTAAGCAGTAGATGGCAGACAGTCACCTATGCCTAATCTGGTTCTCTTACTGCTGTTCACATGATAGGCTCACACACAGTGTCACATAATGACTTCAATAATTAGTACTATGAGGCCACTCAAACTTTAGCAAACATATGACACAAGAAACACATTTCACAAAGAAGTCACATTGCAATTATTTACACTTCATCACACAGCTAAAATGAGTTACACAGATGCATTATAATAATTAAAAGAAATTATAAAAAATAGTTATTAATCTCCCAGTAACACACCAAACACAAAATCTATCACTTCAGTAATTTTTTTTCAAATCTTTAAACAGGTCTTGCTGCACTTCCCCGTGAAACGAACAAAACCTAAGCCTCTATGTTTCGGGCTCTGCCCAAATGTGGATGATTCCTTTCCTGGAATGGTGGTCTGGTTTCCCTTCTATAGAATATCTGATATGACTCAAACAAGAAGCTGTAAAAATGCAAGATGTTGTAAGAGGCCTTGGGTGATCTGATTTAGCGTAGTCCCTGCACACGGCAGGGGGGTTGGAACTAGATGATCTTCAGGTCCCTTCCAACCCTAATTTTCTATGATTCTAAGTGCTGAACTATGCACAGTGTGTTCTTTATGGCAAGGTTTTCTATATGGTGTGATGTTAGTAATTATGTACTGTTACTACTATTTCATAGGAGAGGAAAGGACTGGAGCATCTGTGTTTGCTGAACTCTGCAAGCAAGATGAAAGTGAGATACTTTTAAAAAGGACAGCTTGAGAAGAGTAATCTTACCTTCAATAGCAAATAAAAGGCTACTGAGTAAAACGTTTGGAGATTATGAAGTATGTTATTGATGCAAATCTGTGGCATACTTTGCAAAGAGCTATAAATATCAATTGGTAGTTTACTAACAGGCAACTGGCTTTTTGAATCTTAATTATAATTGTCTTCTGCAGCTTTAATTTAATTTATTACCCTACCAGCTGAAATGATAAACAAAAACAGTTTAAAAGGGAGAGAAATAGATACAGTTAATTAGTAATAAGCCGTTTCATAGCTTCTCCCTTATCTACATTAGCACCCTCTGAATATCTATTCAAAAATTTGAATACACACTTATGAGAGCAGTGTCTCCTTTAAGTGTCTCAGTTCTCTAACCACATTTTTTTCCGTATGCTGTTAAATATCACAGTGCTTTGGAGGGATGGTTGACTCTAAGCATCAGAGTAAAAAGCGTTTGTGAAAAAAAAAGGGGGGGAGGAACAGAAGTTAATTACAGAAAATAGGGACTGCAACACCAAAGGAGGCTGTGAAGCAGGAGGTCTAAATGGCAAAGCAAACTCTGATGTGGAGACCATCTGTGGATGGATTGAGAGCACATCATCTGTCTTTTGAGGGCTTGCCTGTGTGCGTGAGACAGAGAGCGCAATATGCGTTTTTTACCAGAAGGAAGACAAATCAGTAACAACCACACTAGAATGGAAATACCATGGGTGCTGTCATTCCAGTTACTGAATGCATTTGAAAGTATTAATGTAAATATTGTTTGTCTACAGAAGACATTTCTAGACTTTGTAATCTTTTGCTGACATTGGTATTTAAAGTTTCTGAGCCTTGGGTTTCTTTAAAATGTAATCCCGAAGTGAACAGTTCACAACACACCGAGTAGGGTACAAACACAAAGCACGACCTATCGGAAGTTGGAGAGAACAGAGGAGGACTGGGCTCCTGAAGAAGAACATCTGGGGTTTCAATAGGGCAGCTGGTTTTCCTTCTTTTCTCCAGACAGACAAAGCATCTGGGCCATAGGTGAGGTAAGAATTCTTCACAGTTATAGTAATACCTTCTAAAATCCAGGGTCTCCTACAGAGCCATGGTAGTTGCTTGTTGCCAAGAGGATAGATGTAAAATAAAAATTGTTTCGATTTCAGTTCTGGTAACTTTCATACAAGACAGAAAATAAAGTGTCAAGTTTAGGGTCTGGTTTTGCTGACCAGTTTGCTCACCTTGTTCCCAAAATCTCTTGTGACCTGCAATACCAAGCATTTTATGGGCTGCAAGAGGTAGCCTGGTGACAAGCTCATCATTCTGATTTACATTTTAAAGGTATGTATCTATAAATAAAGATTTCTCACAGCAAGTCAGTAAATCTGGCAGAGTTCCTATGTCAGACCAAGATGAAAGATAGTCCCTTTAGTCCTCTTACAACATGGAATGCTATGAATTAATATGTGCAAAAGTCCTAAACCTTGGTGTTTTGTATTCAAATGTTCCTCATAAAGATACAAGTTCTGTGATTTGGTATCTCATTGCATCAATGTCTCTGAGGCCTTTTTTAATTCTATATTCATTGAGCTTTGCATATAAATTCCAATAACCTTTGCATACCAAAGCACCAAGTACAAAGTAATTGTCAGACAAATAAGCTATAGCTGCAGCATACAGTCTGGGGAAAATAAAAGACACACACACAAATTTAAGAGGTGAATAGTGGCTCTGATTCTACTGTCTCTAGGTGCTCTGAGACCCAACTTCCCAGGCCTGAATTAATGTACTTCAGTTTTGTAGGTACTGTGGAAGAATTGTATTTTCTTTCCTGGAAGCTGCCTTTTTCCTTTTACTTTTAACCTTCTCTTACGTCCGTTTTCAATGAAACCTCCATGACTGGGAAATCCAGCCCTCAGCTACAAAACTTAGAGGACTGCAGGGATGGGTGAAGTTCTGTGCATATTCTCTGAAACAGTTTAATCTACAATGGGCAAATAGGATGGGACAAAAATTGTTCCTTAATCCTCTATATTGTCAAAAATTCTGTGGGAAAGTTTCATGTTCTCTGGCATAAACTACCTAACCCATGCAGGTAGCTTATGCCTAACTCAGCAAGCAATGCCAATGGCATAAGAAAAATAAATGTCTCAGCTTCTGAATCTGTTCTCAGTACTACATACATTGAAATATGAGTTGTGTGTTAAATCACTGCTAGTCCTGTGAACATCTGGGAGACTGTTCAGGTGTTTAAACAGTTATGTATCTACACGCTTCCAGGCTCAAACTCATGGTAACTGACATTACTTTTGTTTAGCCTTTGCCTTTTGTGTTTCTGCACTCCTTGGGGGTAAAGCTGCTTGTCATCAGGTATGCATATCTACAGTGCACCTTAGATTTTGGCTGGGCCTTTTTAGGAGCTAGTTGTGTTGAAAACAATACTCTAACATTCGAAATGCTTGCTTTATCCAGCCACTTTATATTTTATAAATCATAGAGGGGGAACATTTAGCACACATTTCTCCAGGTATCTGTGGCTGTCTTTACTAAGCTCCACTCATGTTAATTTGACTGATATTACTTCCATAGTAACAGACAGAAAAAGGAACTCTGGGTGAACTGTAAGTGCCCTTTGTACAACTTTTTCTTGAATACTGCATCCATAGCAAGAATACAACCCAAAACCATGTTACTACCCATGTACCATCATGAAGATCATCCAAATGCTGTTCTGGTTTTGCGTTTCCAGGAAGTTAGGGTTCTGTCTCATCTGCTTTGTGCTCCTCAGCCCTTGAAACAGTCTTAGTTTGGTAATACTTAAGGAAAGCTAGGCTAACGAGGTGTATGCCTCCAAATCAAATTGACTCACAGGATGATCTTAAATGTAAGAATATTTCTGTGATGGTTGCAGTTTTAAAGAATTGGTTGTAACTAGGTCCAGAACAGAGGTAAGGATAATCCATAAAAGGCAATTTTCAAGAGGACTCATATTGTGAGGGCTGATTTAATCTATCCAACAGATACCCAAATAAATAACCCAATATTTTCTGAGGCAGGTTTGTCTCACACAGGAAGATAATGGTCTTTTTTAGTCTTTCATTGGCAAAACTTGTGTATATTTGTGTCTATTTTTGAGAAGCTTTTCTTTATTTTTCATAATTTTTTCCTGATCTTTCCCTGACACTTGTCATGTTATTTCTTTTCTTAAGTACTAACTTCATCCAGTTCTTTTACCATTCCCCAACACTGAAGCAATGCATTTATCAAAAGCCCAAATTATCAATGTAGCTAGGCAGGTGTAGCGCTAGGTCAGCTGTAATTCACTTGCAACCTGAGCATCCTTGCATCACCAGCCTATGAGAGTGGTGGAACACACATCACACACTGCAAACCCCTATTCACTATGGGAGTTTGGTATGGGAAGCTCTGACACCACAGAAGCTTTTCTGTTGAAGTACAGGGCTACACTACTGATGCTGTTTGGCACACGAGCTTCACAGCTTTAATGCAGATAAACTTTCATCTTTTCATGTCTCCTAGTTTACTAAGGTATCTCATTTCTTTTATTGTAAGTGGTACTTTCAATACACACTAAAAGAGCAAATCCACATGCTAATATTCCAGCAAAGTAAACCCCTGCAATTATTCACCTTTTCACATTTCAGTCTATTGAGGGCAAAAAGAAAAGAACCTTGGACACTTTTATGAAAGTTTAATATCTGTAATACTTGAAAGACAATAGTAACCCCAAATATCAGACAAATTTCAGAATCAGTCAGAAATATCAGCATCTTGTTTCTGTTTGACATAGTTAAACTGCTAGCAACTTCTGCTTAGGTGAGCTCTTGAAATACATGGTATAAATACCATTCCTAGAGCCATCTTCTTGCAGCATATAGACATTACCTGGAAAGGGCATTTTGAACACTAATGGAAAAGTGAATGTGTGTACATGAGGATTTTCTTTTTTCACAGTGCTTTTGACACAGGAGAAATATGACATATTTGTAGCTTCTTGTCCAAAGATATGGAACCCTGGCTACTGGATAGTATGCATGTCTAATAGTCTTAGTGACCCTAGAGCACTTACATCCTAGGATGTGCTTACATTCTAGGTTCCAAGAAATGCAGCAAGAGCTTTTCAGTCAAGAGAAAACCAGATGTAAGCGTGCTAGATCCCACCTCACTTTTACTGGCACTTTGCTGAAATTAAGACATCATAATAATAAATTTGTATTTTAAGAAAGGAGCAAAAATCCGTCAAGCTTTTGAGGTTCATTTTGTAAGAAAATACAACTTGGTGAACACATTCTGTGTACTGAGCATCTGCCTGTCTGGCACTTCCCCACAATACATTTGGGACATTTTCATCACTTCAGATAAAATCTGTACAGAAGCCTCAGAAATATTTACTTTCAGTTTCATGAAAACAGAGGAGAGATATTTCTTTAGCTTTATTAGACTTCTGCAAAGCAAATAATGCATCATCAGTCCATCTCTTGTTGGGCATTGGAGAATGCACATGGGAGAAAGACATTATTAATATCCTGGCTGTTGAAAAGGCTTTAACCTCAATTCAGCTTTTTTAGACAAGAAGCAGTCCCCTCTGCTGTTAAAGTGCTCTGAGCTGTCCAGGTTTTCCACCGTCTAATAGGCAGTGAGCTCACTTTGCAGTCCTAATATAACTTAGGAGTAGGTCAGTCAGGGACACACATCCTTTGGAAACTTGTCTTTCTATTAGTTTCCATAGAAAAGGACATAACAGACAGCTCAGGGATGCAAATGGTGATGAGGATGCAAACCTGGAAAACTTTCAGGGAACCTGGATGCCTCATTATAGTTCAGTTCAATGGGCCTTGAAGGTCGCTCTTCCTGAGACGTTTTTTACAAGCTGGCACGACGTACTAACACCGTTCTGTGAAAATAGCTACGCTGCTGGCATAGTGGGGGTTGCTGTTTATACAAACACAGAGTGGGATCTCAGTATTATTTAGTGACCTAGTTTACAAAATAAGAGAGTTTCCACCCAAAGGGTATAGGTGCCACTACTTCATTATAATTAATCTCTAGACCTTGTCTGATCTGGCATTATGCCACTTGAAGCTTAGACAGAAAAGCCTTCATGCACACACAGGGTATAGAAATAAGTGGGCTTAAAAGTCCACTTAACAATTAGATTAAATTTCTTGTACAGCAGAAGATGGAAAATTTTACCCTAGAATGATGTTTACCTTCAATGCGAAGGTCAGTTTTATTTATATCTGCCCTGAAGCTTATGGCTCAATTTTTAATTCCTGAATACTGATTGTAGTAACAAAATTAATTCTGTCCCGAAGCATGAATCCTATAAGCATGTTTGATTTACTCATTCATTAAAAATCATGCTACTTTAGGCAAATACCTACACAAAATACATAATTTCAAGATGAAAATATTACATCTCAAATACACTAGAAACAAATATTTTGAATGTTTTAATACCTTTGCTAAACATTTCATTTCATACCTTTCTTAAATAACTTTTCTATTGTTCCTGAACAATCTCACTGTCATGGTTTAAGCCCAGCCGGTAACTCAGCACCATGCAGCTGTTCATTCACTTCCTCCTCTTACTCCCACCCCACTCCCCCTGCCCCGCCTCTGGGCAAGATGGATAGAATCAAAAGACTGTGAATCCCACTGATTGAGGTAAGAACAGTCCAATAACTAAAGTATAATATAAAACTACTACTACTACTACTACTACTGCTACTGATAAGGGAAATAACAAGGGGAGAGAATATAAAAGTAAAAAAGAAAAAAAAAACAATAAACACAAGTGATGAACAGTACAATAGCTCACCACCCACTGACTGATACCCAGCTCAACCGAAGCAGCAATCTGAGCCTTCCGGTTGACTCCCCCTGGTTCATATACTGGCCATGATGTGCTGTGGTATGGAATACCCCTTTGGCTAGTTTGGGTCAGGTGCCCTGTCTCTGCTTCCTCTCAGCTTCTTGTGCACCTCCTCACCGGCAGAGCATGAGACTGAAAAGTCCTTGGTCAGGGTGAGCATTACTTAAAAACTACTAAAAACACTGGTTTGTTAACAGCATTGTTCTCAGGCTAAAGTCAAAACACAGCACTGCCTCAGCTACTAGGAAGGAGAAAAATAACTTACAAGTGAGCTTAGGACACTCACAAAGAGGTTTTGTCAACATGTTTGGTGTATATCAGTGGGTAGAACTTCTGGCTAAATAGAAAAAATTATCTAGCTCTAGCCAGAACATGAGTGGCATGTTATAACTGATAATCATAGTCATGTTTTGTTGACTAGTTCACTGATTTTATCTGTGAAAATAGTGGTACTTGTGTTATTCTACCTTCACTGACTGGAAGGCACAGACTTTAACTACCTGATTTCTTGGGGCAGACATGTTTTTTGAATATGCACAAAATGTGCAGACAGTTGCTTGTAAGCATACAAAACCAAACTGAAAAGAAAAAGGCCATTTAGAAAATCCAAGTATGGACATCTGGTAAACAGACAGACTTAAGTAACACCACTTGATATCTGCATGTGCATATGTATTTACTGTATTTACCTGGAGAAAAGCCTGTCACTTTTCTCCAGGCACAACACACTGTCCCTGAATTGCCTGAGCCAGCTGATGAGAAGCTGCAGGTACAGAGTAAGAGAAGCCTCAAAGCAGCTCATGCTGGCTCATGGCCAGAGGAAAAAATAATCCATTCCCCTAGGCATGAAGATGTATTGCACCAACAAGAGGTCAAATTAACCTGTTTTCTAGAGCTTTCCAGTGCAGCTACATCCGTGGAACATGGTGATTTTCTAACGAGAGAGACACAGGAAATGCAAAACAGCATTCTCAATAGCACTAACTAGAAATGGCTTGGGCTGATTAATTTTTTTTGCCACCAGACCATTTGCAGGTCCTTTCATTTTTGTTCATTTAAAGCCCCCCAACTTTTATCTTTGCCTCTTATTTTAATGCTGTATACCAGTCTCCATCAGATTTTATCTACAAACTCATGAGCCTGCTAAGTAGAGACCCTTTTCTATTTTCAGCAATCCAGTTCATTTATTTTGCTGGTTCTTTACAATCCTGCATTTTGCTTCTGCTGTTTCAGCAGAATAGAAAAGTTATGAGGTATTTCATCTCTTACTCATTTTAAACACATAGGGAAGCTGCAAAGATAGTAAGGAGCAGCTCTCTCAGATATATTGCCTATGGTGTGGAATATAAATATCCATCAATGGACCCTATTTCTTTCTACAAATACAACTGAAGGCCTGTTCTCATCATCCAAATCCAAATTCTCCTCAGCTCTGAGCCATAACAGCAAATGCTCAGTAGCTTCTATCCCTAGCTTACTTTAATTCTTATAAAAGCTTTCATATATTCTTATTTTCTTCCACATCAAAGGAAAAGGGGGATAATTAAAATTTGGATTCTTTTCTTCATCTAGGCCCATTACCTTTTTTTTTTTTTTTAATTGATTTTTTATTTAGCCCTAGAGGCAAATTCTGTTCAATATTCCTCAGGAAATATTCTTTATTTCCAATATAGACATTAATTTTCCCTCCATATGCAAGCTAAACACAAAGAGGCAATGGTACGAAAAACAAGGCATACATAAAGAACTTTTTCTAATGTTTCTCATAAATTTAATTTGCCACAGAATGTCACATGCAAAGATTTGGAGATGCTTTGAAACATAGGAAAGGCAAATTGATATCCACGCTTACACAAAAAATCACTTTTGCTGTATGCTCCAGATTAGGATTCCTAATCACGTCAGCATGGGCGTTTGGTAGCAGAAGTCCACTGTAACAGGGAACACAACCCCTATATTTTGTCATTGTGGCTGGCTCACGGTTTGGTAAGAAACTAGCAGAGGTCTGAGAAGGACATGTGAGACCTCTGCTATGCCATTGCATGACACAACACATGTCCTCCACAGGTTCCAGGCTCTTTTACTGTATTTTATTGCTTTTCATTTAGTTTGGATGGAACTAGATTTGTCAGTTAAATTTCTCTTTCTAGTCACTCCCACTTTCTGATTCCCACTGTTTCTCTGAAGGACTTAACACTCACATTATTTCTACTGTGTGAACAGCGGGTTCTCAAATTTGTAGACTGATTATACAGTTACAAATTACCAAATTACTGTGTCACTGGATGGGAAAGAGAAAGGAGGCATGAACTTTTTGTAGTAATACCTGTTGTTTCATACCAGGTTCTTAATGCACTTTACTGAATAGACTACTACTAGCTAGTTTTTACAGGTGAGTAAGAAGGACCTCAATCTGCCTCAAATATCTTGCTCAAGATTATTCACTAAGTCCCTCCTGGAAAACCCAACTCTCATACCTTTTTAGCAGTGATATTTTTACATATAAGCACATCGCTGTACAATTTGTTAATACAAATCTAGTGTCATGAATAGTGTTTGTGTAATTACGCTGAAAAGAGAGACTGTGATGCCTGCATCTCTGAGGAAGAAAACTGGCCTCAGGTAAAAATAGGTAAAGCTAACTCTTGGATGGCATTACCTATCTTGATATGTAGTCTTTAATGAGCTTCACTTAACTTTTCTTTCTTCTCTGCAGGATAAAGATAAACATTGACTTCTAATCAGGTGTTGGCAAGATACCTGGAGACTGTGTGTTGCGTCTAAAGATAGCTTATGGGGATGTACACTGTCATGGCACATGAAGGGAGGTGGCAGATCAGAGACAGCTTTTACAGCTTTTTCCCTAACTTAGTCATTGGCTCATTATCATCCCAAGGCTGGCATTCACAGAAGTCAGAGGCGGTGGATGTCTGCACGGCTGAAGTGACTAGTTCCCAGTTCCTTTGCTACCCTGAGCACTTGTAGCACAGAAGCCTCAACTACTTTCCTGACATCTCATATTCTTCTATCCAATGACTTAACTATAGCCCAGAGTCTCAGCTTTCACAGTCAATAAATTCATATATACTGGAATACATTTCTAACTCTGCTGGCTGTGCAGAAAACTTGACTAGTGCAAATGTTATACAGGGAGATACACAGGAAGTGTGCAAATACACGGGGAAAACAGCACCATAAAAGAAAATGGAAGCTAAACAAAAAGCACCCCATATCTATTACTTTATAAACAACAATAGTACAAGGGTATCACAACATTTCAGTCATGCTGATGTGGCTGAAGTTTTTTGCCTCTCCAAAGAAGAGCAATGAAGTTGGTGAAGGGTCTGGAAAACGAGTCTCATGAGGAACAGCTGAGTGAATGGTGTTTAGTTTGGAGAAAAGAAGGTTCAGGGGGGATATTACTGGTCTCTACAACTACCTGAAAAGATCTTGTAGAGAGGTGAGTGTTGGTATCTTCTCCCAAGGAACAAGTATCAAGCTGTGCCTAAGGAGGTTTAGACTGGATATTAGGAAAAAATTCTTCACCAAAAAGGTTGTAAAGCATTGGAACAGGCTGCCCAGAAAAGTATTTGAGTCACCAGTCCAAGAGGTATTTAAAAGATATACAGATGTGACATCTGGGGACATGGTTTAGTGGTGAACTGGCAGTGCTGGGTTAATGGTTAGACTCAATGGTCTTAAAGGTCTTTTCCAACCTAAGCAATTCTATGACACTATGAACAGGAAACCATACAAGGTACTGCTATTTTTCTGTCTAACTGATCTGAGGAGATCTTGTCTCAGGAAAGATGGGAAGTCTCCCAGGTGAGGTTACAGGAAGGTGAGTGGAAGGCAAGAGGAGGATAGCTGCTTTTCTGTTACACTTGCTATGTTTATTTATGAGGATACAAAAGCCTTCACTCCCTAAGGCGTTCCATATAGCACCTTTCACTGGCACTAAGCAAAAAAAGAACAAGTCTCTTGAAATTAAAATGAATGGAAACGTGAAAAAATAAACATATAAGCCCCAAATATATCAAACATATATTGTTTCACTTTGCAGTTTCTGCTCACCAACCACTCACGGAATGACAGTCTTATCAGATAAGAGCGGCCAGCTGCTATTTGCTGCACTTAAATTTATATTGCAAACAACAGGCTCCATTACCCAAGGATTTTCTTGTTGCATTCCTAATATTGTCTTTCCAAATGCTTTATTGTTCCTCATTTCCTCACATGCTCTTTGCTTTCTAGTGTGTGCTAACACATCCTGGTGTTTGTTTCAAACATTTCGGCTTTTCTACTTAATCTGCCTTTGACTAAATCTCCTTTTTTACTCTCTGCTTCTCAAACACCATCTCTAAAGCTGCTGTCTCATATGCTGTTTGCTGTTCCTTTCTCCCTTTCTGCTGCCCACCCCCAAACGTCTTTCCTGCCCTAAGCATTTGATTACTACACTTCTTTGATGTGTGAGACTTCCAGTTCAGGCCTGATTTAATTATGTTTTTCAGAAGATTGACCTCTGTGGTCCCAACTTGTTCAAGACATTTCCTTCATTGATCCAGGGCCAGATGCCTGTACTGTGTGTTCTAAACCAGATTCCTGATATTAAGCAGCAGCTATCTATTAGCTCTCAAGATCAGTTTGCATATATCAGCAGTAAATTGCACTGGTTTATTTACAGTGAATACAGTATACCCTTCCCTGCCCTTAGGTCTAGATGTATTAACACAAAATCAAGGGGAAACACTTAGAGGTATTCTCATACTACAACAGACACATGTGCTTCACTATTCATAAGCATCCTCAAAGACTAGATTTCATGTTTTAAGTAAATTGCAACACATCCCGAAAGTCTGTCTATTTAATTTCTGTTTGATCACTGTAAAAACAACGTCCAATGCTATTGGAATTTCCCTTCTTAAATTCTGTTTCTGTCATTCACCATTCAGGAAATAATCAGAAAGATGTTTCGAGGTGGAAAGGCAAATTAATATTTTCAAGAAAGACTGAGAGTCCTTTAGAACATTTACAAAGTACAATATGCTGTCTTCATGGCACCCACTCTGTTTATAAAATATAGTCTGATATACATGAAACACTCCCCTATCATTGCATCCTTCAGTAGAGCAGTATAAGCTTCCTATCTGCAGCAGAAAATGTGATGGAAAACCAAAATACATTGTCTTTTTAAACTGCAATATTCCAGCCAAGAAAAGGGGAAAAAATGTCCATAGTGATTGCTGCTATTCATTGCTTCCATAGGGTCTGTGATCAGTAGGGATCAAGAAGGACACTGAGCTCAGTAACAGCTGTGTGGTAACGGATCTGTGCCACTGAGCTGTGTGTGTTCACTGAGCAGAAGGTATGGCAAAGGTCTCTCTGAATTAAACTGAGCTTATTAAATACAGCTCTGTGCTTGACAGGATCTGCAGATGCTTCAAATCTACTTTGTCCACTTCCCCCCAGGGATGATGTCAAATCTAAGTAGACCAGCATGAACCTCACCTGCTGCCAAAAGCTAACAGCCTGAATAAGATCAACATAACCATGATGCTTGACTATGAATGAAAATGTCAAGGAAACTGAGCCTCTGGAAAAATACAGAGCTGCTTCAGGACCCCAGCATCCGTTCCCCAAAGCAGAAAGCTAAAACTGGGATGGCATATCTGCTACCATGAGAGAAGAAATGTTGGCCTCCTGGACTTTAAAGTGAGAGGTGCCACAATTCAGAGAGATCTTGACAGTCCCTCTTTCTTCACCATTATCATCACAAGATGTTGCCTTTCATGTTGGTAGAGTATTTTTTTTTGCTTAAGTTTTTAATTTCAAATATAGGAGAAAAGTACTCTCACGTCCCTTATGTTATTTGTATACATACAACCACATGGTGTGAGAAATCAAAGAAATTCTTCCCAGTATTTGGATATTTATATAAAAGAAGAGATTAAAACAATCAGATAATAATAACTCAGAAATAAATAAAAAATAGCTCCTAAATTATCTGTCCTACTAGCTCACAGATCCCATTGATCTACCCATATCTGTTTAATTGACGCAGGAACGACATCTCTTACCTCAATCAGGCAACACACAGTGTAACACCTCTCAGCCTCTGAAATATTTTTTAACTCAACCCAGTTTCCTGATGAAACTTATGTGCCCAACAGAAACCTTACTCATTTATCCCGCTTCTGAGTTCTCTCAGAGAGGTCTGCAAACACACGTGCATGGGAAGGCAGAGAAAGCGTCCATCCTGCTAGAATCAGTTCCTGCTTGGTATTTTCCCACTTGTGCAGCCTCATGCCTGTTGGCTCATAGAGGTTGTTCTAGCTCTCTGAATTTTGGAGATTGATCCCTCACACACAGTATCACACAGTATCACAGTATGCTAGAGATTGGAAGGGACCTCAAAAGATCATCTAGTCCAATCCCCCTGCCGGAGCAGGAACACCTTCTTTTTCTGAACTAAGTTCTGAAGTCTGCATTGTTAGCCTGTGGGAGATTTGCCCAAGTAAAACATGGGCAAGGATTTCAAGATATAGACCTCTGAGTCACAGACTTCTTGTAAAAGGCACCAAAAAATGGCAGAAAATAAACTCCTTTCCAGGATACACCATCACATTAAATGGGAACTGTGTCACAAGGACACCTCAGTTCTCCCAGCACAAGGACAGTCAATGGTTCCTGCTGACAATAATAATAATGGTGGGATGGTGAATACAGCATCTGTGGCAGACCCTCTGCAGGATGTCATTGCTAGGACATCAGTGAGTGTGACACTTATTTGCCCTACGAATCATTCTATATCTCTGAGTTGGCTGCAGCTGAGCCCTAAGCAATCACAGTGAAACCTCCTCTGAAGGTGTTTCTCAATTTAATTCAGATAATCTTGTTTATTTTCTCTTTTTTCAATAGCTTGTTTTTTCTTGGATCTCTGACATGCACTGGAGTATGCTCATGCTCCCTTATCTATTCATCAATAGTAAGGATGCACTTTGGGCATACTAGATGCCAAGGAGTCTCTCATTTCCTTGGTAACACCAGCTCCTAAACTGGAGAAAAAAAATCTAAATGTAAGGCAGACACTGAGCTAAGGATTAGGATTCTTAATGTCCTTTGCTGATAATTTAGTCTGTAATCTCTACTTGCCTGCTATCCTCCTCTATGCTTTATTTTCTAGTATGCACTTTGGGCATACTAGATGCCAAGGAGTCTCTCATTTCCTTGGTAACACCAGCTCCTAAACTGGAGAAAAAAAAGCTAAATGTAAGGCAGACACTGAGCTAAGGATTAGGATTCTTAATGTCCTTTGCTGATAATTTAGTCTGTAATCTCTACTTGCCTGCTATCCTCCTCTATGCTTTATTTTCCCCAACAACTGAAGAGGCAAATTATACTCAGCATGCAGTGCTGAGACTCAAAAAATAACATTCAGTGTAAGGGACTAATGACACTTTGGTGATGGCATATTGGGACCTAGAAAAAAGAGCACAATAGGAAGTATTAAATACATGTCAGCATTCACATCATTAATTCAACTGAAAACTACATTCTTGCTTTTGTGCACCACAAGCACAGTGAACAGAAGCAGGCAGTAGACACAGCAGTTAGTGCACAGAGCAAGACCAGAAACTGCACTGAAGTCTCTGCAATGGTGGTGACATGTGGCAGGACCCAGTCCCCAGAACCCACTGCAGCAACTATTGCTGGTACATCAGAGATCTCCCCTCAGGCCAAGCTCCCAAGGGAGGATGCATATCTGGTGCCTGGGACTTCACAATGGGACTAGCTACTAAATGGTCTCTTTGCTTGCATGTGTATGCTGCTGAAGGGTCTCCGTCATTAAGTAGTGGAGCTGCAGGAGAAGGTCAACACACTGTACAGCGTCACAAATGATGAGAAAGAGATCAACTGGATCTTCCACAAGACTCTGCAGGTACAACAGCCTCTACTCCTAACTGTTCTGATGGAGGACCAGCAATTTGGAAATCAGCTTTCCAGAAAAGGTCTTGGAAGTCTTGGTGGACACCACGTTGAACATGAGTCTGAAATGTGCCTTTATGGCAAAGAACACCAACTGCCTTCTGGGCTGCCTTAGACATAGTGTTGCCAGCAGGTTGAGGGAAGTGGCCCTTCCCCTGTAATCAGCACTAATGAGATGCTTCTGGAATGCTGTGTCCAATCCTCGGCTACTCAGGGCAAAACACAAATGGACACACAGGAGAGAGTTTAGAGAAGGGCCATAAGGATGATTAAGGAGCTGGAACATTTCTACTATGAGGAAAGGCTGAGAAAGTTGGGACTGTTCAGCCTGGAGAAAAGGCGGCTCGGAGGAGAACTAATCAGTGTGTACAAATACCTGATGACAAGAAATAAAGAAGATGAAGCCAGAGTCTTCTCAATGGTATCCAGTCACAGGACAAAAAAAAACAGGTACAAATTAAAATTCAGCAAATTTCACTTCAATGTAATAAAAAAAATATTTACCCTGAGGGCATTAGAACACCAGAATGGGTTTCCCAGGAAATTTGAGGAGTCTCCATCCTAGGATATGTTCAGATCTTGACTGGACAAAGTCCTGGACAACCTGTCCTAACTGACCCTGCTTTGAGCAGGCACTAAATGATCTCCGGTGTGCCTTCTAAACTCAATTATTTTGTGGTGTAAACTGGCATATTTTTATGCAGCTTATCTAAAGGGCATTTGTGATCTCAGGGCAGAACCAGAACAGCTTCTGCCCTTGTGCTGTCTGCAACATTGTATCTCTCACAACTTTGAACATAATGGAAATGAGTAACTAGACCAGTGACAATAATGAACTCTATCCATAAGGAAATTAATTTATAGTGGAGATGATTCTGTCAAACTGGCTATTATTATAGAAAATACCTCTCTCCATAATACAAGCTAACAATTTCCCCCATCCATCGCACTTTGTAGTCCTGGCTCAGGTACCAGGCAGAACTGAGGAGAGTCAACATTCATAGATCAATATTTCAGACACAAAGGGGGGTCAGATTGCACTGGTTGATAAATGATGGTAAAGTTATTGCTAGAAATCAATCCTTTGTTAAAATGACTGAGAATGATTGCAACCAAATAATGGTCAGGAAAGCAAGGGTCCTCGACTGCCTCTTTGGAGATTATTACCCACTTTGAAAATCAACTTAATTACACTTTTTTTTTCAGTTTGGGTAAATTGTGGCAGCAGATGGAGTCATCATCTTACTTTTTCATAAGCCTGTTGAAGGGGTGGGAGTTCAAGGGGAATAGGGAGGGGGAGGAAGAGATTTGAGCTCATCACTAAGGAGGGAAAGCTGGAACAGTGATAAAATAGATGTACAGAGACAAATGAAGGGAAGACAGTTCAGTCTCTCTGGCTTGTCCCGACTTCCCATCATTCCTAGCTTGATGGTTCAGCACATGTGGGTCCACTGCAGCATTACACCTTGCCTGAATATGCAAATCTTCTCTGATGAGAGATTAAGATTAAAGATTAACTGGAATAGTGCATATTAATGTCTTTCCAGAAAAAAAGTGCTGAATATAAAATCCCTATGAATACAATCTAAGGAATTCCAACATTTAAAGAAAAGCTCCATTTCCAGATAAAGATGCATGTCTGGCACAATGTAAACAGCCACAGAATACAGATGACATAAATATGGTCAGAAAACAGACTGAACCTAAGCAGATATCTGTAAATATTTTCCTAATGTATGCTATTTTTAATTTGACTACGGGTTATACTGAAGAATGCAGTCAGACACTTCAACAAAAAATTATGGAGGAGAGCCACAGGGGAAACCTGAAAACAGAAACACACATTCCAAATCAGCACTGGAGCTTGCAGGGAAACCTGTGATTTGCTTTACTGCTCTCCAGTACATGAGAACCTGAGAAAAAAACAAGTTTTATTGCTAGCTCTGAAACTAGGTGCATCATTGCTGCAGTGACATTCAAGCCCAAAGTATTTACAACATGTCTAATCACAAATACAGAAAGCTTGCATCTCTATGTCAAAGCCATCTTACAGACAGTATAATTCCTCTGTCAAACTGTTCATAACCTGACAACCACAGCTGTTTTGTTGAAGTATGAAAGAAATCTAACTTCTCCTTATAATCTGTCTATTGCTTATAAAACTTTGGTTTCTAGGAATTTACCATCCTTAAAATCCTGTAAAAATGTGAGTTACTTCTTTACCAATATGAGTCAGGAAGCATCTGGAAACTGCTTCCCATATGATGCAAGATACTAAACAAGCATTTCAAGGTTCAGATACACTCACACAGTGCAGCTGCTTATCAAAATGCAAGGACATGATTAATCAAAGCACAAAGAGCTGGAAGAAAATGCAAAAGGTCCCATCTCATTTCAGGTGCCTAATTCACGGTCCTCCAGGATTTACAGAACACTTATGTTTCTATTGGTTCCTTGCAAAAAGTTGTCATTTCTGCAAGAGATTTCTGTCATGGGAAGAATATTCATTAATGAAAGGTCTGATATTACCAGGCTGCCCTCCACTCTGTACAGCAATGAGCTCAATAAGAGGTTTGACAAAGCAACCACGGAGAAAAAAAAAAAATACAAAGAACCGGTGATACCTTTAGTTATGCCTCAACTGCAGGTGTGTTGCAAATTTGAATGAGTTAGTCTTCCATTTTACCCCTTTTTTACTATTCTACATTTAAAATAATCAGTAAAAAAAAAAAAATGTATACTGGTTCCACCAGTTTAACAAAGCTTATTTAACAAAGCTCATCGGAATTAAGGGCAGATGAGATTTCCCATCTGAGTCTCCCAATCATATATAAAGTTTTAAAAAGTTTTTCCTTCCTGTAGTGTAAATTAACTATAGGGCTTCAAGAGGGCAGTTTAAAGTGGTCACAAATTAACAGAACATAGTAGAATTCTACAAGACTTGTTATTTTTCCTGTGAGTTTTTTCACCATCGCATAGTAGCAATTGTTTAAAATTACACTACATCAGGAACGGATTTATTTCAGGAGATTCCTGATACCTGACATTAGGAATCCCGGAGTGATGAAGTACGTATTTGGCCTTCCATAGCCTTGCTTTTATGAGGTTTTCTTTGAAATTTGCATGGCTGGAAACTGGAAGAAAGGTGCGAAACTGGGGATTGTTTCTAGTGGCAGGGCTGCATGCCTGGAGCTTCACCTCGCCATCACATCCCACCCTGGCTGCTGAAAACTGATGTCAGACCACATTTCACTAAGGAGACAGCACGTACATAGTCTTTAAATGTTTCACAGGGTATAGTATCACACACGGATCCAGGGATGTTTTAACAGAACTATATTTTTTTTTTTAATGGAGGACAGATTGGAATAAAAAACAAAACAAAAATGAAATATATATATAGCAATGACTGTCTACAAATAGTTGAAACATCTGACTGTTAAAGATAAAAAAAATGTTGAGGACTTTACAGAGGCATATACAAAACATCAGAATTTAGTGTGTCTAACGCAGCTGAAGATGAAAAGGAAAGATGATCTTGTCATGCGCAGGGAATGAAATTCACTGCTTTGTCACAGACAACTGGTATTTGCCCTTTGGAAACTCTATTCATATTCTTCTATGTGAGTTCTCTGACCTTGCAATGAAAGCAAAGACTTTCACCCCTCATTGTTCTTCTGCCCCCTCAACATATTCGGAAGCAGTTTGGGCTGAAATTGTTTCTTTCTATGCATTCGCATTAATATGAACAGATTATAAACCCAATTGCTTTGAGAGCATCTCAGCACTGCCCCGGTTAAATAATTATACTAGCACAAAAAGTACCTTATAAATGTTAAATACCATATTCTACCTATTCTATTATCTACCTTATGCTATAATGTACAATAAATTACTACTTTCAAAAGATAAGTTAATTTGAACAGTCTCAGTAAAGGCAAAGGCTACAATTTCAAAGAATCTTAGTGGTTTAGGAACTGTAGGTATGTTTACAAAAGCACTTAAGGCATCTGTAGGCTCTGGCTGTCATTGAGAACCATTGGGAATCTTGCTTTGGCTGAATTGAGTAATTTCTGAACTCTTTATTTAGGTATGAAAGAGAGTTAAGGACTTCTGAAATTTTGATCTCAGAAGTCTGGACTGTGAAAGAGTCTCCCAGGAAAACAATGGGATAGCCATTACTAAAAAGCATATTCAAATGGTCTGGGCAAAGCACTCAAACTTTGTTGCAAGAAAATTTCTAGAGTAATGAACAGAGAGCACGTGCTAGAAGAAGGAGAAGGATAGACCACTATAAGAGAACATTTTTTTTTGATTTCTCTCTTCAGAAAGTCTTTTGTAGAATATTATTTATTTTCTAATGGCGAAACTAATAGAAGAAACGGTTCTTCAGCACAGCCTTACGCTCACTGTGCTCGTTCACTGGAGAATAAAGCTCCTTTATTAATATATTCTTCACTCTACTCTCACATACACAGAATCATAGAATCATAGAATAGTTAGTGCTGGAAAGGACCTTAAGATCATCTAGTTCCACCCCCCCTGCCATGGGCAGGGACACCTCACGCTAAACCATCTCACCCAAGGCTCTGTCCAACCTGGCCTTGAACACCGCTGGGGATGGAGCATTCACAGCTTCCCTGGGCAACCTATTCCAGTGCCTCACCATGCTTACAGTAAAGAGCTTCCTCCTTATATGAAATCTAGACTTCCAAATATTTAATATATATCACTTGGAGTTTGCATGGTTTCAGGTGATAAATTTATGGAAAAGAAGCCCACAGAGGATTATTAAATACACAGAATGATACATGGTTTGTAGTAGTAGTCCTTGAGCTGAGCATAGTTTGAGAACATTAATAGGTGGTATTGTGGTATTTTCTCTGCTGGTATATCCTTCATTTTTCACCCACTGTGCAGTTGCTGTCTCAGAAAGTGCAGATACTTCTATATTGCCTGCCTTCTTTCCCATCATTCTGTGTGAAAAGTACCATGTGTAACATGGAAAGAATGACATGGAACCCATCCCTTTGTCAGGCTGTTGATACCACACAGGCTATTGACATTTTGTTTATAATTCAGCCAGTATCAAACAGTATGTCAAAAGATAAGAAAAGAATGCAGAGAACTTGGGTGACATTTGTTGACATTTCCAACACAGAGAAAACAAACAAGTTAAGCTATTGTTGAATGCTAAAAAGGCTGTGGAGAGTGAGTTTCCTCTCATCAATATGGCCCAAGGGGCATTTTTAACTCAGTCTGAAATTGTGTTCCCTAGCAAGAGGTACTCCTGCAATGCTAGGAGACAGGGATGGTTCCTCTCAGCTTCTTGAAGACCTCAATAAAAAGGTCAGCAGATCTTTTATTTTAATTTAATTTTCTAAAAGATCAAGGTCACCTCTGAACTAGAATAATCAAGATGCTCAGCCTGCATCTTAACAAAGCATCAGCTCCAAACAGAAACCACAATCAAAAAGAAAGCATTTTTTGTTTTATTTGAAATTTAAAAAGAGACCGAAGGTTCTTTATTTTTCTTCTTTCCTTTTCTGAAATCATGTTAAGATCACTTTAGATGCTGCAACCAAGAAACATCAAAACCCTTAATGTGGCCTGAGGGTGGCTCACTACAAACCCATGTGCTAATAATACCTTACATTTATATTTCCAGAAGAACTGGATCCCCAGGCAGTGGAGATACTGTGTGTGCAGAATAATAACTTTGCACCCCCTTACTGACATGTAGTTGTTCTTGTGGGGGCTCAGCACCCAGTCCCCCAAATGCTCCATATCTTTGGGGGAGCACCCTGTGTTATGGAAACTGTACGGAAAAATTCAGTAAAGCAAAAAGCGAATGTGTAAGCTGGAAGTCACCCATGATATGGAAGCTGTGAGACCCACCCTTGCAGAAGATGTTTTGGGCGCACAAAAGGAACAGCCACACTGCTCAGGAGGCACTCCAGAGCTTTTTGGAGGCTATGCCTCAGCCCTGGTGCGTGCAGGGCATCCCTCTCCTTGCAAGGCTCCCTGTATAGGGCGGAGCAACTCCCACTAGGGCTGATCAACAATCTCAAAACCACAGCACAAACCACAAAATTCACATGCTCAAAATTCAAGGAAAACCTGCTTCCTTGTAACAAAAATGAACTTCATGCTTCCATTATCTTACCTTTACAGCGCACTAGCGCATAAGGCTGGACAAGCTGATACAATGAAATCTAATAATAAAACATCAGAATTACTCTGAATTTAATTCTACTACCTGCTGCTGATTTTTGAATTTATATTAACATAATTCTTGGTTTTTTACAGGTAAGTATCTGTTTGATTGTACACATTTTAAAAATGGTGATGATAAAGGTAATATACTAATACATCTCTGGTAAAAGATAAACACATTTTCCCTATGTGTAGGAAGTTGCCCTTAGACCTTAGAACTACTCTTCAGTGACACACATCAGCATGACCAAATAAAAAGTCAACAAAGCAGTGCTGATTTACATCTGATGTGTCTATTTCTAAAGCTTTACTACAGCGGTAATAAAATAATTATTAATAGTGATCACAGCTCACATTATTTAGTAGCATTAATCATTGAATATCTCAAAGCATTCGTAAGATATTTGCAAGGGAATTGCAACCACAGTTATGTACACACATACAAGAATCACATTAGTTATTTAGACTTTCTATTGTATATCTCATAGGTCCAGGATCAAATACTGGTTTAATCCTGTCAGCTCTGCCACCTACACTTTCATGCTATGACTTTTCAAGTATTTACCTATCATAACAATGCCTATATTTAAGGCCATAGAACCAATGCCTTTTTTCAGCCTTTCTGAAAACAAATACTACCACCACTAGGTACTGCTTTTATTTCAAATCTTCCTCATTTATCACCGCACTATGGCTCATGCAAATATTTGAATTGCTCATTTTTTAGGTTTAATAAACACTTTCTGCAGCCCATAGTTTTATATTTTGGATATCAAAAAAAAAAAAGGAGAGTTTAAATGAAAAAAAAAAGTCAATCATACTTTCCTGTCATTGCGTAAGCTGGAACACTGGCACTCATTCTATAGCTCTAATGTCATTTACATTTTTAATAAAGTAGCTTATTTACTGAAGTATGCCCTTCCCCTCACAGCTGTTCTATGGCTTATGTTTAGTTATAAAAATCTGGTTTGTGCCAGATTTCACAGATGCTTATTCCTTTTCATTTTGTTCTTTTCTATGTATGTGCATAACCCCAAATTTCCAGTCCATTTACCTTAACAGGTATAGATCCCTGCCCCCTGACTATGCACCACATTATTCAGTCCAAAATTCAGCCTCATGCAATGTCCAAGGAAACTTTCATTTAATAAAGGCAACTGACTTAGAGCTGAGTAATGTGGAGAAAATAGGGCATGCCTGTCATTCACCATTAATGCTATTTACTACCGTCTCTATCGCTGAACAGCACAATACCTCTCAAACCTCCATCTTAGGTGGGGCCAGCTAAATCTGTAACTCTCTGTGAGCACTTGATGACAAAATGCACCCAAGAGATAAGCTGCTGCCACATTTGGTTTCTACAGTTACTTTGATCAATTCTATTTGATATGGGCTTTCACATCCATAAGCCACCTACCATGAAAGTACATCATCTTTGATATGACTTTATAGCTTTCAAAAGAAAGGGGGGCACAGTATATAGAGGTGCAAGCTGTAACTGAGTCTCTTGAGCCTGCAGTCACTGCAAGAGCTTTGCTGGCTTATTTCAGGGTCTGGCAGCAGTCTGATATAGACAGTGCCATGTTCTTAGTGATCATAGTGGGGGTAAAGGGACAGGAAAATACTCTATCCCCAGAAAAAATGGACATTGTCACTGCTTACCTGTATGCTAGGACCAACATTACTCCACAATATCACTGAGTCTAAAGGAAGGGCAGAACACAGCCCCAGGGCTGTATCTCACAGCAGCTGCCATCTCTCTATAGCTATAACCTCCAGTGCATCAGATACCCGTCTAAAACATATTGCCTACTCAGCCACTTTTGCAAACCATCTCTTAATTCCCCCCATGATGGACCTGCTGCTACATTTCCTTTTGTCCTCATATGCTACCAGTATTGATTCTGACTGACTGATACATTGTGACTTCTCAAAAATTAATGTGCATTTAGTTTCAGATTACTGAACACCAGGCCTTTATTACTATTAGGTCTTTCTTATTTCTTACCACAACTTCCCCGGGGAACCCATGCCAGTACCTCACCACCCTCACAGTAAAGTAATCTAAAGTAATCTAATACCTAATCTAAATCTCCCCTTTGTCAGCCTAAAGCCATTCCCCCTTGTCCTGTCACTACCAGTCTTTGTTACAAAGTCCCTCTCCAGATTACTGGAAGCTGCTCTTAGGTCTCCCCAGAGCCTTCTCTTCTCCACTCTGAACAACCCAAACTTTCTCAGCCTGTCTTCATAAGACAGGTGCTCCAGCCTTCTTCGAGGCTCTCCATGTTACTTTTAATAAAAGTAGCAATTTATCAGTTCTCGACAGTTCAATAAAAGTTCACAATATTTTTTCATTATATTCTATTCAAAATCCAATTTCCTGTGTGCTCATCTTTAGATGCTTGGCTTCTCTCTCTCTTTGTCTCCCGGCACATCCTATTTTTTCAAGTGTACATACTGGGAAACATCTCTAATGCAGACAGAAGACCAGAATTCATGTTTAGAACTAAAACATTTTCTCACCTTTTCCCCAAATTATTTCATAGAATCATAGAAAGGTCAGGCCTGAGTAGGACCTTAAAATAATCTATTTCCAACCCCCTTCAAAGCAATTGCATATCTTGAAACAAAACAGTTTGTTTTCTTTTTATTACCAGATGAAACTTCCATTGGCTTTAATCTATATCACTAACCCTTGGGACTTTTTTGTTGAAGTCAAGTTAATCATATTGTAAGTCTAAAGTTATTTTTAGTGGTCAGTGGAATGAGACAGTCATTTCATTATACCTTAAAACTGAATTATCAACTGGCGGCTTTTATCTCCATCCTTTGACAACAAACATAGTGACAACTGCAAGTGACTACTATGCTCTCAGTTGACAGACAAAATGAATCCAGACCTGGCTATTTTGTTTTAGTAAAGGGAAGTAAAACATAAACAAGCATTTCTCAAATGTATTTTATCCTTACAACAGCAACACTAATACAGATCTCCTAACTGCCTCATGTTCTATCTTGAAAAGTTGCAAGTCCCTATGCCAATTTTAATTGGAGATGTTGAAATTAATTTTAATTTGATGGGTTTATACTATTGCCCAGAACTTTACTAGGAGCGGCATTCTGCTTCAGTGAACTTAGTGAAGAAGGAGAGCAGGTGCAGGATAGTCTTCTAACATAAAAATGGGCTTTGTAGAACTATTTTGTGTAGCTCCGTGAATATACCTGCCTGACCTTGAGAAAGAAGTAGAAGGTGTGCATATTTCACTTAAGTATTAAGAGATACAAACTGCCCCATGAATCCTTCAACAGTCCACTGAAAAGCAACAGAAATTCAATATGAAATGAAACCTTTACATTTAAGTCTCCTGAAGTTACTAGGGAAAAGAACTGTGGCTTTTCTATAATGTTAGTCAACAGTACCGTCCACTTCAGTTGCAAAGGGATCCTCTATCCCCTACTGGGAGATAAAACAAGTAGAAAAAGACCAAATCCTTCATAAATGACTCTACTCTCCCCATGAAGATGATCAAATCAGCCAGCTGCCCTGAAATACAACCTTTTTCCATTAAAATAAATGTTAGTACATAAACATTTAAGCAAGTATGGGATGAGGCACAGATTTTTCTCTAGCAGTGAGGTTTTAATCTTGGACCTAAATGCGTTGAAGTAGCTCTGGAGGTCTCAAATTACTTATTCCAACAATCTGCAGGAAGTAATATGTCTATGGAGGGATTTAGTTCCAGTGGCATTACCAGCAAGATGCACATAAAGTTTTCTGTACTGAGTATTTTGCTAGTGAAAGCCCGACAATCTCAACAGTACTTCATGAAAACTTTGTGAATTGTTGACTAAACTCATTTCCTGGTCATTTGGGTTATTCTTCAGTCACACTGCACAGTTTTGAGGTTGTAGATACAGGAGTAAAGATTGCAGTTAAATTATCTGACTCCTTTGGTTGAAATCTAGACATGCAGAGACTTAACTACATTCATTCATAGTTATACACACAACAAAAGAGGCCAAGACAGCTCTAATGACAATGCTCAGACAGTGAAAGAGATCTCAATTTTTTTCCCTCCTGACACTACATCTCACAAGATTACTGTGATCTCCTAACAGCATTGTAGAAACACAATTTTATGCAGCACATTGAACTCATGACACATGCAAGGTTGATTTCCACTGTAACCTTCAGCCAGAGCTTTTTATAAGCCACACAGAATTTTAGACGAAACCAGAACTGGTGCTTTATGTTACCCAAAAGGCCCTCAAAAAAAAAGCCCCTTCCCTCTCCCCCCCGCCCCCCGCCCCTTATTTTGTGTTCAGATCTGTCACTCCGCCCAATAACAAACAACGGATTGTCTCCTGTACGAGCACTGCCAAACAGAGCTCAATTTAAGCATTAAGACCCAGTAGATAGGAGGCTCAACACATTGCTCCTTGGTGAGTTTAAGATCTCTAGGACCTTTTTAGGGACAGTCCTAAAAGTTAAGTAAGTCAGGTGAACATAACCATTGTTTGCTACTTAAATTCACTGTAGTGCTGTCAACATCTTCTTGAAGTGATGGCTGAACATGTGGATTTATTTCAGAGTGGCTGTCAGCCCATGCCCTTTCTGTGAGACCTTTGTACTAGAACTCGGTATTAGATCCTGCTTTAAAGTACTTAAGGAAAAAGCAAAGAAGAAAAGATGTATGTCTACTTTTACACTCATCTTCACTTTCTTTCCTGCCATCATAGCAGAGCTGCACCTGTGGCAATCAGGTGGAAAAAAGGGCTATTCATCAAGCTGTAAATTGATATGTTATTTTTCTCTGAAACTAAGCTAAGTCCAGCTGTTCCAAGAATGAGGGAAAAGAGCAAGTGCTGCAATGTTTACATGGTAAAATCTCCCTGATGAATTTGGTCCACTGGCATGTGATGATCCAGTTGCCTGACAGAAACCCAAAACAACCAACCAAAAATCCATTTAAAATGAGCCTGTTACAACTTATTCTGGTTGTCTCAGCCAATATGTCACTGTTTAAAGTTACAGTACTTAACCTGAGACAGAAGTACCTTTCACCCTCCTGCAAACATCCTACACTTCGTGTGTAGTATTAATGGTACTGTAACGATGCCTCCTTTCCTTCATCCTCCCCTACTTCCACCCCACACAAAATGTGTTAGTGCTGTAACACACTGTATCCATCAGTATTTGGGCCTCTGCATTTAAACAGGACTCTGTGTGTTGCATCTGTGACGTGACCCCCTACCCTGGATAACCTCTGCATACTTTCAATTGTGCAACATCAAAATATAAGATTTGGAGCCTGAGAAAATGCCTCAGGTATTAGAAAGTGAAAGAAACTCATGCTACCTCCACACACACCCGTATTTCACATTATTGCCTATAAGTGAAGATAAAACTTAGAATCATATAATGGTTTGTGTTGGAAAGGACCATTAAAGGTTACTTAGTCCAGTCTCCCTTCAGTGAACAGTGACCTTCAACTAGATCAGATTCCTCAGGGGCCCATCCAGCCTGACCTTGAATGTTTCCAGGGATGGGGCATCTGTCACGTCTCTAGGTAAGCCATTCCAATTTGTATTTTATAGAGTTGAGCCTTTGGCATAGACTTAAGGTCTTTTGTAAATCCATCAGTGCAAAAAGGACTATGGCAGATGTCTACTGGACCTGAAGAGTAAGGATAAGAAAATGCGTCATAAGAAATTCAATGAGAAGTGGAGAATAAGAACAGTTAAAAAAAATCATTCAAATGCTAAAATGAAATAACGAATTATGGTAATCTCATGGAAAAAAGAGAGGTCTGTCATACATAACACAGGTAAATAAGTTTTCACTGAGTAGTCTGAAGCATCCTGCTCTAACAAGGCGTAGAGAGGATGACTTACTTGTAACACAGATTTCTGCTTCTGCTTCTGTGATTCCACAGCCCAGCTACTGGATTAGATTTTGAACAGGAGGGATCCCACAAAACAAATTTTACATTCATACTTGAGCACAGACACTGGATTAAGGTTTAAAACTTTTCTTAACTCTCTATAAATCAGTGTAGCAAGATTTCTGCTTTTTTTGAAAGTTATTTCTATTATTAAGATGGTGGGAGAAACAGACGAGTTTTGACCTATAACACTAAAAGGCTTTTTGAGAAGTGCATGAACTCTGATCCTTATTTTTGCTCTTCCATTTTATGCTCAGTTTTCTTTTGCTTTTTACCTCATAATTCCAACCAATGGTTTCAGGCCTTTTTGATTTTAGGAAATGTCCATTACTGAAATCCCTGGGAATCCTTTCAAGCTTGATTTCTCTGAATACATAAACATTCACTCTCAGCAGATTGTAGAAGATCTAAGCTCCCTAATTCAAATAGGAAGGACCAATCTAAAACAAGTGATCATCGGTTCTGGTGATATAAATCAAACCTTTCAATTTCAATACAAACTTTGAAGTGTGCACTTCATATAAAGTTGAAGGGTTTTTTTAAAGTATAAAATCCACCAAACTAACCAAAGACAAGAACAAGACTTCTTTTAGGCAGGTGAAAACAACCAACTGAGAAAGGAGTGTTCAGGTTTTCTGAGTAAATTTTCTCTGTTCCCTGACTAAGGAGTGAGGCTTTACCCCCCTGTGAAGCAGAAGTCGTCTTCTGTCTCTTGAGCAGGAATAGCTCAGACAAAGCAATTCTTTGTACAACCTACATCAACTTTGGCCAAGAAAGGTGCATACTGCTTCTACATGGCATTATTACAAATATTAATGATTAAGTTGATAGTGGGAGAGGAATGATGTCATAGAATCACAGAATTGAGAGCTCCAGAATGTCACCTAATTTTAATTACCTAAAAGTAATTAATTAAAAGAAATGAAAAGTAATTAATTAAAAGTAATTAATTGCTGAGGAAACTTTGAGGGGAAAAAAAGAAGCTTATAAAAGGTGGAAGCAAGGAGAGGCAGCTTGGGAAGATTACAGGGATGCTGTCCGGGGAGCTAGGGACCAGGTTAGAAAAGATAAGGCCCACTTAAACTTGTCTAGGGACGTGAAAGATAACAGGAAGGGATTCTATAGTTACATTGCAAATAAAAGACAGACTAGGGACAATGTGGACCCTCTCCGGAAGCTATCGGGAGAACTGGCTACACAGGATTTGGAGAAGGCTGAAGTTCTTAATGACTTCTTTGCCTCAGTCTTCACTGGCAAATGCTCTGACCACACCACCCGAGTCTTGGAAGGCAGATGCTGGGACTGTGAGAATGAAGACATTAGGCCCACTGTAGGAGAGGATCCGGTTTGCGACCATCTTAAAAATCTGAACATGCACAAGTCCATGGGTCCTGATGAAATCCATCCATGGGTCCTGAAGGAGCTGGCGAATGAAGTTGCTAAGCCACTGGCCATCATATTTGAAAAATCATGGCATGAGGTGAAGTTCCCGACGACTGGAAAAAGGGAAATATAACCCCCATTTTCAAGAAGGGGAAAAGGAATGACCCAGGGAACTACAGAGCAGTCCATCTCACCTCAGTGCCTGGCAAAATCTTGGAGCAGATTCTCCTGGAAGGCATGCTAAGGCACATGAAAAACAACAAGATGCTTGGTAACAGCCAGCATGGCTTCACTTTAGGGGAAATCCTGCCTGACCAATGTGGTGGCCTTCTATGATGGGGCTACAGAACTGATGGACAGGGGTAGAGCAGCTGACGTCATCTACCTGGACTTGTGCAAAGCGTTCGACTCTGTCCCACACGACATCCTTGTCTCTAAATTGGAGAGACATCAATTTGATAGATGGACCACTTGGATAAAGAACTGGCTGGATGGCCATATGCAAAGAGTTGTGGTCAATGGCTCAATGTCCAGCTGGAGACCAGTAACGAGTGGTGTCCCTCAGGGATTGGTGTTGGTCGATGAGAAACTTAAGATGAGCCAGCAGTGTGTGCTCGCAGCCCAGAAAGCCAACTGTATCCTGGGCTGTATCAGAAGGAGCGTGACCAGCAGGTCGAAGGAAGTGATCCCTGCCCCTCTACTCTACTCTCGTGAGACCTCACTTTGAGCACTGTGTACAGTTCTGGTGTCCTCAACATAGAAAGGACATGGAACTGTTGGAACAAGTGCAGAGGAGGACCATGAAGATGATCATGGGACTGGAGCACCTCCCATATGCAGATAGGCTGAGAAAGTTGGGGCTGTTCAGCCTGGAGAAGAGAAGGCGTGTGGAGACCTCATAGCAGCCTTCCAGTATCTGAAGGGGGCTTATAAGTATGCTTCAGAGGGATTCTTCATTAGGACTGTAGTGACAGGACAATTGGTAACAGGTTCAAACTTAAACAGGGGAAATTTAGATTAGATATAAGGAAGTAGTTCTTTACTGTAAGGGTGGTGAGGCACTGGAATGGGTTGCCCAGGGAAGTTGTGAATGCTCCATCCTTGGTGGTGTTCAAGGCCAGGTTGGACATAGTTTAAGTGGGTGGCCCAAGTGGCTTTGGGTGACATAGTTTAGTGTGAGGTGTCCCTTGGAACTAGATGACCTTAAGGTCCTTTCCAACCCTAACTATTCTATGATTCTAAAGGCTCTGCTTTAGAGCTGATTAAGCTGTTTTTTGTGGAGAGTGAAAGCCATGAGATTTGCATGAAAAAGTGTTTGGGAATGAGCTCTGAGGCCTTGGTGCTTGACAAGCCCTGGGGCGATAAGCTGGAACCTTGAAGGACAGGGAAGTTAAACAAGGAAGCCTTGGGAGGATGGGCCAGGATGTAGTTGTGGCAGGAATCTCAGTTGGAGCCCAGAGGATGTGGGGGTTGTGAGAGGGTCTGCAACACTGTGATTGGACTGTTTACCTGGAGAGTTCCACAGTGGCCAATGAGATTGAATGTTGTATGCACGTGCAGGTTGGGAAAGTACCGAACAAGGGGATAAAAAAGGCTTGGTGGTAAGACAAAGGGGATTTGAGTCTCTGAATCAACTTGAGTCTGTGTTGTAAAATGCCGCAATTTTTATAGGCAAAGAGCAAACAGGCATCTCCAATAGATAATTCAGCTCATGGTAGCATAAAAAAGACAGAATGGATGAGGCTCAGTGGCGCCTGTCACACAAAACTGCAACAATCAGCTTACAACAGAAGTTTAACATGTTGATATTTAGGCACAACCAGTTGGACTGAGTGTTTTTTTTCTGAGACACAGCCTTTACTCACTGAGTATCACTTCCAAGTGAAAAGCAACAAATGAAGTAAGAAATGTCAAAGATCTAGAAAAACATCAAAATAAATATCAAACCATTATTCAGTTTGTAAAGGTAGAATGAAAATTATTTTGAATACATGTCTTGCCTTTCTATGTGAATCACTTGGTAAAAAAGATGTAAAAAAATCAGTGTTTAATAAAGTCACTTGAAAAAGGGGACATCTCTGGGCTTCATGGATGCTCCCCCCATTCCCTGTCTTACATATATATATGTATATACATGTACACAGAGGGAAATAAATGAAGGCAAAGAATATGCTCAGGGCACTTGGAAGCTATCAGCTATTACCTGCAATTCCAGAAAGGTTAAGTGTTTCAGTAATGAACTTTTTACTTGTTATTACTGGGTTAGCACAGTTCCTGGTACTTAGTGGTGTATAGACATGTTATGAGTTGCAATTGTTTGAAGGAGATTTGAAGACATATGATGTGATAATTTATAAATGAAAGTGGGAATCATTCTGGTGGACCTGATAGCAGGCCATCAGGATGTTTGTGCTATGGGTCCTTCAGGGGCAGCAATCACAGCTGGGTGATGATGTCAAACAGATGTTTGACAGCTTACAGGTTACAAGTTGAAGGATTCTCATCATCATTCACAGAGGTCCAGACAGATATGTTTTTATGAAAACAGAGTTGTCTATCCATGCCAGTGGCCTTCGGAGCAGTTCTGAAATCAACTTATGTACTCAATGCACACAAAAATATTACGAGTAAAATGGACTACCCTGACAGCAGTCTCAAGAGCAAAAAAAAAAAAACTGAAATAGGTGGTAAGGAAGCAGTCTCATCTCCCTGGAAATTTTCAGAGAGAGCAAGAACATATTGTTGCTGTACATAGTACCAGCCCTTTGATAAACAAAAGGACTCCAGATGCAAGGGTTGCCAATCTGCCACTTTTCAGCAGCACTAAAATTCTCTTCAAGAGGTAAGATTTCTAGCTTCATAGCTCAATTATCATTCTTTAATGTCATACCATAAATGGTGAAAATCTGACGTACAGCACTATTACCCCTCTCCCGAGGCACAGCAGAATCACTTGGTTGTCCAGTCATGCTCGTGTCAGTTTCCTGTCCAGAGCCATAAACTTCAGTATGACAAAATGCCAGTATCACCAGCCATAAAGCTGCAAGAGGCAGTTTGCTTGGCATGCCATCTGGGAAAAAAAGCTTCTTTACTGTTTTTCAAGACAGCCCAAGGGAATTACCCACTTGCTGTTACTGACCTTGAGTTTGATCTATATGGATGTTGTCAATCCTTGTTAACTCGTTTCTAATAGGAGCTGGAGAAGATGCTTTCTCAAGAGAGCTCTTGCATTCACTTTTGAGTGTGGGGACTGAGCCTCATGACTACAGCACAGTGCAACTAGATTGACCTAAAGCCTTTGGGAAGTGTTTTGACAAAATATCTCATCAAAAGCTGGTTCATTACAGTTGAAATCCCTGGTGGAAACACTGGGAAATGTTTAACAGTCAGATTCGTGAGGTTCCAGGAATTATTGGTCAGTTGTGAGGAAAGAAAAGGATAAACCCAGACTGGCCTAATGGAAGAAGATTCCACCCCACAGACCTCTTTATCTACTGTACCTTTTGGGCTTGGGTATTCAGAAAACTCACTTCAAAACTCTAGAAGCTGTTTCAAAATTAAATTCTAGTTGAGATAATCCCATTCTCTTCTGCCTTTTCCCCTGACCTTAGGGAAATAATTTAATTTAATTTCCCTGCATTGGTTTTCCCTAGAAATAAAATAGCAATGACTGTCTGTCATACTCACCTTTAACTGACAACACAATTTTTCAGCTGATCGGTGTTTGCCAAGAGACTTGAAACCTGTTAAGAAAAATGCCAACCCCTGATGGTGTACCAAGAGAGACAGAAGAAAAATGCTGAAGTCATAGTAGTTTTCCCTCAGTGGAAAGTTCCTGGCTTTATGCAAACATTTTCCTGTCAGCATTTGCCACTAACTATTTGAACTATTTGAACTGCATTTTCACAGCTAAGCTCTTTAAAAATAAACTTCTGTATCTTCTGTAAACAGTGTTTTCATGGGATTTCAAAGTGCCCAGGAGCATATTCTGGTATACTGGTTTCAAATACATACTGTTGCAGTGTGCAGAGATAATGAAAGATCATGGAGAAATACGGTAGTAATAGTAATATTTTGTGCCAAATGGCAAAAATAGTTTTTCAAAATTAATTTGAGTGTTACAACTAAAAGGTGCTCTGGGGAGGAGCTGTTTCTTTCTACTATGGCCACTAGGAACATAAGAACCACTATACTGGTTCATATCTGATGTCCATATAGTCCATCCTTTCTGCAATGCTGTTTATGAGCAGATATTTAAGATAGCCATATATGATATTTCTTTCACGTTTCTCCCATTGTGTTGTATCGTTTATTCTATATTCTCCCCAGAAAAGATAAAAACCTATGCTTTTCCAAAATAATCATAGCCAAGACTCTTGCTAAACCATCAAAACAACGACATTTATCAAAACAATACTAATGAAAAATGGAAATCCTCTGCTTTAGAATGAATGAATATGAATACTGTACAAGACCATAACCTATCACCTTGTCAGCGTAAGAATTTTTAACTTGAGTATAATTATTGTGTTTTATTACCTTATGTGAAAATGTTGATTATAAGGGGGAAATACTCAACTGTCTTCAGCAGCATGATTTTTTTCACTATTATGAATAGTGCTACAGCTCCAGTGAGTTGGACTAGCAAGATCCCATTCCATCAAGAGTGGGACTTCATGTGGGAGCCCTTTCTATGGCTGTTAATACTCCCCAAGTTTCCTCTTCCTCCTGTTTTGGCCTTTGGATATGGCATTCTCACAGCACTTCTTGGCTCCCCAGGCTGCTAATCAAAACTGAGAGTGGATCTTGAAACCAGTAGTACCTGTGATGGTGCTTCAGCAAAGAGGGTTCAGGTTGGTTTTACTTAGCAGATGTGCAGTACAGTAGCATGCTCTATGTTGGCTGCTCCAGAGAAGTAACAAGCAGTAATTATCTCTTTGCTTTCATGAATCCCTGGCCATGGTTACTACAAGTAGATGGCAAAGATGCAAAGGAGCCCTCTAGTATGTCCTTTGTCTTTTTTTTTTTTTTTCCCCAGTAGTAGTGTGAGGTAGTTTTGCACACACTTTACCCAACAGTTGCCCGCTGCCCCCTTCTCAAAGTTCAGCTTTGGCTCCAGAGGGCACCTAAATAACACATTGCTCAAACCACTTAGCAACAATCTCTGGCACTATTCTTCCAAAGGAATTTAGTTCAGACCCAGGTTCAGGATGTGAAGATGCTAAAAGTTTCACAACATTGCTCAAAGGGAAAAGAACACAAAGCATTTCCCCTTCCTTGTTTAATCTGGCTATAGCATTTCTTAACATGTCTATAGTTTGGTGTATGCTTTGGGATACACTACAAGAACTGTTCTCACTTCAGGTTTCCTCCCAAACAGTGATCCCTCACCCAGGCCTTGAGAGACAGTTTTGCACTATTAATTGCATGTGTTTAAAGGAGCAACAAGCAACCTGTCAACATACACAACAAGCTTTTATCTTCTCCCTTTAAGTATTCCAGATTATTAGGGAAAAAAAAAAAAAGCCACAAAAGTTTTTCACATCTGGGGGACGGAAATAATTCACTTCCATGCTGAGAAAAAAAAAAAGTTAATTTATCAAACAAATCACAAGGCATTATTTATTACTGTCCCATATGTACAGTTTTTGCGACAAACTGAATATTTGATCCCATTCGGTCTTTCCACATTGCCATAATTAAATTTTTTTTTAAAAAAAGGGGGGCATACAATCATCAGGGCAAAGGAGACTACACAAACCAGAATGAATAGCATTTGGCTGAGATTCAATACATTTTCTGTTTTTTTTGAATTAAGATGCAGCGGTTCCAGAGATGTGGAAATGGGCTACACTTTATCCTATAAAGACATAAAAGGAGAAGCCAATATTCTGCTCTTCCACAGCAGTTCTCCTGATGTACTTTATCTGGGTAAACTGACACACACCTCCAAATCCTCAATGGTTTGGAGTTTCATTGTGGAAAATATGATGGATTGGGTGCCACCAAGCCACGAAATGTAGCATGCTCTAATATGTGGTCATCACAACTCTCATGAGATTTGGGTCTCTTCTTATATTTGCTATTCATTTGCATTGTGTGTTCATTGATTGCTCTGGACCATTCTCTGTCCTCACAGCCCAATTTTGCCTTGCGTTACTAGACTAAAAAATCTGCAGCACTGTCTCTCTTCCCACATGCAAACCAGAACACAAGCAACAGACATTCAGTTGCAACTGGGAGCTCTCAGTACTGCTGATAAATAGTACAGATTTGATTACACAGACCAGACACTTATTCTAATCTCAGTTACCCACCTGTGAAGATGCAAAACTATTCAAAAGAAAATCCCTGGTGTCAGTCTGACAAAGTAAAACAAGTACTCTGTCCAACAATCATTTTGAAGAGGGTTAGTTTCTCATGCACATGCTTCTAGACCTCTTTTCTTCCTTACACTACTGATATTTTCCTTGTGAAATAAAATCCTTCAGACATTTTCTTGTTTTTCTAACAAGCTTGTTTTGAAGCAGCTCAGTACCAAATCCTTGTAAGCAAGCTGAATACACAGAGCAATTCAAGGTTTATGCAAAGGCAGCCAATAACAGGAAAGGAAATTTCCTCCATCAAAGGAAATATATCAAGGACATTCTCTTCTTGTGTCATCACTAAAAATTACAGGGCATAGCCAAGAAAACTTGCTACAGGAGACTGACTTGCAGCAGCCTGAGGGTGGAATACTATACTGGCTTATTCTGCTTCTGGCTTCAAACATCTGGTACCAAACACAAAGAAATTGTATCTTTTCTCCCTGCTAATTGCGAAGTATCTGACTGATTGCTTATGACTGACAAGTGTCTGATAACAGGAAATGGTGGCATGGCAGGAGTTCAATGGGTTAAGAATAATGAGACAGGAAAACCAATGTGATTCTTCATTTAAATGTGTGTGCATACTGATTGGGGAGTATCAACCTTACAGTTGTCGGAAGGGATTATATTATGGGAATTGCTAAGCATCAGCTGTTATTACTATCAGTGTTCGCATCATCATAGCTGTTAAGAGCTCTACTCACAAACCAGGTTCTCACTGG
Source organism: Pezoporus occidentalis (assembly GCF_034315485.1). NCBI lineage: Eukaryota > Metazoa > Chordata > Aves > Psittaciformes > Psittacidae > Pezoporus > Pezoporus occidentalis. The sequence continues at coordinate 857,011 of NW_026913953.1, forward strand.
GTGAGTGAAGCACAGAGAAGCAGCCTTATGAGCCTGTTCCTTAACTGTCTGAAATCACCTTTTCACCTCAGTAATGCAGCTGTGCTGTTACTCTCAGGGAGCCTCAAACACAGCAAAGATGTTGCTTGGAAAGCCCTTTGTCAGATCGACTGTCTCTGAGCCTCTACAGTTAGTCATTAAACAGGTGACACTCTGAGGCCAACTGAGGATGAGAATGCACATAGCTGGGGTGGTAATGTGGGTTGGTGTTTCTGGGACCCCAGGGGTGGTTTATTCCTTGTGGGGACCAAATCAGCTCTCAGCAGCCTCAGTGCTGGAAACACACAATGTGCATAGTCCTTATTTACAGTGTCCCCCATAGTCCTTATGCTGCTGGTGACAGCACCAGAGAGATGAACCAGGGGACAACAGCACACATTTTAGAAAGGACTCCAACATATAAGCCCCTAAGTGAAAGGTTTGCTTGAAACAGATGTCCTCCGGCTGGGGTTTACTGGGAATTGGTTCAATTTCAAGATGAAGAACAAAGTCATGAAGAGAAACTGATTAAAGTAACTGCTCTGACTGAATCATTTCATCACTGAAATGAAAACAGGAAAGTAAGACTTATTTAAAAAATCAGTATTCCACTTGCAGAGCAGGCGACCGAAGGGCAAAAGTAAACAAGTAGCCAGAGAGACTGACATTTTAACGATGTGAATTAGATGTTAAAATGTCAATTCCTTTTTCATATTCCAAAATATTATTTATAACATAGATAAAAATGTCTAATTTCCTATAAACAGCCCTGAAATTAATATTTTGTGCTGAATCCTGCTCAAATTGCTCAAGATTATCATTGTATTGAAGTCATTAGGAGTGTACAAATGAGTAATAGCAGCAGGTGCTGGCATTTTATTGGCACAAGTTTGAAGTAGCTGCCTTACTCAAGCATGCCTAATAAAACACTTTTGTCACATATCATGGATTCCATTTACTCTCCATTTAAGAGAGAAGGGAAAAGGTTATTTTAGAAATATTTTAGAGTAATAAAATTTTTATTGCTACAATTTTTTATATCTCTTATGCCCATGAAGCCGATTGATATAGTTATGCTGACAGTTCTGGGAGTGATAGAAAGTTAGTACTTAGGCATTTTGTATACCTCTAAATTTTACTTAAGCTGGATTATTTACAAATCAGAGGCATGTGCAGTTTTAAAGTCATACAGCTCACAACTTAAAATGAATAAAAACCCCACATGCTGGGCATATCACAGCTTCACAGTCACTCCTTCCAATGGGACACAGCAGGTGTTGCTGGCCCATAGCCAGAGGCACGAGTGATTAGCATTTGTTACAGGTTTATATACTTTCACAGTTGCATTAGTTACATGCATATTCATAATTCCCCCATATGGGTGGAAAATATTATAACTAACTCCCGGAACTTATTATCATAAGTCCCCTGCTCTTGGCGTCTGCACACTGCTCTCCGGTGATTGTGGGCAAGGGTCTTGAGGATGAAGTAAGCAGTCTTCCTTTTGTGAGTAGGGATCTTCAAGATGAAGTAAGCAGTCTTCCTCACAGTGTACTTTTCACCTTTGGCACAGTTGGACACCCCAGTAATCACACAACTAGCTGAAACCAGCCATATCTGTAATTCTTCTGATAACTAGCAAAGATTTAGAACAGTGTGACCTTCCTGCAAAACTTTTTGCAGGATGGGCAGACAATGAGTATCCAAAGCTAGCAGATGGTGGGGAGGCGCTGTCTCTAAACTAACTGATAAGCAAAAGGACAGTGTGAAGTAACTCATGATGCATGTTTAGTGGGGCCACTAAATCCTGTTACCACAGACTTACAACACAAACATTGTTCTTTAAAACTAAAGATACTTTAGAAGACTAGTGTGAAACAGTTAACTCATGTTTAGTGCAGCCACTACATTCCACAGACTTACAACATAAACGTTGTTCTCTTTCTACAACCTAAGGTAAGCTAAAAAGTACTTTAACTCTTATGTTTTTCAGGCACTAGCTTTTCTTATATCAAGCCCCCCCCCCTTTCTTTTACCTTTACAAATTCTTTCACTATGTGACTCCATTTTGCTCAAGAGTTCTGGCCCTCTTGTTGTCTAATCTTGTGTCTTTGGCGAGCTTTGTTTCTGTTATTGTAAACTGGTACAGTTATATCCACACCTATGAATTGCGAAAGCCAATACATTTATGTGTTTATCACAGCAACAAATCTAAACAGCCTGGAATTGAATTGAAGCCTGTTACTGTAAATGAAAGATTTGAAAGACTGAAAAGGAAGATCTGCAAGGAGTAGGGAAGAACATAAACATGCTTAGGTTTAGGATTTTTTGAAATCTACACTAGGACCACAGATACTTTCTGAGCATTATTAATATATACATATATTACTGCATAGTAGGAACAGCATTTTCTTGCATTAAATTAAAAATGTAGACTATTGGTCAGTTTATCTATTTACTGTATAATTAGCCAAATAAATATCTCTGCCATACCAGCTGAAAAGTTGCTTTTTATTCATTAAAGCAATCACTAGGGAAGAAGTACTATATTCTGTATATCCTTCCACTGCTGCTGGCATACAAATGACAGAAAAAAAAAACCAACCAAACAGAAAAAACACAGTGCTCAGCTGGATGAGGCATTATTGTTATGAGAAGTGAGGAAAATGCCTATTCTGCTCTGTTTATCAGCAAACTTGTCAGCTAAATGGTGATTGTGGTACCTCCTCCGGTAGTGGCACAAAAGAAACAGAGGAATCCTGGTGCAACTTGCTGAGTCTGAGGTTGCAATGCTGGCGGTTAGAAAAATCATTGTGTGACTTACAAACAGGAAAAATCTGCTCAGGAAGACACAGAAGGAAAAATATGGAACCCCATGTTGCCATTTTGACAATTGGTTTCCTTCTGTAACAGCACTTTAAAAGAGAAGCCAGCATCATTTGGAACAAGATATCTGATTTCTCAGCTGATACCAGTCTGCTGAATAGCGGAATGACAAATACCTCTGTGGTTATTTAATTATTTAGGGCTATTTTATCTGACAATCTGTTTGCTCTGTACATAAACTGTAATGCTGAATAATTTTTCCTTATGAAGGAACAGGATTATCTGCTCATTAAATAGCCTCACTGGCCCAGTAGCAACATCACACCACAAATAGAAATGATGCTATGAAAAGAATGGAGCAGAGATGCCTGGAATTTACAGAAACTACAATAAAGACAACTCAGTTGCTGCAGTGAGTGAGGGGAAGGAAAGCTTTGGGGACTTGCAGCAGCAGTGCTGCTTGTAGGAGCAGAGGAAGCGGGGCCGCCAGGGAGTTACTGAGGTGACAATCAGCTTTCCCCTTTTGGCTGGGGTGACACTGAATTATCCTAGTATCCCACAGGACCAAGATCAACAAGCCATGCTATAATTTCCTGGGGCTGTTGTACCAGTTGGTGGTTTGATCAAGAACCTCAAACAGATATAGAAGTTTCATTTTCCATAACATATTTCCATCTGATATTCATCTTCAGATGAAAATGCTCTAAAATTCATGGAGTAAGTTATATAAGTGGGGACAGCAGGCATTTCATGATGCTCTGATTTTGCAGGGCCTGCATTATGCATGGCGACAATAACAAGCTCTAAGCTATCAAGCAGTGCTTTCTATTTTAATATGGCCAAATGGTTTCACAGAGCTCTGCCATCATCATCGTTTTACAGATGAAAAAGCACAGAGGAGTATTTTTCTTGGGGCTGTATTGGAAACCAGTAACATATCTGAAACTAATACCTAGCTTTCTGACATCCTAGTCTAATGCTGTACTAGTTACCCTAGAGATAAGAACATGGATATAAAGCTTTGTCATAACACAAGAAACATAAATTTTATCCCCTCTGTAACTGTTCTGGACAGCCAAAGATTTTCTCTGAACAATGCTATGTCAAATGGTAAAGCTAATACCTTTGGAGCTGATGGGCACATGAGAGTTAGACCTTGCATCCTGGTTCAGATGAAAGGTCTCACCTATTTTCTGACAGTGGCGAAAACAAAATCTTCAGTGAAGAGTTGAGAAAGCATTTAAGAACATTTCTCTAGAATATTCTCAGAAGTCCCAAAAATTTGCGGATGAGGGACCTTCTGAGACAAAAGATGTGGTTTGCATTTAATAGCCTAATGGTAATGAGTGACACAGCTTACCTAAAAGCTGAAAAGGACTTTCATTAGTTTATCCTGAACACAAACCAAACAAGTGGCAGTTGTATACTACTTATACAGGAAGAAACACGAGTTATTTCCCATTCACACCCTCTTTGCGAAACTCCTCATTTTCTAGGCTTCTGTCACACCCGGTTAAATGCAAAGAATAGACACTGAAAGTAAGTTTTGGTCCATTCCGGCTGCTGCTAGTGTTGGAAGAGGTCTACAGAGAGTCCTGTGAAAGGAGGGGTTCTGTCCCTCAGGTGTTCAGTAGAATATCACAGACCTTGTCCCCATATGTCTTGCTTGGGAATGCTACCATTCAGATTGGATGACATAGGCTGTGTTTTTAAAACAAATAAGTCATTGATATCTACAGTAGGATAAGAATAATTCATTATGCCCACCCATCTGGATTTTTGTCTTCTCTGATTTTGCCAGCAGAGCTCCTTTCATCAGTATCAGTGTGGACAGCATTTCATTGGAAACATATGATCCCATGAATTTACCAGTCACAGACTGACTTGGTACCATTGACTTTCAATGAAACAGAACTTGATGTTCTACAAATAGATTGTTCTGTCAGCTGTTGACAAGCCCTAAAGTGCAAGCAAGCATTTATGTGGAGAACCTTTAAAAAAATGCATGATCTCTCTGCCCCAGTAGAAGCATATACTATCCATTTGCCATTTTAATCAGGTATTTTAGATCTGTACATTTTCTTAAGATGAAGGTAGGTAACTTAGTTTCACTAAGTTGCTTTCAAGAAAAGGTATCTGTTGACCCTACAGGGTCTTTTGAGCCCTTCAGCTATGTTTATGTCACAACAATGACACTGCAATGCCATTCCGAATCAGCCAAGATCAGGCTCAAGACTAAAGGTAACAGTGTTTTGCACAGACCAACACACCTGGGGTTATAAGAGTACTTAGCCAAACAAAACACTGTGCTAGCCTGGTGGGACTATTCCTGGCCTGTGGTCAGAGTTAGCAGAGTTAGTCCAACCATCTTTGTAGGGCATTTCTGGGTACGGAGCAACAAAACTGTACTGAGACCTTTGATGTGCATTGCTGCCTAAATAAGCTCTTGTCTAGATTAAAAGTAAAACTTGTTTTTCTGGAGCACATGGAAATTTTCAAGGCCTCAGTTTGTCTATCTCTATTGGAGTGCCAAAATAACACTACATGGCATGCTTTAGCATGGAAAGATTTTCTAACTATACAATCCCATTGGTTATAATTAGCAATACAATGCCTAATGATCATTAGTCAAAAGCAGTCTTGAACTACCTGATTTTCATCCAAAACCTGTTGATTAATAATCCCCTGTAGGTGGGCCATAACACTCTACTGAAGCACTGAAGAGAAACTTGGCTTGAATGTAACCATATGATTATCAGTCAGCCAAGAAAACTATTCTCTTCTGTAGAAAGCAAGCATATTTCTACATTTTTATTTGCTTTTGACCAGAGACAGGTGTATTAAACATAGGAATGTATACAGTACAGAGTGTTTTTCAACCATCATATGGAAACATACATTCTGTCTTAACAGCAGTGACACTTCATAGTACACCAGTAAAGTATCATTAAGCTCTCCTCAGCTATGATATCAGATGGAAGAGAGATGATGCATACACAGGAACCCAGATTAACAGAGCAAGAGGTGAAAAACACTTAAAAATAATTATAGATGTTATCTAAAATTAATCACAGGATTATTGTTGCTCTCATGTTGCATTTTTTTACCTATAAGCAAGCAGCCAGAAAGCTTAAATAATGTCATTTCTTCAAAAAGAAATACAGATCAACATAACAGCTAATGTTGATTTTGGTCCCTCTTGGATTGCATTGCACCTACTCAGGCCTGCATAAATTAGTCAGCAGCAGCTACCATCAGTAACTACAGATACATGTAAACCCCTGGAAGCTGATGCACATTTCAGGAGAATTTGGATCAACATACACACATGCAGGGCCTTGGACAGTGAAATAACCTATGCCAAGAGTAGAGAAATTTTCTTTCAGTTTAAATACACCAAAATGCTACTTTCTAGTCCAGATCACTTTGACAGCTTTCCTTTGATGGGGCCTGCTGTGACTGTGTTGACCCCTGTACAGTTTTCTGGGTTGTATTCAATGAGCCCCATTTTCTACTTCTTTCAATAGTTCTCCTTCCTGCTCAGCCTTAAAATACATTATCTTGGTCTCTCCAGTACCTACTTTTAGTCATTCTTTTATGCCATACAACACAGTATTACTATTCCCATCTCCCAGCTATTATTGCTTTTCACTCATGACATATGAACCTTCTCTCTCTGTTTGAAGAGTATTTGGACAAAGTAAAAGTATAGTTGGAGGTTAGGCAAAACTTCCCACTTTCTGTCACCTACTCCAGGCTCTCACAACTTTTGGATCCACTCTTGATGTGCCCTGAGCACTTCAAATGAATCTCTGAATCCACAAGGCAAGGCTAAAAATGTACTTGGCTACCCAACATGCAAGGAACTGCTTCCACTACAGACAGTAGCTACTTCTATCTGTATAATTTTTCTTTTTAGTTTCTTCTGCACTTTCCTATCTGATGAGTTAGGAGGGATTGTCTCACTCCTAATCTTCCTCCAGGTTCATGAGAGAGCACAGCCCCTGAAGCTGCCCTGCTAGGAACAGATATGCTGTACTGTCACCAGATTACAAGACAGGAGGTTTCCTGTTTGGCAGTGCAAAGTCACTTCCAGCTATGAAAGGAGGTGACAGCAAGAACTAGGAAGAGAAGGAAGATTAATAGTGTGTATAACAGAGCAGAAATAAGAAGTCATCATACTCAGCAGAAAGAAGGTTTCCAGAGGAAATGGCTCAAGAGGTGGATCTAGGAGACAGTAACATCTGTACCCAGTCATTTAGCCAGTTTATGCAACTGCATGATAAACTCCATGCAGCTCCATGATAATAGTTGTCTTTCTTAGTTGAATGCAGAACAAAGCAGGGGTTCATGATCAGTGTCTGGCAGGCACAGGATCCCTGTTACCAAGCAACACAACTTCTTATGAAGAAAAAGATTTCTACTTTAATTCATTTCCATTTGTTTCCTACAATTTACACATTAGCAATTGAAAAGAACAGGTACAATAAGTATCAATGAAGCATCTATTGACTCTCTAAAGTTCATTAACATTTAGATCAGTGCTAACTGACACAAACAGAGAAATTAATATAGAATTCACCCACAAAATTAAATATTTCAGAGATAAAAACTTTCAGAGAGACATTTTATTGGCTAGAATAAGATTCAGTTCACAAGCTCTTGTGAACTATGTGAATGCTTTCTAGCGTTTTAATGGCCAAAGAGCATCCTACCCTTTGCTCCCAGAGACATACATGTAACATAGAGACAGAGACATTAGAAAAGGAGGTGTGGTGGCAGAGGCAACTGTCGTGGATCAAGCCCAGCCGTAAATCAGAACCACGCAGTCTCCCTCTCACTCCCCACATTCTCTCCCTCAGCTCCCAGAGGGATGGGGAGGAGAATCAAAAGAATGTAACTCCCACGGGTTGAGATAAGAACAGTCTAGTAACTAAGGTATAACACAAAACCACTACTACTACCACCAATAGTAATAATGATAAGGGAAATAACAAGGGAAGGGAATACAACTGTTCGCCACCTGCCGGCCCATATCCCACCCGACCGAGAAGTGAACTAGCCCTTCCAGGTAACTGCCCCCAGTTTTACATCCTGGGCATGATGTGCTGTGGTATGGAATACCCCTTTGGTTAGTTTGGGTCAGGTGTCCTGTCTCTGCTTCCTCCCAGCTTCCTCTCCTCCCTGGCAGAGCATGAGACTCAGAAAGTCCTTGGTCAGAGTAAACTTTACTGACCAGCAGTTAAAACATCGGTTTTATCATCTTTGTTCGCAAGCTGAAAGTCAAAAACACAGCACTGCACCAGCTACCAAGAAGGAGAAAAACTGACTGCTACTGCTGAACCCAGGACAGTATCCACCCCTTATTCTATTCCGTTCATGTCATGCTCAGATCCCACATTTTCAATATACCATCACTCTTATATATATACATATATATATATATATATATATATATATACACACATCCACAGAGAGAGATAGATTATTCCTTAGTGCATGGACCGAACCCTATAAAGCTGCTGAGTCCATTTGGTCCATGATGTTGGATCCATCTCTTGTAATAGTCTTTCAGGGCAGGAAACACTGGGTGCAGTGTTGGACCCTTGCCTGCTGATGCTGATTGTTCCTTTACCGCAGAACTCATATGGTTTCATCAAAGTTCATTCTTTGTTGGAATGATGGTCGGAGGGAAGTCAGGGCCAGTCTCTGGTGACTTGAAGACATCTAGCTGGTGGGCTATAAAAGTACTACATAGTAGGCAACAGCATACAATTGAGTTCATTGGCTGTTTTTCCCTAAAATCAAATCCCCTTGAGGTCCACATCGGACTTCCCCATCTTCCCACATTACCCACCAAGTATACCCTCGTCCCTGAACAAAAGCAACCCCACGAGTGGGTTTGCCTTTACCTGAAGCAGGAATAACCCAGACTGTCTTCCCGAGCAAATTCTTTATGTGCACCACAGGAGCTTCGTCCCCTTCTACAGTATGCAAAAGTTGTGACTGGGCTGGGCCAGCCCTGTTGGCAGATCCTCTGGTGTTGACCAACCAGGTGGCTTTTGGTAAATGTGTATCCCAGTGTTTGAAAGTCCCACCACCCATTGCTCTCAGTGTAGTTTTTAACAGCCCATTGTACCGTTCGATTTTCCCAGGGGCTGGTATGTGGTAGGGGGATGTGATATACCCACTCAATGCCATGCTCTTTGGCCCAAGTGTCTATAAGGCTGCTCTGGAAATGAGTCCCATTGTCTGACTCAGTTCTCTCTGGGGTGCTGTGTTGCCACAACATTTGTTTCTCAAGGTCCAGGTAGTGTTCTGGACAGTAGCATGGGGCACAGTGTATGTTTCCAACCATGTGGTGGTTGCTTCCACCATGGTAAGCACAGGGTGCTTGCCTTGGTGGGTTGGTGGGAGTGTTATACAATCAATCTACCAGGCCTCCCCATATTTGTACGTCAGCCATCGTCCTCCATGCCAAAGAGTCTTTAACCGTTTGGCTTGTTTAATTGCAGCACAGGTTTCACAGTTGTGAATAACCTAGGCAATAGTGTCCATTGTTAAGTCCACCCCTCGATCACGAGCCCATCTGTATGTTGCATCTCTGCCTTGATGGCCTGAGGTGTCATGGGTGCACCAGGCCAAGAATAATTCACCTTTATGTTGCCAATCTGAATCTATCTGAGCCACTTCAATCCTAGCAGCTTTATCCACTTGTTGGTTGTTCTGGTGTCCCTCAGTGGCCTGACTCTTGGGTACATGAGCATCTATGTGGCATACCTCCACCAACAGGTTCTGCACCCGGGCAGCGATATCTTGCCACAGTGCAGCAGCCCAGATGCGTTGCCAGTTGCTCTACTTCCATTGCTGCAACCACCCTCACAGGGCATTTGCCACCATCCATGTGTCAGTATAAAGTACTGGCCACTTTTTTCGTTCAGCAATGTCCAAGACCAGCTGGATGGCTTTCACCTCGGCAAACTGGCTCAATTCACCACACAGCATACCGCTGCCTTCTGTTTCTGATGCTTTTCCGCAATACGCCAGGGCCCATCAGTAGGGGCATACTGCTTTTCACTTTCTGACAGTTTACTATATGGTGGGGCCTCTACAGTACGCACCATGTCTTCCTCTGGTGACATTCCAAAATCTTTGCCCTCTGGCCAGTCCATGATGACTTCTAGAATGCCTGAACGACTGAGATTTCCTATTCGAGCTCGTTGTGTAATTAGTGCAGCCCATTTACTCCATGTAGCATCAGTTGCATGATGTGTAGAGGAGGCCCTGCGTTTGAACATCCAGCCCAGCACAGCAACCGGCATGCCAGGAGGAGCTGTGCTTCAGTGCCAATCACTTCTGAAGCAGCTCAAACCCCTTCACAGGCTGCCAGTATCTCTTTCTCAGTTGGGGTATAGCTGGCCTCAGATCCTCTGTATCCCCGACTCCAAAAGCTGAGTGGTCGACCTCGAGTCTCCCCTGGAGCTTTCTGCCAGAGGCTCCAGGTAGGACCGCTCTCCCCGTCTGCGGTGTAGAGAACATTTTTTACATCTGGCCCAGTCCAGACTGGTCCAAGGGCTACTGCATGAATTATCTTTCACCTGATTTGCTCAAAGGCTTGTTGTTGCTAAGGGCCCCATTTAAACTCATTTTTCTTCTGGGTCACTTGATAGAGAGAGCTTACAATCGAACTGTAATTTGAGATGTGCATTCTCCAGAACCCCACAGCACCCAAGAAAGCTTGTGTTTCTTTCTTATTAGTTGGTGGAGACATAGCTGTTATCTTGTTGATCACATCTGTGGGGATCTGGCGATATCCACCTTGCCATTTTATTCCCCAAAATTGAATCTCCTATGCAGGTTCCTTGACCTTACTCCATTTTATGGCAAAACGGGCTTTCACCAAAATTTGGATTATTTTCTCCCTTTCTCAAAGACTTCTTCCACTGTATCACCTCACACAATAATGTATTGCAGGTGTTCTGGAGCTTGCCCCTGTTCCAGTGCAGTATGGATCAGTCCATGCCACATGGCAGGGCTGTGTTTCCACCCCTGGGGCAGGCAGTTCCAAGTGTACTGGACGCCCCTCCAAGTAAAAGCAAACTGTGACCTGCACTCTGCTGCCAAAGGAATTGAGAAAAATGCATCGGCAATACCAATTGTGGCATCCCACTTGGCTGCCTTTGACTCCAGTTCATACTGAAGTTCTAGCATGTCTGGTACAGCAGCACTCACTGGTGGTGTGACTTCATTCAGGCCATGATAGTCTACTGTTAGTCTCCACTCTCCGTTAGACTTTCACACTGGCCATATAGAGCTATTAAAGGATGAGAGGGTCCTAGTCATCACTTGTTGGCTCCCAGTTTACAGATCAGCTTTTGGATAGGAATCAGGGACTCTCAGCTGGTGCGATATTGCCACTGGTGCACTGTTGTGGTCGAAATTGGCACTTGTTGTTCTTCAACCTTCAGCAACCCCACAACAGAAGGATCCTCTGAGAGACCAGACAATGTGGACAGCTGCTCAATTTCCTCTGTCTCCAAAACAGCAATACCAAAAGCCCATCGGTACCCTTTTGGGTCTTTGAAGTACCCTCTCCTGAGGTAGTCTATGCCAAGGATGCATGGAGCCTCTGGACCAGACACAATGGGGTGCTTTTGCCATTTCCTCCCCATCAGGCAGATTTCAGCCTCCAGTACAGACAACTCTTGTGATCCTCCTGTCACTCCAGAAATACAGATGGGTTCCCCCCCTTGACAGCTTGATGGCATCAGGGTACACTGTGCACCGGTATCTACTAGAGCCTTATACTTCTGTGGAACTATTGTGCCAGGCCATCTAATCCACACAGTCCAGTAAATCCGACTGTCCTCTACCTCCACCTGGCTGGAGGCAGGACCCCTCTAACAGTGATCACAGTATTGGTCACTTACATCTCGTAGATGGCGGTTAGTCTTCTTTATCACAGGAGCTGGAGTAAAATCAGCTCTTCCACTCCATCTGGGAACCTGCTCACCAGAGACTGAAGAGGCAGCTTTCATGGATGATCAGCCTTGACCCCTGTTCTCTTCTTCAATTCACGCACCCGTTCCTCCAAAGCTGAAGTAGGTTTTCCATCCCACTTTGTCATGTCTTCTCCGTGATTCCACAGGTAAAACCATAGGGTGGCCTGTGGCATATACGTCCTGTATCTTCTCTCTTGAACAGTAGGGTGCTTTTTGTTAACAGTTGAGACATATGTTGGTGCATGTGAGGAGCTGGATAGATCAGTTAGATCGCCTCTCAATTGTTTGAGGTCCTGGGACAGTTTTTCCACAGCTGAAATGATGAAAGGGGTGAGACTGTCTTCGAACTCTTGGAGTTTATGAATCATTTGATTCAGTGTTAGTGGTACTATGTCATTCCAGGTTACTGCTGCCAATGAATGGGTATATGATGACGGTGCATTCCGTGTAAATTTCTGCCACATGGGTTGTGTACATTCGACTTCTTCTGGATCTAAGGGTACATCCCCGTTATTCGGCTTGATGTGATAGATCATCTCTACAATGGCTGATTCCCTCAGAGACTGGATGCCTTTCTTTAGAGTAGTCCATTTGGCCAAATGACTCATAACATTGCCCTTGTATGGAAACCTTTCTTTCACAGATGCCAAGAGCTGCCACCCAAGGCTGAGGGACTTTTTCTCTCTCGCAATTGCTTTGTCAGTCCCCCCTTCCCTATCAAGAGATCCCAGCTGCTTGGCTTCTATACCTTCTGGTTCATGACCATCACACCCATTGTCCCAGCATTGAAGCAACCAGGTGATGATGTGCTCCCCTGGTTGACGGCTAAAATCTTTTTGCGTATTCCGTGGCTCGGTTGAGGTCCGAGGTCAAGAAGTCACTTCTTCTTCTTCTTCTTCGTCATGTGATGATGACTACTGATCAGATGCTGGACTGGATGGTGAATACATTGTTTCTTCATCTTGCTTCACCCTTCTTGCCTCTTTTTTGCTTGCTCTCTTGCGTACAGGGGCAACTGATACTGGTACAAATTGGTCCTCTGGTTTAGCTGCAGTGATTATCACTGTGTTTTGAGCAGCGACTGTACTTGTTGCTGGGGGTGGTGTAGCTACCATGCTTGGAGCTGGGGTCGCCTTGCTGTCTGTTGCAGTTGAAGGTTGAGTAGCTGCTGTACTTGTCGCTGGGGGTGGTGTAGCTGCTGTGCTTGGAGCTGGAGTAGCTGTGCTGACTGTTGCTTTGCCCTCAGATCCAGGGACATTTTTTTCACTTTGAAGGCGCTGGATAGTGTTGAACAGGGCTCTGTAAGCACAGGCCAAGCCCCAGCACATTGCCATGATTTGTCCCCCTCTGGTATGGCCAGAATGACCACACACCTCATTTAAGTGTTTTACTAATTCTTCTGGATTTTGCAGTTGTTTGGTGGTGAAATTCCAAAGCACTGGAGGGGCCCACTGACCTAGATACTTGCCCATACTATCCCACACACCCTGCCACTCATGGCTGTCCAGCCTCAGGGAAAATCTCTTGGTCCTCCTATATCATCATTTAACCCCAGACAAGACCCAAACCTGATTCTGCTTATCTCTTGAAATCAGACAAAATGGTTGCGGGAAAAACACACTCTGTATGCATGCCAACATGGTGATCCCCATCACAATCAGCAAAGAGGGTAAAAGAATGTCTCCTTCTCAGGTTGACCACCCAAGAAGGAGAAAAAAGTTGTGCAATTGCTGAGCACTTTTATTATATACCTCTCAAAGTATAAAGGTGGTGACCACACTGGGAACATAAGCCAGATTAGTTTCATGATCAATGATTCTATTGTATTACAAGTCATTACTGTAAAGTACAATGAGACAAAAACCTTAGCCCAAGCCCCACACTTGAAAAACACTAACACAGCAAATACCGGCTCTAAGTAAGGTACGATATACTGAAACTATGAGATCAAGAGGGAGAACTTTGAGAGACAATAAATCAGCATTGTGATGAGTGACTACTAATCTAAAACAATGAATGCTTATCATAAATATGATTAGACACACTCCGGTCAGATCTGTCATTATCTCAAGCCTTCGTGCCCCATGCTGGGCGCCAAAAAGAACTGTCATGGTTTAAACTCATCCACACAGCTTGTTCAGTCACTCCCCTGCTTCCTCCCTCTTTCTTTCCTTATCGCGCCCCCCCCCCCCCCAGCTCCTGGAGGGATGGGGAGGAGAATTGAAAGAATGTAACTCCAACGGGTTGAGGTAAGAACAGTCCAGTAACTAAGGTATAACACAAATCACTACTGCTACCACCAATGATAATGATAAGAGAAAATAACAAGAGAAGAGAATACGATACCACCTGCCAAAATGAGTCCAACCCCAAAAGAGAGTCCAGTGCCCTTCCGGGTAACTCCCAGTTACCTCCCCGGGCATGACATGCTGTGGTATGGAATACCTCTTTGGCTAGCTTGGGTCAGGTGTCCTGTCTCTGCTTCCTCCCAGCCTCCCCTCCTCCCTGGCAGAGCATGAGACTCACAAAGTCCTTGGTCAGAGTAAACAAGACTTAGCAACAACTAAAACCATCGGTGTTATCAGCTCTATTCCCAGGCTGAAAGTCAAAACAAAACGCTGCACCAGCTACTAAGAAGGAGAAAAAAATGACTGCTACTGCTAAACCCAGGACATAGAGTCAAATGCCAAATGTTTCCTGTTGGAGTTTCTACTGCTGGAAAAATGCTGTTATTCTGACACTCTGGAAGAGGTTGCCCAGAGAAGCTGTGGCTGCTTATCAGAATGAATGCTTATCAGAAATATGATTAGACAAACTCTGGTCAGATCTGTCACTATCTCAACCCTTCATGCCCCACGCTGGGAGCCAAAAAGAACTGTTGTGTATTAAGCCCAGTCGTAAATCAGAACCACGCAGTCTCCCTCTCACTCCCCACATTCCCTCCCTCAGCTCCCGGAGGGATGGGGAGGAGAATCAAAAGAATGTAACTCCCACGGGTTGAGATAAGAACAGTCTAGTAACTAAGGTATAACACAAAACCCCTACTACTACCACCAATAGTAATAATGATAAGGGAAATAACAAGGGAAGTGAATACAACTGTTCGCCACCTGCCGGCCCATATCCCACCTGACTGAGCAGTGAACTAGCCCTTCCAGGTAACTGCCCCCAGTTTTACATCCTGGGCATGACGTGCTGTGGTATGGAATACCTCTTTGGCTAGTTTGGGTCAGGTGTCCTGTCTCTACTTCCTCCTGGCTTCCCTTCCTCCCTGGCAGAGCATGAGACTCACAAAGTCCTTGGTCAGACTAAACATTACTAAGCAGCAACTAAAAACATCGGTGTTAACAGCGTTGTTCCCAGGCTGAAAGTCAAAAACACAGCACTGCCCCAGATACTAAGAAGGAGAAAAATGACTGCTACTGCTGAACCCAGGACAGCAATGAAGAAGCTACCATATTCAAAAAAACATTTTACCCTTCGTTATCAGCAAAATAAGTTTATCAATAGGATTTGCCATAATACAATCCCCTTACAGAAAAGTAACTAATGAAGTGGACAGCTGTGTTATGAATTACTTATCCTTCCCAGTAACCTTCTCTGAAAGAGCATAAGCTTCAGAAAGACTGTGGCTGGTTGCCTTATTTTGAAGGTTTAAACACTGCTCTAGACACCTGCGTCCAAGCTATGGCTGTGCCGATGTGTTTTTAGGTGATGCTCAGCAGGTCTCATAACAAAGATTTGCATGAGTGTTCACAGTGGTTTTAACATTTTTTGATCATTAAGCATGTGACATTTGGTGATTGGGTACCTAAAGTGCTGACGTCTCCTGTCTGCAACTGAAAACAATGGAACTATGCCCTGAGAAAACAAATTTATGTAAAATGTCAAAGTGACAAACTGAAAGAAATGCATACCAAAAGTTAAGAGTTGCCTGTAACAGTTTGAACTGTCATTGCCGTAACTCAGGTCTTAAAGGGTAGAAGGAGAATAATGGAGGATAGCAATGCAGATTGGATTTGGGGCAAATAGTCATGCCACCTAGGGGTATCTGGAGACTCTAATTTGGTCCTTTTCAGTACTATTCGTCTCCTACCCCTCTCTTTGGCAAAATCTAATGATGTGTCACATCAGATGGATGACAGTGGAGCACTAAAATGGACAGAAAATTGTGGAAATCCAACTTCACTGTGCTATATGAATAGCTGGTGAAGATACAGCCATGACATTTGAGAGGTCAGGAAACATATTTGAAACTGCTTTTCACCTCTGATAACTGTCCAGAGTGTGAAGACAAGAACCAAAAAGGAAAGACAAGAGAAACATTTTGCTTTCCTCACCCACAAAGTGAAAGCCACTTGACTTTCAAGGAAGAACAATTTCCCCAATGTGACTTTGTGGTGTCGACACGTCATGAAATCCTCACTTAACTTTGCTAAGGTCTACAGAAAGCTTTCTAGGGCTGTCTCCAAATCAGGTGTTAGCAGTCGTGATCATTGCTGAAGGCTTGTGATCCAGTGAGCATTATATGCAGTTGCTGCAATATATCTTCCTGACCAATTAACAAATAAAGGCATTTTCATATGACCATCCCTTCTTTCAGATGGTTTGGAATAATGTATCTCCACTGATAAATGTATCTTCCTCCCAAATGAAGGAACATTTTCCCCTCATGAAACACCAAGAAACACCTGTAATTTGATGAGATGCAGCTATTTTTGTAAGTCAGCAAATCAGTTCATCTTCTAAGTGGCTGCCCTGGATTATTTTTGTTTTCTAATCTGATGCATCTCCCAGTGGCTATTCTCTCGTCCTTGTGAGCCAGCCTGTGGTTTTCAGCACTCTGTGAAATAGAAATGTGCCCCACCTACACAACTATCTATAAATACAACACAGATTAATCATTTTGGGCCTTGCTTCCAGCAAGCAGAGTTTGTGCTGATTTGCTGTATAGGCTGAATCCTATAAAGTCCTGTCAACCTAAAAGAAGGAATGCCCTGTCTCAAGAAGTGAAAAATCGCATGATCTAAAAGAGACAACCATGTGTCCTCAATTCATTTGAAAATCTAGCCACTCATGGAAGGTGTTGCCTCTATAGCTGTAGCTAAGTTTTGCTTTTGTGCAAGAGACAGTGAAGATTTTAATGGATGGAAATGGATCAGTCTTTTTTCTATTGGTGTAGATATCACTGTATTTTGAAAGGCACAGAGCTGATGAAAATTTTTACTCTTGATTTCAAAGAGCACAGGAGCTTTCCCGTCATTCTTAACTTTGGAAGAAACCATTTGAAAATTTGAAAAAAAACACCTGAAAATGTGAAAATGTTTGCTAAAAATGGCCACATGTATTTAGGGGAAATACTGCATCTGTGTTCTTTACACTTCTTTTCAGCAAATCTTCCTGAAAATGAACTCTCAGTACAAAGAAATGTTTCCTTGAGCTAAATATTTCTTTTATCATCTCAGTACCTCCTTCAGTTGTGCTTGTTTTTGATGGTATCTTTTATCAAATCCCTAGGTTAATTTTCAGGAATGTCACAGCAAACATGGCAGCCATAAACCCTTCAGTAGTTAAGTATGTTTATGAGAGTTGAAGGGTGTTAAATGTGGCAGTTTAAATGCTAAGCTGAGTAATAGTCCATTAGGAATTTGCTCAATATATTTGCTGTTAGCATCTGAAGCATGCAAAACCGGACTCAGATAATTCACCAGGCACTTCAATACATGAACAAGATAAACTCCTCAAACGCTGATTGACAAAACCTAGGATTTTGTTAGCAGAGATATGTGCATATTCACATCCACATCCACGGATAACTTATCCACTTCCAGCATAGAGATACTGTAATACAAATGCATTTAGCAGCCAGGGCAAGTATGCACAACTCCACCTTGAAGATCCTGGGCCAGGACAGCCTCAGCCAGCAAAGCCAAGTTCAGGGAGTTGAGAAGCAATCTGGGGAGCTCCATCATAACCATGGAAATTTTTCTGTTAATTACTATGGAGACTGTACCACACCTGTGTGGTGGACAAGCAGACACTGAAATACTTAAGCCATGGCTCTATCGTGGCTTGTCTTTCCGTCTGAAGGAACTCTATCTCCCATTGCAGCAAAATCCTGTTGCCATCTTGAAGCTATTTTGGGCTTTTGAAATTAAACTGAATTTCATGCTGTCCTGTTCTTCCTTTCTACTCTAGCTTGATGAATATCCAACCTGCAGCCTGAATGCTTTTAGTAGTTTTGTTTGGTTTCTTTTCTCTTATACATATAATTCCTCTCTTTGACCCTCATTTTACTCTCCACAGCAAACCTGATCTCTGTTAATGTTAAAAAACTGCCACAACCATCGATAATTCACCAAAGCCCAGAAACAAATAGCCTGTTTTTCATCCAGGTCCCCATGCTAATATTTTGTTCTGACAGAGTTTATACCTTCAGATATTTCTAACCCCTACAACACATGGAATATAGCAATGTAGGGGGAGTTCAAATCTCTGGCTACCTGTCCGACCTGACAGTCTCCAGACACACCATACAGCACCAATATGATAAATGTCCTTGCAGTCCCAGTGTGAAGAAAATGGCCAAAGGCTGAACCACCCCAGACTCCATAGTTTCCTGAGCATCTACCCCTTTCTTTCAGTAAAGACGACTGTCATAGTAGTGTGTTAAGGACTTTTTGTGTCTTGCACCTAAGACAACTGTAAAACCTGAAGAAGTTTATGCCTCTTCCAGCACTTCATTAACATTCACTCAGTTCCTTGCTAGTGTCCTATTAAATGCAGAGTTTTTAGACTTAGAAGCAATTCATGAAGCCCCAAGTATTTCACTTATCAAAACTCTCATGAGGCTCTGCTTCTGCAACAAAGATTTATATAAGGAGAGAAAGAGAGGCAAAGGAGAAACATAAGCACAAAACCCCGCGTCATGGCTCAGCATGATAAACAAGCATGTGAAAGAACAGTGTGCCATAGGGAGAGGGAGGAAAGAAGTGATTATGTGGCAGAGGATGATCTTCCTCCTCAAAATGCCCCTGGGAAGGAGGAAGCAACAGGAGAATCCTGCCAGTACAACCCTTCAAAGCACCATGGGCAACCACTCATGAAGAGCTTCTCTCTAATGCCTCTTGCCAACTCAGTATTTGCCAAATCCCATTTGCTTCTAATCACTTACAGACAGTTGCTTGACCTGAATCTGTTCCCCCTTTTTTTGGTGCAAAGCTACTTAGGCTGCAGAAGCTCACTTGGTGCTGGTGTATGTGAAAGTAGTCCTGTACCTATTTTTATGATCCACAGAGAAATGAATGTACTGACTGACCTGCCTTAGCAGCTGGCTCAGACAAGTCCTGGAGAAGCAGGTGGGTAGCATGTGGACCTGAAGATATTACAAGGGTTATCCTTACAGGAAGAGAGAATGCGCAGTGAGAATATTCTTCCAGTGGGTGTTCTGGGAAGATCAGAAACACAATGACTTTTCTAACAGCTCAGGAAAGACAATCTGCTTACTGAAGGCCATATTGACATTCATCTCACTACAGTTTCTTCCATTACTCTGCCCCCAAACCAGAGTTATCAGTGAATTTGCAGGATATCACAACACAAGGTCTGTCTTTTGGAGGCAAGCCCAGTTTTCTGAAAGATCCCTCATGGCACAGCAAAAAGAGAGAGGAAAAAGGAGTCCTTATTAGGTGCTAGTCACTAAGACAAAGCAAATCCAACTTGAATCTTAGTAATATATGTGCTACCTCAATAAGACCAGATAGTCATCATGTCCACCTTCCTTTAACCCTCAAATTACGGCAATACATAAGAAAAAATTGCTTTGTGACCCTCCCCTTCATACTCACAGCAGCAGAAGCAATCAGCTGTCCACCTTCAGGCTGTTCAGCACAGGATCTGATTGCATTTTGCATGCAGAGTGGTGGCTGTTATTATTGGTAAGAACAACAGTTGTTACAGTTCAACAAATGTGTCTTAATCATTTTCTCCTTATGTAACACACCATATACAAGTATTAACAAAATCAAGTGTACTCTAAATACTGACTGCAGAAATACTGCCTGCAGTCTCCTTCTGCTCAGTGAGAACTGTTACGAAATCAAAGGTCTGGATAGGATAGAAAAGCACTGTGCAGAAGCTGGGTAATTTGAAGGGACTGGCCCCATGTTTTGGTGTTTCATATATAAGGTGATCCATAAAAATTAAGGCTTCAGATTGTAGTTTAAGAAAAGTCAAACAAAATTTATCCTGTGTATCTGATCTCTTTTGCCACTGGCCCATCAGGATTACTTGTACTGATTTCTGTCTTGTTATTCTGAATTTAGATAGATTGGTGTACATCTGTACTGCTGAATTCCCTCATCCTTCCAACAGGGTAGTTTCATTTAGGCTGCCTATTGAGAGAAGCTTGCGGCCTTTGCCAACTCATGAGTGACTGTGTGGGAGACCTCATGTGCCAAATCCCCTCCGGGGACCTTTCTAGCAATGTAACAGTATAAGCAATTAGATTTGGGTGCCCAGGAACCTTTTCTGTCACTTTTAAAAATCCTGAACTATAATAAGCTCAGCATCGCTATACCAAGTTTGCTAAAGCTATAATGTTTTGGATTAGGAATTGCTAGCAAACTGAAAATAAAGGTCATTTTTAAAATATATATATGTGTATAGCCATATACACGCATCCAATTCCCAGCTGGAATCAGATTGCTCCTGAGGAATTGCTCTTCTACAGACTTAGAAACACTACTACAAGATACACTTTCATTCATCAGTGAACAAGTCATTACCTCTTTCCATATGAAGAAGGGAGAAGAAAAAAATCACTCAGATGGGGAAACAAACAGTTCCAAAATGTCCCTGAAAACTCATTTCTGACTTGGAACCACCTTGGAGTCTTAATATCCTTGCTACAGTGTTTTTCATATTTACAAGTTACAACATAGACATTGAAATGAAGATATCATTCATGCCAAAAGAACATATTCACCTTGGCTCTTTGGTGAAATATGGGGCAATTCACACAGTTCAGATGGAGTATACAAAAGCATTCCTTTTGCCTGGTTCTTCTAACCAGGCTTTGGACCAGAAGAGGTTTGGGGTTTTCTTTTAATCCATTCCTGATCCTGACTCTTCTCTGCATGAAACCAGACCATTTAATAGAAAAATGGGGAATTTTTCTGTGAATTCTTTGGTGACTTGGACTGAGAAAATGCGATCAGCCACTCAGAAAGCACTTCAAGCGATTTGTAACCAAGGTTTTAGATTGAAAGAAAAACAACAAAAAACCCTACTGAACATGTCCCCACTGCTAATTTGAGCAAAATATACAACTTTTTAACCTATGACTAACACAAGGTTAGTCTGCTGGTTCCCTGCCAACAACAAGTGAGGCTTGCTTAGCCTCTGTGTCTCAGTTTTGGGACAATGACTGTCTTGCTACAGGTGAACAAGTTTCTGGAGTTGCAGTTTAAAAGGTAGGGAAAAAATGCTGCTCTTCATTAAATGCTACAGTAAACTTAGCAAATGAGATTAGAGTCAAAACTGAGACCAGCAGATAGGCCTGCCTGCCTTTTCCTTGTTTAGAGCAATACTTAATGGCACAGACCATCCCAGAGGTAGAATATGTCAGAGATCAGCGTACCTACCACACACATGGTCATCCCTTTTAAAATCTACTCAACATCATCTAGTTTTGGACTCTTGTCACTTTCCTGAGTTTGACTTATTCCTGAAAGTCTTTCAAATGGGCCTGATTGAGGCAAGCCATCAGACACCATGCGTCTCCCCCAGCTCAGGTAGAGCTGGGGAGGAGAGTCTGGAGACAAATATCCAATGTGCTTTCAACAAGTTGTTTTGTTTAATGGCTGCAATGACAATCCTCAAAACTTTTGGTTATTTTTCCATGACAGAAAATTTAACAATCTAATTTCCTTGCTGCAGGGATCAAACAGCCAAACAGCCTGTGGCATTATGATATAAATAAATATGAATATATTAAAGGAGGATAAGTGAGAAATTCAATACAAAGGAAGTCCTCTTCTCAGAGGCACTGAACACCAGAACAGCCTTTCCATGTAAGAGTAAGAAAGTTAGGAGAATTACATTATGATCATGCCCTCTTAGGTTCTAAGAATATTTTTACAACTTCTGCTGGGGGTCTCATGGCTTCCTATAAAGGCAGGCTATTGACAGATAACAGATACAACAAAACAGAGCTGGAGGATGTGAAAGCCCAAGAAGCAGATTATTCACAAATAGGTCTTTTTTTCAGCATCCTTTGGGAGTGTCGTGGTTTAAACCCAGTCAGGTAACTCGTTCACTCACTTCCCCCCCCTTCTTGCCCTCCCCCTACTCCCGGAGGGATGGAGAGGAGAATCGAAAAGAATGCAACTCCCACGGGTTGAGATAAGAACAGTTTAGTAACTAAGGTATAACACAAATCACTACTGCTACTACCAATGATAATAATGATAAAGGAAATAACAAGGGAAGAGAATACATCATCTCACCACCAGCCGACCGATAACTCGCCCCCCCCAGCCCGACCAAGCTCTGACCGATAGCTCCTCCAACCCTGCAGTCTCCCAGCCCTTCCGGCTAACTCCCAGTTACATCCTGGTCATGACGTGCTGTGGTATGGAATACCACTCATCAAACCTCTGTGATCAGTTTGGGTCAGGTGTCCTGTCTCTGCTTCCTCCTGGCTCCCCCTCCTCCCTGGCAGAGCATGAGGCTCACAAAGTCCTTGGCCAGACCAAAACATCCTTGCTATCAGCTCTGTTCCCGAGCTGAAAGTCAAAACACTGCGCTACACCAGCTACCAAGAAGGAGAAACATGACTGCTACTGCTGAACCCAGGACAGGGAGTCAGGATATCTGTGACTGGCTTTATTTCCCCAAGAGAAAATAAAGACTTGGCTTTCACAAGTTTGGGAATTATGAATCTACAGTTTCTATAGCAGAAAATGCAGTACAGAAAACAGTGATATCCACACAAATGCAAAGCAGTCCCTCAATGTTTAACTGTGCATAGCAACGACACATACCACGATAGCAGCTGATAAAGATTACAGTTCCCAGATCAAAACGCAGGGTATATTTTAGAACTTGTAGGTTGAATGCACTAACAGTACAGCTTGGATCACAGCCAGAGGGTTAAGTCTCACAAAAGGAGAGTTAACTGTGCAGTTGGTAATCACAAGAATGAACGGCTGTGTGCATGCAGGATCAGATCTGGTTATTATCCAGATCACAACTGTTCTGGATCTAAAAAATCAGTACTTGCAAAGAGGAAAGTAGTGTCTTTCGAGTTGCCAGCACCTGGATTCTCCTGTTTAATACAATCTCTTAAATTCTCTTGGGTCAATTGCTGAAGCGAGTAGCTCGAGAGAGGACGCCTTCAACATCGGAGTGGGGGGGGGGAGATGAGAGTTCAGGAGCCTCAACTGAGAGCGCCAAGAGCCACCGAGGGAGCCTCAAGTCCTCGACAGGCCCTGCCCAGGAGCCGGCAGCTCAGCTGACAGCAGCAGCTGACTCACACGGGGTGGAGCCTGAATCAGCGGCACCAGCCCTGACTGGTTAAAAACCTGCCCCAGGGAGCGCGGCGAGGCAGTTTGAGCGGGCAGGCGAGAGGGGTGGTGAGCTAGTCGCCATATGATCAGGGCCCGGTCCGGGAGCTCCGCTCTGGCTGCCCCGGCGTGGCCAGCGTAGGCACCCAGACAGAGCCGATGAGAGGGGAGGCTGCAGTGCAGGGCCCAGGGTGTAGAGAGTGCCTGCACTGGTCTGGTGAGGGGAGGGTGCACAATGGGCAGGGCTGCACACGGTGCTCCCTGGTGGAGGTCCTCCTGCAGCAGGGGCTGAGCTGCGGGATGCTGTTAATAGACTGCGAGATGTCAGGGAAGCTGAGAGGAAGCAGGAATGCTTGCTCCTGGCCCAAACTGTGCAGAGGGCTCGAGCTTCACCTCTACCTCATGAAGGAAAGAAGGAGGCCGTTAACCCGGGAAGCTGGAAATTAGTGACAAAAAAAAAAAAAAAACAACAAAAAAGAAGGAAAAGGAGAACCAAAAGCAAGGGGCTTCCCCCTAAATCCCCTGTCCCCACGCAGAACCGCTTTGCTGTCCTGCAGGGGGCTAATGAGGAAGCGCACTCGAGCCAGAAACAGCCGGCTGATGCACTGGTAAAGAAGATCTCTACAGGTGCTGCTAGGAAAAAGCAGCGGGTCGTAATAGTAGGGGACTCTACACTGAAAGGGACAGAAGCACTCGTCTGCTGACCAGACCCCGTCTCAAGGGAGGTGTGTTGCCTACCAGGGGCACGGATCAGGGATGTGGCAGAGAGGCTGCCTGCTCTAGTAAGTCCCACGGACTATTACCCACTCCTGGTGATACATGTGGGTGCTAGGGATATAGATAGTAGTAGCCTGGGGAACATAAAGAAGGGCTACAGAGCCCTGGGGGAGGTGGTTAAGGGCTCTGGAGCTCAGATAGTCTTTTCATCAATTCTCCAGGATACAGGGGAGGACCTAAAAAAAGCTAGGAGGATTAGCCAGGTTAATAAATGATTAAAAGGGTGGTGTCATACTCAGGGGTTTGGGTGGCTTGAACACAGGACCCAAGTTTGTAGGCCAGGTCTAGTGGGGGCTGGTGGAGCTGGTCTGATAAAGAAGGGAAAGAGCAGTTTTGGTAGGAGGCTTGCCAGACTGGTCAAGGAGGCTTTAAACTAGATGTACTGGGGGAGGGGGCATCATTCCATCCCAACACACCCAGTCAGTTGCCACCACCTCTAATAAATGCTTGGAGCAATGTAGAGATATCCCAGCCGCTCCAGCCAATGAGCCGGCTTCAGTTGAAGCTCGGCTCAGATGCCTCTAGACAAATGCCCATAGCATGGGGAACAAACAAGAGGAATTAGAGATTTGTGCACGTCTACGGGGGTATGATATAACAGGCATCACAGAAACATGGTGGGATGGCTCCTATGACTGGAGTGTTGGAATGGAAGGTTACAGGATCTTTAGAAAAGACAGGCCTGGCAGGCAGGGAGGGGGAGTTGCCCTTTATCTTAGGGATAGGCTGGAGAGTATGGAACTCTGTCTAGGGACAGGTGAGCAGTCCACAGAGAGTTTGTGGGTCAGGGTTAAAGGGAATATAGCTATGGCAGACATTACTGTGGGGATCTGTCACAGACTGCCTGATCAAGGAGAACCTGCAGATGAAGCACTCCATAGATAGGAAAAGCCTCATGCTCGCAGGCCCTTGTTCTCATGGGTGACTTCAACCACCCTGACATCTGTTGGAAGGATGGTACGGCCCAGCACAAGCAATCCAGGAGGTTCCTTGATTGTGTAGAAGACAACTTCCTTCTGCAAGTAATAGAGGAGCCAACAAGGAGAGGTGCCACGTTTGACCTCGTGCGCACCAACAGGGAAGGACTCATTGGAAATGTGACTCTCCAGGGCAGCCTTGGGTGCAGCGATCATGAGATGATCAAATTTGAGATCCTCAGGACAGTGAGAAGAGCGTGCAGCAAACTCACTGCCCTGGACTTCAAAAGAGCAGACTTTGGCCTCTTCAGGTACCTGCTTAGGAAGGTTCCATGGGATACAGCCCTAGAGGGCAGAGGGGCCCAAGACTGTTGGTTGATATTCAAGGATCACCTGCTGCAAGCTCAGGAGAGTTGCATCCCAACCAGAAGGAAGTGCAGCAGGAGGGCCAGGAGACCTCCTTGGATGGATAAGGAGCTCCCGAGTAAAATTCAAATGAAAAAAAGAGGCTTATAATAAGTGGAAGCAAGGACAGGTGGCATGGGAAGAGTATGGGGATGTTGTCTGGGAAGCTAGGGACCAGGTTAGGAAAGCTAAGGCCCAGTTAGAATTAAACTTAGCTAGAGGTATTAAAGATAACAGGAAGGGATTCTACAGGTACATAGCAAATAAAAAACAGACTAGGGAGAATGTAGGCCCCCTCAGGAAGCTCTCAGGAGAACTGGCTACACAGGATTGGAAGGCAGATGCAGGGACTGTGAGAATGAAGACCTTGCGCCCACTATAGGAGAGGATCTGGTTCGAGACCATCTTAAAAATCTGAACGTGCACAAGTCCATGGGTCCTGATGAGATCCATCCACGGGTCCTGAAGGAGCTGGCAAATGAAGCTGCAAAGCCACTGGCCATCATATTTGAAAAATCATGGCAGTCAGGTGAAGTTCCTAACAACTGGAAAAAGGGAAATATAACCCCCATTTTCAAGAAGGGGAAAATGGATGACCCAGGGAATTACAGACCAGTCAGTCTCACCTCTGTGCCTGGCAAAAGCTTGGAGCAGATTCTCCTGGATGGCATGCTAAGGCACATGAAAATCAACAAGGTGCTTGGTGACAGCCAGCATGGCTTCACTAAGGGGAAACCCTGCCTGACCAATTTGGTGGCCTTCTATGATGGGGCTACGGAACTGATGGACAGGGGTAGAGCAGTTGATGTCATCTACCTGGACTTGTGTAAAGCGTTTGACACTGTCCCACACAACATCCTTGTCTCTAAATTGGAGAGACATCAATTTGATAGATGGACCACTCAGTGGATAAAGAACTGGCTGGATGGCCGTACACAAAGAGTTGTGGTCAATGGCTCAATGTCCAGCTGGAGACCAGTAATGAGTGGCATCCCTCAGGGATCGTTGTTGGGACTGGTCTTGTTTAACATCTTTGTTGGTGACATGGGCCCTCAGCAAGTCTGTTGATGACACCAAGCTGTGTGGTTCAGTTGATACCCTGGAGGGAAGGAATGCCATCCAGAGGGACCTTGACACGCTTGTGAGGTGGGCTGATGCCAACCTCATGGAGTTTAACCATGACAAGTGCAAGGTCCTACACCTGGGTCGGAGCAATCCCAGGCACAGCTACAGGTTGGGCAGAGAAGAGATTCAGAGCAGCCCTGCAGAGAAGGACTTGGGGGTGTTGGTTGATGAGAAAATGAACATGGGCCGGCAGTGTGCGCTTGCAGCCCAGAAAGCCAACCATATCCTGGGCTGCATCAAGAGGAGCATGACCAGCAGGTTGAAGGAGGTGATCCTGCCCCTCTACTCTGTTACTGTGAGACCTCACCTGGAGTACTGTGTGCAGTTCTGGTGTCCTCAACATAAAGAGGACATGGAACTGTTGGAACAAGTCCAGAGAAGGGCCATGAGGATGATCAGGGGCCTGGAGCACCTCCCGTATGAAGACAGGCTGAGGAAGTTGGGGCTGTTCAGCCTGGAGAAGAGAAGGCTGTGTGGAGACCTCATAGCAGCCTTCCAGTATCTGAAGGGGGCCTATAGGGATGCTGGAGAGGGACTCTTCATTAGGGACTGTAGTGATAGGACAAGGGGTAATGGGTTAAAACTCAAACAGGGGAAGTTCAGATTGGATATAAGGAGGAAATTCTTTCCTGTTAGGGTGGTGAGGCACTGGAATAGGTTGCCCAGGGAGGTTGTGAATGCTTCATCCCTGGCAGTGTTCAAGACCAGGTTGGATGAGGCCTTGGGTGATATGATTTAGTGTAAAGTGTTCCTGCCCACGGCAGGGGGCTGGAACTAGGTGATCTTAAGGTCCTTTCCAACCCTAATTATTCTATGATTCTATTTTATGATTCTATTCTATGATTCTAAACCTATTTTGGTTACAAAGTTGCAAAGGTACAACAGAAGAGTCAAGAAGAATTAAGTGACAGCTTAACTGAGTCTGAACATCTTAACTGGAGAGGCTTCTGGTTTGTGAAAGGGACAATTTCCCTCGCACTGTGCTCAGCTAGCAGAATAATAAATTTAAAAAAAAACCACAGATGCTAGTACAGAAGAACTGTGGGAGGGGAGAATTAGCGGAAGTCACAGTAATTGGGTATAAAGTACTGGACAAATAAGCTGGAAAAAGTCCTTTGTTTCAAACACTGTAAAGAATAGTGGTCCTGCGTTCCCTTGTAGGAAGGGACACAGTAAAGGGTCAGAGCCATTTCCTCTGTAAAATCCCTCCTTAAGTTATGTGCTCTGTTCTGGGTGGCATCTCATTTTTTATTTCAGGCTGCTGATGCCAACTGACTGTATGTAGTGCTGCAGGCTAAGAATCCCTCCAAGTGATGATCCTGTTTTTTCCAGTGACTGAGTCTATGACAGACCATCTACACTTGACAGCCCTCACCTTCCCCACCTATGAAAAATTAACAAAGTCTTTCATTTGTCAAACTGACAGTGTTAAAATTAGTCAGGAAGAGTCAGAACTCAAAGCCTTACTCCCTGGGTGAATAGTTTTTCACCTAGTTAATCTGTCCAATTTCTTCAGAACTGGGCATTTAATTATTCTCTGAGATTAATATTTACATAGTATTTTGGATTACATTTTAATAACACTACCTTGTAAGACTCAACACTGATCTTGACTTTTTTTTCCCCCTAAGAAGCATGACTTTTATGAGCCAGAAGAAACATAATAGTTAGCAAATGGTGCTAGAGGGGATTCTATATCCCTACCTTGTGGGCTGTGTTCACAAGAGGACAAGATGGAAGATGGAAATGAGTTCTATCATCTACAGTTTTGACTGGCACAGTTTGAAAATAGAGTTTGAGTCTGAGATGATAGTCTGGTTTGCTGGAAGTTGCTTTACAACCCAAAAAATGTTGAAAGTATTTGTGGAGTGAAAACTAAGGAAGTCCATAATAATTAAAAATATTGAAACATAAAATGGTGACCTTTTTAAGCAAACTTGTTAATCTAGAAATGTTGATATTTTGATATCTTTAAAGGTTAATCTGAAATACGTTTTTCCAAATTACCTCAAAATTGATTTTTCTATCATTTAAAAGAGGCAAAACACTATTTTTTGGGATAACTTACAGTTCTTTTGCTTGACTGCAAATGGATGTTGTACTTGGCTAAGATAGCAGTTTAATTAGGGACCCCCCAAAACATTGCTTTATTACAGCAATTGCTTATTATGGCTCAACCTAAAAATTTTCAGGAATACCAAGATGCTAGAGGGTTACATTTATCCAGCTAAACAACCAATGCATTCCTCTAAAGAAGCTTCTAATCCAAATAGGAAAAATACTGGGATGAAAAAAGGAATATTAAGGCCCATTTTGAATGTGAAAAGCATTCATATTCAAGAGGGACGTGACACCAAGAGGAAGTGACATGCCAATGGCTACCCAAGAACTCAGTGGCAGAGCTGACTCCCTAAGAGCATACTGGGTGCAAAAGCATCCTTGGCCTCTGGAAAGTTATGTTATAAATAAGTTATTCTGTGTGATGAAAAGTTAAAAAAATGGAGGCTGTGTCTGTGTGCTGCTCTGGATCCAGCATTAGTTTCTTACAGTAGTGAGATGGCTAAGTAGTTGCACGGGATTTCACCAACGTAATCAAGTCCAGACACACAGCCTTTAGACACCGATGAACTCTTTGCCATTATCAATGCCAGTAGTTAAAGGGCAAGAAAGTAATTTAAAAAGCACCTTCTGCTTAGAGCTATCACTATTCTTTCCTAAAGCATGCCCTGGCCATAAGTGTGTTTTGGGAAGCAGGGGCATTAAAATCCTTCTCTGGTAAGAAGTTGCTAATGATGCTGGTGTGTATATGCCCTTGGAGTGCCCAGGCTGTCAGCTGCAGCAGCTGCTGCTTCTTCATTCATTATACATGAGGAGTCACAGGCAGCATGAAGCACTGAAACAAATCTTGACAGAATCATGAATAAAATGTAAATATATCTTGAGAAGGCAATATATACAAGGGAATTGGAAAAAAAAAAAGACAATTGTAGGAATGTAGGAGAAGGATGAAGCAGTTCAGTCTGCAGAGTGAACACCTGGGTCTTCTTCCCTCATCTCATGTCATGGAAGCAGGCTCCAGGACTGCTAGCACACACCACAGTGTTGCAGCTGCCTGGGAATGCAGACACCTTAGGGAGTTTTAAACCCAAATTGTGGGACTAGCCTTCAGGGCCACAGAATAAGGCTTGCTCTTTGTGTGGGTTTGTCAGAAGAGAGAAAAGCTGGTATCCACTTGCCTTTTAGCCATGTCTTCCCAATGATTCCATGTCTATTTAAAAAAAGTATTTCCAGATTGGTTTGGAGCTTTAGGACAAGCTATCCCCTGTTTCTGGTTACTGCCTTTTTCAACAGGCAGTGATCATATGAGTGCTCCTAGGCTGTTTGCCCAGTAAAGCAGGCCTATTAAATAACCTTTTGCAGAACACTGTAATCCAGCTGGGAGGCTGTTACCTTCCTGAGCAGCTCAGACTAGATTGCAAGCACTGATCTGACTCTGCTCATACTGTTTGAGTAGCCAGTGAGTTGCTTCAACTCTCTCTGCCTCACATCACCTGGTCTCACAATCCATCAACTGATACTCATCTGCTTCACTGGGAGATGAGGAAGAATTACATGATTCTGGATCTTTGATAAAAAGTTGTTGTCTATATACAAAGACTGACTGTAACTTTTCACAATCTCTTCCATCCCCTGTGGTTTGAGAACTGCAGGCCAAATATTGCTCTCAGCTACACCCAGGCAATTCCAACCAATTTCAGTCACAGGCACGACAAAAATCTGCATATGCACGGCTCAGTCTAACATCACTGCAATTTGTGTATGTATGTATGTATGTGGAAGGCATGGGGGTGGCACACAACAGCTACTCTCTGACAACAACAGTACCTACCCAGTGGGGTTCAGGAGGGAGAAATGAGGAATCGTTTTCCCAGTGGAAGCTACAGGGAGAATTTTAAGCAGGCAGAATGCAATTACCCGAAAAGGAATCATACATTATACCCATCACACCATTCCACATAAAAAATTAAAGCATGATTTGCAACTGAGGAAGCAGAGGTGAATTTCTGAGTTTCATTAATTTAGTTCCTCCTCCTTAGCACCGCGTTCATGATCAAAGTCAGATTCACCTCCATGGAGAAGCAGTACCACTTTCTCCATGCTCTGATCTGGAAGGAGAAGCTGGGAGGTATATTGTGCCTATTTCTGAGAAGAGGTCAGCTACAGATTTTCCATCAGATTATTTGTACTTCTTTCACACAACACAGCTGCACTATCTACACCTTACTGGACAAATATATGTTACTAAACCACAGACCCTAGCTCCTTCTATTTCATGGCACCTGGATACCTCAAAATCCTTAAGACTTTCCTTTCAATTAATCCCTCCTAAAATGCAAAGGACAATTTTAAAGGCAAGAACTGGGACTTGGAAAAACTGAGAATAGGTTTAATCTCACCTAACTTCAAAAGTTTGAAATGCAGGTGTCTGCAGCAAAACTAGGAAACTAGGCTTTTCCTTAAGATTCATTAGACAAAAAGAGGTGCTTGTAGGGCTGGTCTGACCTAAGTGTCTGGTTTAGGAGGAAATTGATCATTCCCTGGAAGTGCCTCCTTTCTTTCTTTGGCTATAAAGAAAAATTAGACAATGGCCCTGTTATTTAGACCTATGCGGTCTATAAAGAAATCCATAGCAGAATAGGAAATTGAAACCGTATCTCCTAATTCATACACAGATTTCTTAGCTAGCGAGCCATGACCCTATTCCTGAAAGAATTTGAAAAAAAAAATCTTAAAAAATATAGTCTTGCCAGGAAAATTGCTTTCAGTCCTTTGCAGATGTGTCCTGAGTGCATGGGTAATTCTGTGTCAGCTCCCACCACATTTTCAAAGAAACAACAGGCCCTGCAGTGTGCTACTGAGGCAGAAGAGTGTTGCCTCCAATCCTTCAGTAGGCAAAGTTTGCATATTAAAAAGATAAGCCAGAATCACAGAGTTTCCATCTGACTAAACAGAAGAACGGGGCTAGACTGATGAGTATCTATAGATTTGTGGGTCATTCCACTAGTGCTTATCACCATATGACAGATGAGAGGGCAATTTATTTTACTTATAATATATATCTAATTATTAAATAAACACACACAACAGTAACCAAAACCTCAGTATTAGCACAATTGAATAAAGAAGGAAAATAGCCTACACGCAATTTCAGGATGGAGAAGTAAAAGCTTAGGGGATACCTACCCTTTCAATACCTACAAGAAAGGAATTGGGAAGACCAGTATTTTTTTACTGAGGGACAACAGAAAATCACTGTCATAAATTGAATCAAGAGAGTTTTGGACTGTATACAAGAGGAAACTTTTTCACAGTGAGGACAGTCAAGCATTGGAGCAGTCTCCATCCTTGGAATTTGTTAAGACCTGGCTAAACAACTCTCTGATCAAGCTGGTCTGACCTTACAGCTGGCAAGTTTTTAGCAGAAAGTCATTCTAGAGCTCTCCTGAGTTCCTTTCTAAAATGTATGATTGCATAAAGACATTGATTATGGACCACTTCCCATCCCCTAACAAGACATTCAGAGAGTAAACGTGGTCCTTAAAGAAGCTTCATGTGGAGCAGAGGTCTACCAGAGCACCCAGTAACTGGCCAGTCTTCTGTATGATGTGTGCAACAAAGACAACGTAGAGTAGAAATTCAACATTGTTTTGCAGTCTCTACCTCCTTAAGCAGCCTGAATGCTTGAGCAGCCAGAGTGATGAAAACTAGCTTAAGAAATCTTTGCAGCACATGAGAGACCAGAGATGTCGTGGTGTGATGACAAAGGTAGAGGGTGTGACTTTCGTCCCCAGTGCCTCAAGCTGCAAAGAGCACAATTTGTATCTGAGAGATGTGACCTCAACTTTCCACAGAGAATATCTGTGTTCTCTGACACAGCTTAATCACCTTTACAAAGTGCTTTCAAGAAAAGAATTTTACTTCTCCTGTATGTAACATTGCCCTATCTTAAAAAAAGGAAATAAAAAAAAAATTTAAAAAATCAGTAGTGAATTCCCTGAACAGCAGGATTTTAATCCTTTTGGACCTACCTAGTAATTGTGTGTGTTCCAGAAATCACCCAAGGTTTCCTTTGGGGGCTTCTAACTCACAATGGCTCCTGAAGAAAATGAAATAATCTATTGTAATGTTGTGCATCACTTTGCTTTCATGGGAAATTACAGGGAACACTTGGCTGAAAAAGTGAAACAAGCTATGTCAGCATTTGATATGGAGCCGTGGTGTCACTGAGCCTGAGTCCCTGGAGTCTTTCACTCTTGGCAAGTCCAAATAGGCACAGACATACCTGTCTTGTACCTGCAAAACAGCTGCAAAAAGCACTGAATCCATTGTGCTCTAGAGACGGCTTTGCATACCTACTCCCTCCTATTTCATTAAGGCTTTTTAAATCGAAGCTTAAATCACTTGACAAGCCAGCAAAACCTCTGCAGAAAACACAGAGCTCATACCTCGTAGTTGGTTTGGTTGTTTTGTTTGTTTTTTTTACCTAGTTTAATTGGAAAAAAACTCTGCATTGTACTCCCCTCTCTCAAGTTGTGCCTCTCAGCTTGCTAGAAGAGGAAAACTCCTCTAGCAGATAAAACTCTGCAAAGATGAAGGACAAGTCAAAGCTTGATGGAAAATTAGAAGGCAGTATTAATAGGCTCTTTGGAGGAAAATAGGTGTTCCCTGATAGAGTGAGCGTGAATAAACAATAAAAAATCATGTCAATAAGGAAAACATCAGAGAAGGTCTTTCCTCTTCAACTGAAAAGCTTTCATTGGGAGGCAGTGGTGCACAGGCAGAGAATTAACCTTGCTAGACTCTTTGGATGTAATCCCATTTTCTATGGGGTTTATTGCCACATTCCCCCCTCCCCTAAATAACAGACATGGTATCTTGTCTAATGATGTATACTTGATCCTAACAGGTGTGGGAATAGGGAACGTGATTTTACTTTTTCAAGACCACATAAAGTTGCTTGGAAGAAAAGGAGCTGTGTCTTGTCAATTTCTGTTAAAGATGCAGGGTGTCAACCAATTTTCAAAACATCGGCTCTTCTAAGGTGTTTCTTGGAAAGAAACACCTTAGATGAATGTTTCTTGGAATGAATGTTTCTTGGAAACACCTTAGATTCTTAAATTATTCTACTTCAGATAAATAGTTGTGCCCAACTTAGAAGATATTTGAGAGTTCACACTCAAGTGATGCGCAGCGGACCCGGATCAGCACAAAAAATGTTTATCATCTGCTGACATGTTGTTTCAGATTCCCAAAGGGTACAAACCATTAGAGTTATTGTGGAGTTATGTTGGTTACACATTAAATGACTGCAACCTTCCACTTTTCATTCAAAAAAAAAAACAACAAAAAAACAAAACAGAAACCAAAAACCCCATGAAACTTTCAATACAATTTCCAGTCAGTAACACATTTGGTTTTTATTCAAATGATTATAACCACTTTATTTTAAACAGAAATAAAGGAATATGGTGAACAGTATCCCCAAAGTAAAATAAAAACTGGAACTAAGTAAAATTTCATATAAAATAAGGCTGAGTTGTCAAGAATCTGGAAACTGTGAGGAGTGACTGAGAAGAAAATAATGAACAAAAAAGATTCAAGAAAGCCTATGAATGATGATGAGAGCAGACAGTAAAATATTGTCATATAATATCTTAATTATCTTTAAAATATTTTTTAGACTCTCTTTTAACACAGCCAAATGCACAGCAGTATGCTCAGGAATGCAGGCCATACACAAACAGAAAAGAAACCAAAAAACCAAAACCGTATCTGGAAAACAGTGACTATAAAAATAAGCTTCCAGGCTATGACTGACAGGCAACTTGGATTCAAGATTCCAAACTGGTGCATGGTGGTGAAGATTAACGCGTAGTGTCATTTAATCCTGTTACTTAAGGAAAATGATGGAATAAATTAATTTAAAACTATCAAATGTGTTTCTCTTTGTCCAGGTTAATTTCATTGCATATTTCTAGACATTTATGCATTCTAGGTCTTCCTAGCTGGATATGGCATTACATTATCAATTTAAGATTTTAGATACATTGATAAAATTAATTCTTCAGAATGCCCATTTCTAGTCAAATCTAATGCTGTACTCAGGATTGATTCTACTGTACTTTCTAAAGGAGGTATAAATACTTTTGCCACTCCTTCCCATCAGCTTCTACCTCCTCAGTAAAATACTGAGAGAATCAGATATGCTCTTGCCAAATTTTAAGAAGAAACAATTGTTGCTGGTGATTAATACAAGACTGACTCTTTTTTATATGCCATCTGCAAACTCTGCTAGGGTAGATTACCATTTCCTTTATCTATCCATAAAGCTTACCCCTGTCATTTTGGTTTTGGGTTTTTTTTTAATGAGGTTTATGTATCTGACAACTCCACTTTAGCAATGATAGATTATTCAATCTGAAATATCACCAGTTGAGGGTGAAAAGTATTAATTGATTATAAATGCTGGGAAAGAAACACTTTCAGGTTCTTAGAAGCCTTGAGTCATGAACAACAACCACAGGTCAGCTCATTAACATCATCACCGTCATTGTCTGTATTTCTTCAATAGGAAGAAGAGACACATGGAATATAAGATATTTTTGAGAATAATAATGAAAAGTACAGCTTGTAAGACAGAGCAAAGCTGTAATGAAAAGAGGCAATTTTATCTGCTCATTACATCTCTTTTCATGAAACAGGCTTTATTCTCAATTCCATTTTTTTTTTCTCCACATAGAATGTTTTTTGATCCTGAAAATGAAAATGCAAAACTTAATAGTCTACAGCATCTTTTCTTATCAGTGCAATAGCCTTTGACACAGATTTTTTCAGGACTGAAATAGTTTGACTACTCCACTAGCTATTTACTTCCTCCCCCATCTGCAAAGGCTTACCAGTATCTCAGATCTTTACCCATCCCTTTCTACTCTGTCCTTAGAGAGAAATATTTCTTCTGAGAACTTACTACATTACTATTGTGGCTCATCTGTTTTCTAATCTTTCAGGAAATTAGGTCAGTAGCCAGCAAAAATGAAGTACAATGCAATTAAATAGGGGTGTGACCATGCTACATCTGGAAGAGAAATGGCTGTTCTCATGCAATCATATGAGCTGGATTTAATTGAGTCAGACTGGTTCATAGTTACAGAAAGAAGAAAAGGGTGCCCAGTTTTCCCTTCCACCTCATGAGCACTGTCTGGAGTAGCTAGTGTAGCTGTCTGACTGGAAAAAGGATGTGAGCTTTTATGTAGCTGTAGGTCCGACAAAGTTGATGGACACCCAAAATCCTGGACCAACAGTGACTGCATACTCAGGTTGATCAGCAATGTCAGCATAAAAGATGTGCAGCCCCTAAACTCTCCCAGAACCACCATACTTGGGTGGTTTCAATAGTATAGTAGCCTCATTCTGATACATCTTGAAAAACTTATGAGTTGGACATAGCCTTCAGCCAAAAAGCATGTGTTTCTCACCTGTGTTAGCAGCCCTAGGATGTAGGCTCAGCTCACAGTGGAGTTAAGCACACAGCCTTTGGGTAAACTTTGGAATTTCAGCACCTCTTCTCTAGCTGGGATCAGATGCGAGAGCTTGTTCACACTTAAGCACTACTAACTTTGGTAGCGTATACGCATTCCTAAACACACAGCTTGGACCATAAAATGACACAGGAAAGAACTTGACAAGAACAACAAATTAACATACTATTTTGCTTTGCAGAAGACAGTGGGAATTCAAATGCAAAAGAATGCCCTCAGTGGTTACTTTTTGTTCCTTAGATTCTCTGTGTAAGTACAGAGAACTGCTTCTTAAACCTGCATATTTATTTATCAATAGAGCAACTTATGCTAGCCTGAAATTGCTTCAGAGAAGTACAACTTAACAGATACATTATTTTCTTTGATGTGATCAGAATTTTGTTCTATATATTTATCAGATTAATTTTGCTAAAGTTCAGTACCCTTCATTCCCTTCCACTGCAACCCAGTAGATACCACAAGAGCCCCAGTTACTCCCAGGATACATTTAGGGCAGCATCTTTCCTGCACTAAAACATACTTGTTACTAAATATTAGAAGAGGAGGGACTGAGAGTGTTTGGGAGTGTTTTCTCTAATTAAGTTGGCTAGTTTCCCCTCAATCTCCACAGAACCCGTCCCTTAGAGAGGTAGAGCAGATGAAACTGCAGTCCTCTTGTGCCTGGGAGGGCTCGGACACAGCTGCCAGGGAGAGAGCTGTGCAGCATTATAGATGCTTCTCTCTCATGCTCCAAGGCTTCAGAGTAGGATAGTTAATTAAGGGAGATTTAGACCTCACAGTCCTCCCCTGCACATAGTTTGGTGGGAGTGGAGTGGTGAGAGAAGGGAATGGGAGGATGCTGTAAAATACAGCTAGATCCTGGACCCACACTGGGCTGTTCTTAGCAAGGCAGCTAGAGGCACTTCCAGCTCTCTGGTACAAGGCAGGTTACTAGCCCAGGGTGCTGAGGGCTATTGCTCCTTTCTGTTGGTGCATGCAACCCTACTGCGTCACCCATCCCAAGAGACAGATGTGTGTTTTTGCTACTGAAACACAGGCTATGTCCAACCCTGCTGCTGAAGGGGCAGCAGGGGATTAGTCCCTCACGGTAGGAAGCCACTGGGCTCTGTTGACCAGCGTCATGTTTTTCAAATGAGAAACATAAAAAGCAGAGTTCAGAACTGCCTTGAGAATTTGGCTTGTTACAAGACAGGGCGTTTTCATTATTACAGATACTTTGAAAACCTCCCTCAGGGCCTGGGATTGCTCCTGCCTTATATCCAGCAGAGGCTGACATGATGGCATCCATATTTTATGATATACCTAAACACTAGGGAAAATTCAGATGAGGCAGAAAGAAATCATGATCCATGTGGTTCCGACATAACTGCAGGTCTTATAGAACATTTATCTGTTGTTGCCTTCCCAGAGGGTGAATCCATGCATGTTTATTCAGACAACACAGAGGTTTCTGCCTGGTTTGGGTATTAATCCTTAACTAACAGTGTATCACTAAGGAGTTCTCTATGCAGTGAGAACACAAATGAGATGCTGCTTCCATTTAAACTGCTGTCACTTAATGTATATCTCTGTAACCTAGCTTAGGGTGTAGCCCATAGCCTCAATTCAAAGAAAGACACATAAAGATGTGCATGTACAAATTAGTAAGCGGTCCAGGTGTTCCTTAGGGAATTTAATCTAAGTCTTATTCATCATATAACAGAGATGGGAAGCAGATGCCTAATAATAGATATGTATTCTAATACCATCTGCTCAGACAGAATCCCCATAATAAACTGCGCCTGCCTGCATTTTTGCAGTTTCAGCCTTTCTGAGGCTCCTTCTCCAGTTGAAAGAATAAATCCATCATGCTCACCCAAAGCAAAGCATTAGGCCATTGGCCATCTGTTGTTTATTTTTGAGGTTATCTTATTTCTGCTGAGCCTCAGCATCCTAGCACATGGTGTAACCCAACTACATATCAATTCTCTCTTTTGCCATAACAAGACATTAAAGATGTCCTATTATATCAAATTAGCCCAAATATCTAAAAGAAGGTGTGTCGTGGGTTCAGCAGTAGCAGTCATGTTTCTCCTTCTTGGTAGCTGGTGCAGTGCAGTGTTTTGACTTTCAGCTCGGGAACAGAGCTGATAGCGATGTTTTGGTTTGGCCAAGGACTTTGTGAGCCTCATGCTCTGCCAGGGAGGAGGGGAAGCCGGGAGGAAGCAGAGACAGGACACCTGACCCAAGCTAGCCAAAGAGGTATTCCATACCATAGCACGTCATGCCCAGGATGTAACTGGGAGTTAGCCGGAAGGGCTGGGGGACTGCAGGGTTGGAGGAGGTATGGGTCGGTGCTTGGTCGGGCTGAGGGGGGCAAGTTATCAGTCGGCTGGTGCTGAGGTGTTGTATTCTCTTCCCTTGTTATTTCCTTTATCATTATTATCATTGGTAGTAGCAGTAGTGATTTGTGTTATACCTTAGTTACTAAAACTGTTCTTATCTCAACCCGTGGGAGTTGCATTCTTTTTGACTCTCCTTTCCGTCCCTCCGGGAGCAGGGGGAGGGAAAGAAGTGGGGGGGGTGAGTGAATGAGTTACCTGACTGGGTTTAAACCACGACAAGGTGAAACTCAAATGCATTTTTACAATACAGCATCAACAAGACATTTTATTTCACTCAGACTAAAACAACTGATTATTTTTAAAATACCCTTACTGAGGTTTAATGACTGCAAAAGGAACTATCCCCTCAGTTTTCAGAACAGCAGACAGGCCTTTATTTCCTGCGCAAACACATAGTACTGGAAAGTGTTTAGAAATGTATTTTCCTTTCTCCTGTTAATGAGTCTCTGTTTCTGACAGAGGG
Source organism: Pezoporus occidentalis (assembly GCF_034315485.1). NCBI lineage: Eukaryota > Metazoa > Chordata > Aves > Psittaciformes > Psittacidae > Pezoporus > Pezoporus occidentalis. The sequence continues at coordinate 896,094 of NW_026913953.1, forward strand.
CTCAATCACAGCACTTAGCCCTTACTTGTACCTGAGAGGGTATGCAGCTGTACAGCTCTAGAGATTATAGAGGTCTGTAGGTATTCCTAATGTACCCTGGAGTGCTATAGAAAGCTGCCTCCAAACACCACATTAACGCAATCCTCTCTCTAATGATGGGGAAGTTGATGGGCACACCTTTGGAGAAGAAGAAGAGTCCTTCTGTTAGCTGGACAAAGCACGAAGCTCCTTGGTTTCTACGGTGTTATTTAATGCCAATTTCAATAACCCCAGGTTAGTTTGCTAATCACTAAAGAGGAAGCAACTGGGATTAGCAAGAATCAGGTTTCCACAGATATCTTCTACATGATGGCTGCAGAGATTAAACCTGTTTATACTAGAAGGTTTTTTCTGTTTTGTTTTCAGTTGTTTTTTCCCCACTGATCAAAACAAGCAAGTCCCCTGTTTTTTCTTTCTACTTCCCATGCACCTAAATAAGCAATACCACTCTAGCCATACCTCATAAAGCACTAGAAAATTTTCTATGACAAGAACTCAAGGTGAATGCTAAGGCTTCCCTCTCACATTTTTACTCTCAACCATTTCTTTGTGGACACTGATGTTTGTGGAAGGGACTCCTCCATGCTGTACACAGACTTACTCCAGTCAGCCACATAAGAGTTCAGTGTAATGGGGCACTGCCAGAGTTACATCGCCTCCATTTTCTCTGTGTTCACTCCTTCCCTGCTCCATATGATAGCAAGTTTGGAGTGTGGGGACGGGAAGTGTGAGAGCTGGAAGGCTGGAAGTGTGAGAGCAGCTGTGCTGGACAGCCACTGATAGTCACCCTTTTGACAGAGCACTGATAAGGAGCTAGTGCAAGCAAATTTTGCTCTGAATGCTTAAGCAAAATCATTTGTACCACAGAGTTTTTCCATGCCAAATATCTTCTACTTCTGCAAAACTCTAACCATCCACCAGTAAAATACTCCACCTGCTTTCCACAACCCTCAGTACAAAGTTTAGGTTGTCAGGCTTAGACCTGATCTCTACTGAGCTTGCATATTTGCATTTAGCCTTTCTGTGCCAACTCTGGGGGGGGATGCATCTTTTTCTTGTGTGCACTGCAAATCCTCCCAAGTCCTTTGGATAAGAAGTGCAAAGCACCATTTTCAAACATTTTTGGCTCCACGGTCATTCTGCATGTGTCCAACTTTGGCGAGGGCGAAGTTTGTCTTGATGATCATCAGATAATTCACAGACATCTCTTCTGTGTTCCATAGCTGTCACTCCTACCTTAAATGATCCTGTTTTGCAGTGCTACCCTGTTAAACTTCACACCCTTTACTGATATTAGCAGAAGAATGGGGCTGTACTAGTGAGATGACAGGCTGTATGATCAGCTATGTCTGTTATGAAAAGCAAAGGCGGAGCATGGGGACAGGAAAGGAGCTCACATTCTTTTTTTTCCTGAAAGCACTTAATGAGTTTCAAAGCTAGCAGCTCCCTTAGCTTGTAGAAGTAGAGCAAGCCATGCATGGCTGAATGAAACTCTCTGGTTAACCCATGAATCACAACACAGGAGTCATCATAAGCCCCAGGGCTTGGTGCCTGCTCATAAGGTTGTCCTCCCTGCAGACATCTGTTACACAGCTATCAAGCCCAGTTCGCTGAGCTAAATTTGGATCATGAGGTGATGAAAGTGGATTTGACCCTATCATCAATCATCCGTATCTACTACCAAAGAAGTAGACTGTGCATTATGAATGTTAAGCTTCAGAAAGAGCACCGCTTTCCTCAAAAGCCTCAAAATAATCTCACCTCAAAACATTCCCCCTTAACTTTTGCCCCCTTGTATTCTAAAAGTGCTGGGTTAATGAGCATTGAGGGTTTGTATGTCTTTTGTGGCAACAGATGAGAGAAGTTGGGAGCAGTTCTGACACCCTGACAAGAGAAACCATGTGGAGTGCTCCTTCTTAGGAGTGATCACATGTTGTGTTTTGATACCCGTGTCATAATGTTATGACTCTGCAGAGTTCTCTGCTCTCCTTTTGTGGTGTAACCTCAGACAGCAACTAAACACCACGCAGTCACACACTGACTCCCCCAGGTAGGATGGGGAGAAGAAGCAGAAAACAGTAAAACTCATGGGTTAAGTACAGTTTAATAATTTAAAGTAAAATGTAATAATAATGATGATGATGATGATGATGGTGATGAAAGAGAGGGAGAGAGGAATAAATCTCAAGAAACACAAGTGATGCACAATACAACTGCTCACTACGCACTGACTGACCCCTATCCCAACCCCAAGCAGTGATCAGTCCCTCCGAGCTAACTCCCCCCGGTTTCTATATTGATCATGATGTTCTATGGTATGGAATATCCCTCTGGCTAGTTTGGATCAGGTGTCCTGGCTGTTCTTCCTCCCAGCTTCTTCTACACCTCCTCACTGGCAAAACAAGAGAGACTGAAAAGTCCTTGACTTAGGGTAAACACTACTGAGCAACAAATGTTGTGTTGTCAACATTATTCTCAGACTAAAGCCAAAATACAGCACTGTACCAGCTATAAAGAAGAAAATTAACTCTATCCCAGCCAAAACCAGGACATGTTTTCATTGCAGAGATGCTTTCATCTTTGCTGTCTACTAAAAATGGATGCAAATGTCTTAAATTGCTGAGCAAGTGAAGGAATAGAAAGGGAAAAGTGCTTCCCTGAGGCTAGAGAAAGACAAGAATGAGTAACTACAACAAACCCTGACATAAAGTCAAATGACAGTTCAGTAGAAGACTGCTGAGCACTAGTATATTGACGTATAAGGAAAGTTGATTCCAGGAAGTATCTCACCTAATGTTATTATTTCATATCCAAGAATGAACAGAAAATATGGGTTGTGTTGAAACAATAGAAGAAGCAAAACCTGTGAAAATGGGAAATCATCGCTAAACTGAATGCTTCTCATTCTAATTCGTTGAACTGTGTGAAGCACAAAGCTTTCCTAATTCACAAGTATCACAGCAATTTTCTTTTGCCACTGCATAGGGTTTTTTTGTTTGTTTGTTGGTTGTGGGTTTCTTTAAGAAAGTTGACTTCTTAAGGATTATGATATGGGATTCAAGTAACACAACAGGAATGCACCTATTTTCTTTGAAAATTTACCTGAGTACATTATTGTTGAAATTACAGCACTTCCTGATTACTTTTTTTTAAAAAAAAAAACAAACCATGTGTATAACACATAGATATAATTATGCTGCATACTGTATACACATGTCCTAATTCTGAGTGGCTTTCAGACTCTCAGAATTGCCCCCTTAGTTATCCATATGCATACCAGACTTTTAAATCTTTGCTATTTTTTTCAGGAATGTTAGGGTACATACCAATAATTATAGCAGTACTTGCCTAAATTAGAGTCCAAAGCTTTGATGTTTAAATGCTAGTTAACAGGCTTGAAATTTTCATCATAATTAAATCATACTGACATGAAACACTAGTTGGTTTTGTAGCCTTTAATTCTCTGTGAATTTCAGAACCAGGTTAACAATAATTTATATTAAGATATAAGTCTAGACCAAACTTCCAGCAAGCAGTGGAGCAATGTGAGATTTGCAGTATGTTCAGGTTCTAAAATGGGTTATCATTTCAGCTAAAAATTAAGGCAACTTTTCATTCTTGCTCTGACTCTAGATGAAAAAGGTGAGATAGATCTAGCAGGAAAATATTTTAAGATGTTAAGTGGGAACTTGAAAAAACAAAAAGAGGTGGCACAGTCATCTTGTGTAGCAAACTCGTATTTGCTTTTAAAACCTTCAAAGTGTTATCAATCACATGTACCACAGATACTTGTACACTTGTAGAAGTATTTCTGTGAATCAGATGAAACATCCTACCATTCATTAAGGAAAACACCACTGACCATAAACTGTCATTTAAGTTAATAATAATGTTACTAAATCCAAACAGCTTCTTTCATTCTCAAGCCCTTTGATCTTATCAAGGTCATAAACCTTGTAAACTGTCTCAGCCTCCTGGGTATAAATGAACGAAAATCTGTATTCTGCTGTAAACTGTAGCACAGGTGCAGCCCCAGGTCTTCAGTAACAAAGCCAAAAGGCTGGAGCTAAGTGAGCCATTCTGCCATCATTCACATTAACTAAAACACAGTTTTTAGTTAACTGTTACAGAAAATACTAGTAATAGATATTCTTGGCACAAATTACGGTTAAATGTAAGTTTTACCTAAACAGATGTCAAGTGCATTTTCAAGACACCTGGTCCCTAGGTGTGCACATGATCCTTTGAATGGAAACCTGAGTAAATGTGCACAAGGGAAACTCCAGTTTGCTTGTGGAGCATGACTGGAGAAGACAAAGTTCCCTCAGTGCAGGCACAGCCCCTGAAGTCACAAAAGCAGCACTTGATGCTTTGGAAGGTTGATTTCCTTTCTTCTGATTGCAAGAATTGTTATTTTTATTTTTGATAAAATTCAACACATTGTCTGAAATTATATCTTCCTTGGGCTCCTTGTCATTTAAACATGTATATAGCTAAACAGAAGCATCTCCAGAATGTTTACGCTGTTAAATATGTCAAAAACCAAAAAATCTAGCCATTATGCTGCTATGTAATAATCTTGCCAATAATCTAACCATCCATAAAGCATTATTTCCACTGAGAATAAACCAGAAAGAAACAAACAAACAAAAAACCCAGATCTGTGATTCATTCACAAATACTGCAAGTCAGCTCTGTTATTTGCAGCAGCTGGTTCATTATTCACACAGTTTTTTCAATCCTAATGAAAGTTTCCTCAATGTCAACAGAAACTAGGTATTTTTTAAGGCTTACCTCTTCTTACTCCCCTGTTTCAAGCGATCAAAAGAGGAAATCATGTGACCATTTGCACAAATAAAGCATTAAAAATACCTGAAGGGAGCTAGACAAAACAGAAGTTGAAAGTTAATCCTTCATATTTTTTCAAGGAGCAGTTCTGGGGAGCCAGTGTCTTAAAAGACTGTCAGGATTTTATAATGAACATGTCGATGAAGTTTAGGCTATGAATAAAGACAAGGCAAGATGCATTGTCTCTGCCATGTTAAAATACAAAATTCTGCCATTCTTATGCCACCCACTTCATAGGGCTAAATGTCACCTAAATTAATTAGAAAAAATCCTAAATTTATAGCAAATATGGCTCAGAATGTGTATACTAATAAAATGGTTTACGATAATGTTATTTGGATGAAACATTCCCTATCTTAATAACAGATTATGAATTACCTCTAATAAGCTAGCTTTGCTCCTCTCTCTTCTGCATAGATCTGTGTTCTAGAATTAAAATTGCAGAGCTATACTGCTCTGTTGCAATCCTGTACAGCAAAGTAGGATGCTGTACTCTGTATAAGCTATTTATATTAAAAGCCAATAAAGCTCTCCTTTGATTTCATAGTCTGACTGGGGTGCAGCCAAACGCTAGAAAAAGGAGTTTGTACTTAGCTTTATCTCAACCTACTCTAATGCAAAGTGAGCAAATAGAACATACTCTCATAGCTAGAGACCAACTTAGACTCCTAACCTCCCAGGTAATGCTGTGGAAGTAATGCATTAAAACCAGGGAGACCTTATTGCGCAGTGCTGGCATCTGCAAAGAGCAGACAGCAATTGTGCCACAGTCTTAGTAGAATCCAGAAGTTTTGTAAAGGCAAAGGTTGAAGAATATAAAATATACCACCTCAGAGCTGGGGGATGCAATTTTTTAGAAGACTGCATTCTTTCTACTTTGTGAGAAAATAAGATAAATTTGAGAACAAGCATTTGACCTGCAAGTATGTCCACCAGAAAAGGAACTAGAAGATGAAGGGGTTTATTGCAGAACAAAGTCATAGCGTGCCTAGGGATAAAATGATACAAAAGTGAGTGTTATAATGCTGTTATTATACTAAGTAAGCAAATGGTATTTCTGGAGATACACTTCTTTCAAACAACATTCACTTGGTTAGGGAAGTTCTCCCTGTCACTGCACACCTATGATTCAGCTTACTGGGACACCCACTGTGAAACTGGATGGTTCCAGAGAATCATTAGCATAGAAAGAAACAGGCTGGGTATGCCTGGTTTTGGGAGCATACTGTCTGAAGAGTTTAACTGCAGTCAGAGAGACAGGGACTACTACACTGTAGTGTGTAGAAGAGCAGATCTGGTGAAGAAGAACTAATGACTGCATATGGATTTAGTTTCAGGCAAAATGAAGCATAATCTTTCCTGAATTATTTCTGTTTGCACATTCCCCCAGTAATACTATTCCTGGTGCTGCTCCAAGAACAACTCCTTGTCTTTTATTTAAAAAAAAAATGCAAACTATGAACAATGAATTGATAAACATCTCAAACCTGACACTTTCATACTGCTATCAGAGCATTCAAAAATCATGCAGCAGAAAGTCTAAACTGCTCTCCTCAGATCTCCTTTCACATGTTAATGACTCATTACTGAGTCTGTGTGTAGGGACAGAGGTTTCTGGGTGATAAAAATGTGTGTGTCCCAGGCAATTTTGAGTCTTCCACCCCAAATAGTTTCAGAGGAAATACCAAGCCTTTCAAACAGTAATGCTGAGCTTGAACATGAGCTCAAAGGTTTAATTCTTTGAGTTGAAACAGATCAACTCAACTCAAAAATGCAATACTTGGTTTGAGAAACTTCTCCAGGTTGAAATTTGTCATGTAAAGGTCTGAGCCCATGAGGAAAAAAAATGTTAATCCACTCTTTGAAAAACAAGAAGGATTGGTATTTCCTATTCTGAATGAGTAGGAAACAATATAAATTTAGTAAGTCTTGACTGATTTGGGTCATTTTTAAATTATTTTGATATTCATAAAAGTCATGAATGGATTTGGTTTAAAATATACAGCTATAGGAAAGGTCCCTACAAAAACTACATTTAATTTAATTGTCTAGAAACTGGATGAGACTTTCCAGTCAGTGCCAAGTCACAGGAGCAAAACCAGAGAACAATTCTCATTACATTTGGTTTCAGAGACTAAGTGGGATTTATGGACTGGCTAGACCTTGTGGCTGGACTCTCTGCAGAATTCCACTGTATAATAGAAATAAGGGAAAGGAAGACAGCATAAAATATACCTACAGGTAGATTAAAAGTTTAAAATACATCAGCAAGAGTAATTTTGTGGGTAAAAAGAGGATGATGCTGTGGGGTTGGTGTGAATTCGAATGCAGTTAAATCTGTAATTAACAGAAGGAAAAGTATCATGAGGTAGAAGAAAAGAGACAGCAGAGCAGTATCCTGCTTACAGATAAGAATGATGGCAACCATTTCGACTTGACTCATTTGACACTGCACTTTATGTAAAGAGCTAGAGAAGACAATTACTGGACTGACAGGGCCGTAAGAAATGTTTATGACTATGTATCCATACAGAACAGAGGCTGGAATAAACCCTACCCTGTGTTTCTTGTCGCAGTTTTGTAGCTTTCTGTGCAAGAGAGAACATTCCTCTAAGGAAGAACATGTCAGAGGTGGTGAGGCCTCACCTTGAATAATGCATGCAGTTCTGGGCCCCACAATTTAAGAAGTATATGAAAGTCCTTGAATGGATCCAGAGGAAGGCAACAAAGGTGGTGAAAGGGCTGGCAGGAATGCTCTACGAGGGGCAGCTGAGGACTTCGGGCTTGTCTAGTTTGGAGAAAATGATGCTGAGGGGAGACCTCATTGTTCTCTACAGCTTCCTGAGGAGGGCAAGTGGAGAGAGAGGTGCTGATGTTTTCTCCCTGCTATCTGGTGACAGGATGCATGGGAATGCTTGCAAAGCTGTGCCAGCGGAGGTTTCGACTGTGTATTAGGAACCATTTCTTTACTGAGAGGGTGGTCAAATACTGGAGCAGGCTCCCTAGAGAGGTGGTCAATACCCCAATTCTGTCAATTGTATAAGAAACATTTCAACAATGCTTTTAATAACATGCTTTAACTTTTTTTCAGCCCTGAATTGGTCAAGCAGCTGGAATGGATGATTGTTTAAATCCTTTCCAACCGAAATATTCTAGTTTATTCTATCCTAACTTTTCTAGTATCAGAGGGTGGCAGCATATCAACCACAGTGGCTTTCTTCCCCTTCTTTCTCTAGTGAGCAATGAAAAAAGACAAAATCATTCTGAACACTTAGCTGGAAAAGAAGAGATATGATTTAACCTCACAAAATGACACCACATGTGTAACAACTAACCATAAGAGTGCTGATCACTGGCATTAGAATTCAAATTTTTTGATACAGAATTCATGTTGCTCTTTTCCTAAATAGGCATTTACAGGCATTGTGCTAGCAGCTGAAGGGTGAGCATGAGCAGCTCCTGCTACATGATTCACAGTCTTTTAAGCTTGCTCTTTTTGTACTGTTTTTTGTTCCAGGCAGACTGCTAATAAACATGTAAATGTTGGAACCAGCAGATCAAAATCTGTACAATGAGAATGTAGGTCTTGGTCCACCTTGCCCACAGCCTGGCACAAAGCACTGCACACAGCTCTGGGTCTTATCACCATTCTTACTGATGTCATGCTATACAGCCCCCCAAAAAAACAATAATCTCCACCTTGGATCAATCACATGTTTTGGTAGTGCTCCATATGAACCTATGGGACCTTCAGCCGTAACCATCAGACAATGAAAAAGCAACAGTATGAATATTGAAATTAAATTCAGTTGTTTGGTCTAAAGAGTAAACAAGTGTAAGCTTTTCTACTGCTTCTTCCTTTTTTGCCTTTTGGCAGAAGGCAGCACAAATTCACAAAAATAAAATGTCTGCCCTGTTAGATATTCTTTTTTCCATTTCCCTTGCCTCTTTGTTTCTACAGCCACACTCACAGTTCAGCAAGTCTGTAGCATTGTCAACTCCATTATAGTGCTGCCAATTAAACCAATTTAAGCAGTTCTGGAAATTAATACATATTTCCAGCTAATATGCATAAGGGTATCATTTTCCTACGGGCAAATGGTGGTGGAGTACCTTCTTAGTGTAAGACTTGCCATTTGGGCATATGGGCATAGACTGAGCAAAATGGGAAATGCAGCACAAACAGCTGCACTGCCTCTTGACTGGCACAAGATTCCTTTAGATTACTAGGGCTGGATAAGATAAAATCATTTTGTTTAATGTTTATTCACCAAGCTTATCATCCTGGCATTGGAAACAAATCTTGCATATTTACTGGTCCTTTTTGCTTCATGAAGATCTAGGGTTTTAGTTGTGTGTATCTATGAAAGTGGCAGTTATTACAGTTTCTGCAGTTATTTGAGGAATTTACGAAATTCCTGGCAAAGTCAAGGACTAGGAAGTTCCCAAGTAAGTTAAAGTGTAAGGGTAAGGTGTGCCTGTCGTGTATTGTGTCCCTTCCTGCCACCAAAAAGTTCTTCCAGCATTCCTAAAAAAAAAAAAATAAAATAAAAAAAAAAATCAAGAAAATGTGTCACAATTTCAAATTATTGAAGCCTTTTCTTTATAAGAAAGGTTGGCACCTCCTGGCACTTCCAATACAGTTTGCAGTATAGTTTTCTAAGTGACACAGCTGTCAATTTGATTTCTCCTGATCCTTATCTAAATTGAAAACTCAAAATGCTCTGAGATTCATGAAATGCTCATCCTAATCAATTACTCCTCTGCCAAGCTGTTAATCATGTGAAAAAGCCTGTGACCAAGAAAAAGAAAGCCCACGGATACACCATAATGCTCCTATGAGTTGAACAATTCCTATTCTGTTGTTTGGCCACAAAGATCTTTTTTTTCTGCCATATATATGAGTGGAAACTGAAACAGCTTCTTAGCTATTTCACATGCCAAGGGCATCTAGTGACAGGACAAGGGGGAATGACTTTAAGCAGACAGAGGGGAGATTTAAATTAGACATTAGGAAAAAATTATTCACTATGAGGTTGGTGAGGCCCAGGCACACATTGTCCAGAGAAGCTGTGGCTGCCCCATACCTGGAAGTGTTCAAAACCAGGTTGGAAGGGACTTTGAGCAACCTGATCTAGTGGAAGTTGTCTCTGCTAATGGCAGGGGGCTGGAACTGGGTGAGCTTTAATGTTACTTGCAACCCAAGCCGTTCTATTTTTCTACGATTTTTAGAAGCTGTAGTCAGCTGATTTCATTCCCTGCAATGAGGACCAAGCAAACTACAATAAATCACAGGCAACACTTTTCCCTCAGATTCTTGGCTGGGTTTAGATGCTGACCTTGGCCTATACCGGAGTGTTTAAGTTCTCAAAGATGCTTAAGTTTTTCAGCTCTCACTGAAATCAGTGACAGCTCAGGATACTTGCAACTCAAAAATACAGATCCTTTCCTGTCTTATGTAGACTACCCAAGAACAGAGTTACTGAAATTCCTTAAGTTTTTAAAATAGATACATACTTACGCCTTTACAGGAAGACAGCCTCATTTGCCTCCTGAGTAACAATCTGCAAAGCCTTCCTTCCTCTCCTCACAATATGTGCAGCTGAGCTGATTCACATGCCAGAATTGGTGCATAAACGGAAGACACTAGAGGCCATGCAAGAGTTTATCATGATTTGCTTGCTTTCCAAGAGCCAAGGGTCCATTCACAGCCCTGCTTCTTCTAGCATCATGCAGGCCCTGCTGTCCGGAACCAGTGATGAAGCTGCTGAAAGCCTCCTTGCCAATTGAGAAAGATGGTTTTAGTCTGAGGTGAACTGCTGAGCACAGCACAGCAGAGGATGAAGCTCTTACATCTGCAACCGTAGATGAGGCCTGTTAAGACAGTGCAAACCAGAGAAAGGAAAGGGACGTGCAAGAAAAAAAGGTGCACCTAAAGCCCTAAGCCTTGTGCAGGCTACTCTGTCTCCCCAGCAGCCAAATGACATGGTAGGTGACACTGCAGATGCTGCCCAGGTGAGGGAACTGGCTGGATAAAAGTATGTCTTGTGTGCAGGTACTAGTAGAACTACAATAAAAAGGTACTAAAGAGAAAAAAAAAACAAACAATTTGTAAATCAGGAAAAAAGCATCTAGTGCGTCATCCTAACCGAACTTTTAATGTTATACATGGTACGTATGGAAAGGTGGAATTGCTACATTGTCTGGGCAGACACAATCCCTTCCCTATTCATGAACATGGATGTAAACATATTTTTCTAGGCTAAATGACTGCTTAGAGACTGAATTATATATGCTGGAGAGTCCCTTCTCCCATTCTTTTTGATCTTAGAGACACCCACAATTCAGTTTATTTACCTGTGAGTAATATAATCATTCCAAGCCCTCACTGGCAAATCCTTATTATCCTATCTGTAGCTTAGAGAAGGCCCTGATCCACAAGGTCAACACATAGATTTATAGGATTACGGCAATCTAGTCTGCTTTGCTTTGCAAATTGAGTTCCTATATGGAAAAGATATTTGTATACTTAAAGAGAGAGTCTCCATTGACTTTGTGACTCTACAGGTCTGAATTTACACACTTCAGCTTAGCGATCGTATATTTCAGCTTAGGGATCATGTATTTCAGTTTAGGGATCACCCTGTCTATGTACACGTGTCTGAAGAGACACAAGCATTTGAAATAACACACAGATATGTGCTGTAATGCTGTAAAGTGCTGGGATGTGAAGTACTCTTGAAAAAAGAATGGAACCAGGGAGAAATGTAAATGGCAATGAAAAGGCAGCACATCTGTGTCTTGGTGGCACACTAATAGCTACCTTAAAGTGAGACCCCGTTATTCTGGTAAGAGTTAGGGCTCTCCAGCTATGCAGTATTCTGCCTCCTGATGGCGTTCATTTTTCTCACTGCTGTTAACAGCACAGTTGCAGTCATAAACCATTCCCCATGCTTAGTTTCCTGTTTCATTGACTTGTTTCAGTCCTTTGATTTTTTTCTCCTCTTCCCCTTTTTTGTCAGATCCTCCAAAGTACCTTCAGAGATACAAAGAAACAATACAAATAAACAACTATCTGTGGCATTGTAGGGATGTTCTCAGTTTTGGCTCCCATCTGTTGTGCAGAGCTAGAACAGAAACAGTTGCTGTATTTACGTAACGAGTGTGTGGAAAACTGATGCATGCATTCCAGAATATGCAGAGGTTGGAGTGAATATCATAACAGAAGGCCAGGGGATTTTAATAGCAACTGGTAGCTCAGGGCGTATTCATGACTAGTATCTAAGCATACATGATGAGAAATTAAAACCTGGTCTCTCAAACGAAGATGACAGCTCTCAGAGTGAAGGCATCCAGGCTCCTGACCAGGTCCAGGATTCCTGGTCCACAGGGCAATCAAAATTTGGTCAGCATGGCATGCTCCAGAAATCTGCATATACTATGATGTAGGGGTTTTTCTGTTTGTATTATAGTTCCTTTGGTTGGTTAGTTTTGTTATGTTTTGGGGTATTGGTTTTGGGTGGGTTTTTTTTGTTTTGTTTTGCGTTGTTTTTCTTTTTTTTTTTTTTAGGTGGGGTTCATTGTTGATTTATGTGTGGTTTTGATTATTTGAGGTTATGTGGGGTGAGAGGGTGGGGTGGTGTTTTTTTGTCTTGGTCATGTCCTGTCCTAGTCACCTCCCACCCAAAAACCCCACTGTAACTGCTCTACAAGTACCATGAATCCGGCTACGTATACATTGGTTTCTCATTACTAGACCCTCCTAAACCAAAAAGCAGGAAGAATTGGTGTCTACTTTTTCTTTTCAGAGGGTGTTATCTCTGAAAACATCTTTGACTGTCTTGCTTTCTTGCACAACCAGATGTTTATCTGTCATCCTCCCTTATGGGATATATTGGTGCTAGACAATCATTTTAAGCTATTTCCCCTTTGAGGAGCTGATGCAAGTAGCAGCATCCCCTAGTCAGATACTTCTATCGTTAGAGTTGTGAAAGTTTAAAGCAGTAGTTTTTCCAGGAATAGCATCAACTCTTATGTTCAATCCCGTCAACTCAAATCAAAGAACACAGAGAGAAACACCTCCTTTCAGTCCTTGTTCTTTGATAAGAGAGCCACCACTGCCAAAATACAGTCAGGGTGGATTTAATTCTTATTTCCAGATGGAAGTCTTAGCCAGTGCTAGAGGCATGAAACTAGCTTTAATGGGAGTACTGATCAAATATATTATATGGTTTTAAAAATATATCTATCTTATTAAGTTTCTTCATTTCTCTTTCCTGTTTTTACGTTAATGGTAGTATTCCAAAGAATTCCCTGTGTAGATTTTGATGTCATATATGCAGCTAATTGTCCTGTATTATTTAACTTGGTGATCTGTTAAGGTCCAATTCTGAAATACTAATGTGGATGCAAACCTTTGTGTCTGATTTTTATTAAGCTTTCATTTCCTTTTTATGTAACTTTGTAATTACAGTAGCTTCATAATTGGTACTAGTTATAACTTCTTAAAAAATCTTTCTCAATTATCTTATGAATTTGCAGAAAACCTACCATTCATACCTATTGCAAAAGCCACATATTTGTGTTGTTACAGGGAAATAAAACTAGAGGCTCTAAGAAAAGAATCATGTCCAGAGCTTATGTACCAGTGTACCCAAAACACAGCTGCATTGTATAAACAGCAATCCTTTCACACCCCGGGAAAATTGGATCACAAATAAAACTGTCCCAATGGACCAAAATTACATCTAAATGACATACATCCCAGTGAAACAAACAATAACAGTCATCATCACCATTACTATTACTAGTCATTGCTTGGCAAATTCTTTGAAAACTGAGTCAAATGTTTCTCTATTAGCTCACTCCTTCTGCAAATAGTCCCGATGAAATCCTCTTGACAATCCTGAAGTGCATAAGACATTGATACAAGACACTGAGTTATGAGCCTCTGAACATTCAACCAGCTGTCTGGAAAATGCATCTTGGGGACCGTAAAATTTTGAAATGCACTGTGGGATCTTTTATCATAAATTGCCTGCCTGCAGGATCATCCCACATGTCATATAAGGACACAGAAATGAAGTACAGAAATGGGCAACAGAATAGACAGCAGCTGAACCAAAGAGGGAACAGCAAATCCTTTACTCTGACTGCAAGGATCAGTGGTGAGTAAATGGCAAGCTAGCTCCTTGTGGCCCAGATGCTCTTCTGACCATGGCTAATGGATGTGAACACTTTTACTTTGGTACTTTTTCTTCGTGAGGAAGTGGAAAATTGCAAACTTCAGTTGGGACTTAAGAGTAAAAGCAGGGTAGAGCCACGTATTAAATTCAAACAAGTACAAACCAGGAACAGAGAGAAGGCAAAAGCCATGGCAAACCACATGCTTGGCACAAAGCATGGTTAGTGGCCAGAGCCTGGCCTGGGCCAGAAAGCAGGATAAACCAAGCCAATTCCAGTTTGAAGATGAAGACGGAAATAGGGTAAAAAAACAAGGAGCATGGGAATCTCTGCAAAAGTAAGGGAAAGAGATCTGAAGGGCTGAAGCAGGCCAGTTAATGATCTTAGAAGCACAAAGCTGTGCAGGGATTTGGAGATACAGACCACGAGTAAAGTTGAGCAGGACAGGGGAACACCATGAACTAGCAGAAGTTAGACATTAAAATGATCCTGCTATGAAAATTGGCACAGGTGAAGCACTCAGGAGGGGGAACCTGGGCTAGAAAGCAGCAAATAAGATCCACGTCACAGGCTGTATAGCAAAAGACCGCATGGGATTCCACTCCCTACTGCTCAAACGTGGAGTCAAGCCCTGCTACTGGATGAACTGGGGACACAACCTCCCAGAAGACTGATTGCAAACCATTTGTGAACACTTGATTGCCAAGGCAGACTTGGATGAAAATGAAGGCAATCAAATCCTGACTTTCCAAACTATGGAGCCTGGTAATACCATGGTGACACTCCATCATGCAAATAAGAAAACAAGGTTTGGATAATCAGCATAATTTGTAACTAAGAATGTCTCCACTTCAAAAGACATGGCTGCCCTATTCACGCAAGCATGCAAACCTCAAGTTTTTGTCCCCAGATCTTGAAAATGCAAAATGTAAATAAGGATCCTACAAAATAAGAAAAGGTTTCTTAATATTTTTTAAAATGTTCTGCTTCTACCTAGGCTGTGAAAATCACAGATGTTTTGTTATCTCCTTACACTGCATCAGAACCCAGACATGCAACTAAAGGGACAGAGGCATAAATAAATAAATATGCAAATAAATAATCACTTCAAAAAGCCACATCAATTACATCTGTAATTAGAAACTCTAATTGCAATGAACCTAGTGCAACGTATTTTAGATGCTTTGAACATTACCTTTTAACATTTATAATATTACCATAAACGTATTTCAAGGCAAAAGAGGTTCTGATTCACAAACACGAACAACAACATTGTAAAAGAGTCTAAAAACACTCTGGTGTAGCATGAAATCTGAACTTTTACTTGTGGCCAGAGAAATGCAGCCTTCTCCCTGCTATCTTTTCTGTCAGCACCTTGCAGCACAATTCTTTTTGTCTTTGAAACATGTAAAACCTCAGAATCAAGAGAACTGGAAATCTGATAGGTCAAACAGATTTATACTTTGTAGCTGTGTGTTAATTTCAAGCAATGTTTAAAGTGCTTTGCTTTTAAAACAGATTCTACAGCAGCCCCTTATAATGACATTCTGAAGCTGTCCTTATGTGTTCATCTTGGCTACTGTGGTGAAAAGCACTGTAAAGGAAGTGCATAGATATTCCACTGTAAGAGGGGAATGGTCTCAGTCACTGCTCATGACACTACTTAATTCCTTAATTCTGCTTTTAATTTTTTAATTCCACCCTTTTTGCCAAATGAAGGAAATCGGGTTCATCAGTGCTTTTTCTCCTACAATCTGTTTCTTTTAAAGAGAGAGAAATAGGGTCTTCAACCAAGGATAGAGTGTATTTGGGGATTTTTTTTTCCCCCAAAAATGTCCTTTTCCTGGGAAATTTTGATCGAGAACAAAAACCCAATGGTTTTGTAAAAAACTCCTGAATGGCAAATATCTTTTCTCTGCCATTTTACACATGCAAGTACCTCCATGGCTTTTCAGGCAGTAAAAGTCCTCCCTTAAGGTCTGCATTCACAACTTGGCTACCTTTGCCCTTTGACAAGGACATTGGTGAGGGTTTATGTCTGTTAAGAGTAAGGACTAGTATTTGGAAGGTGAGTCTCAAAGAGGATATTAGGTTGGCAACATAAACAACCTAAGCATCACAGCCCAGAAAGCCAACCATATCCTGGGCTGCATCAGGAGGAGTGTGACCAGCAGGTCGAAGGAGGTGATCCTGCCCCTCTACTCTGCTCTTGTGAGACCTCACTTGGAGTATTGTGTACAGTTCTGGTGTCCTCAACATAGAAAGGGCATGGAACTGTTGGATAAAGTGCAGAGGAGGGCCACGAGGATGATCAGGGGACTGGAGCACCTCGCATATGAAGACAGGCTGAGAAAGTTGGGTCTGTTCAGCCTGGAGAAGACAAGGCTGCCTGGAGACTTCATAGCAGCCTTCCAGTATCTGAAGGGGGCCTATAGGGATGCTGGGGAGGGACTCTTCATTACAGACTGTAGTGGCAGGACAAGTGGTAATGGGTTCAAACTTAAACAGGAGAAGTTTAGATTGGACCTAAAGAAGAAGTTCTTTACTGTGAGGGTGGAGAGGCACTGGAATGGATTGACCAGGGGAAGCTGTGAATGCTCCATCCCTGATGGTATTCAAGGCCAGGTTGGACAGAGCCTTGGGTGACATGGTTTAGAGTGAGGTGTCCCTGACCATGGCAGGGGGGTTGGAACTAGACGATCTTAAGGTCTTTTCCAACTCTAATTATTCTATGATTCTATGATCTCTGAAGAGACAGAGGAAGAATTATGAATTTAAATGTTTGGGTTTCAGACAAAGCTTTTTAGCTGAAATTGTGTGTTTACTTTCTGAGGTTGAAAGTATTTTATTATTTCCAAGGAGGGAAAAATAGAACTTTTTTTTATGACAACATCTTATAATAGCCTTTTGCTTGCTGGGGGAAAACAGAAACAGAAGCAAGTGCCTACTGACACATCCTGATTCACTGTCAGGGGAGAAAGGGAGCTTGTGAGCCTGAGTAGAAAGGGAGCTTGTGAGCCTGACTGCCAGTGAAGTGCTGCAATAAAAGCCCTAGCACAGATATAGTCTGAAGAACATAAGGTGATTTATGGGGGTGTAACTTATTTCTCCTGCCGAACTGGAATAAGATATACTGACACAAACACTTTTACATTGGTAATAACTGTATTCACACTACAGTTGTTTGACAGTTTAATATCAGCAATTAAAAAAAATCAAAACTTCCTAGTGTTGGCAGGACCTAATCCATGTATGTAAGGCAGCCATGTTTTCAACAGAAACTGGTAGAAGAAAGAAAAACAACAAACATTTATTTTCCTAAAACAAAACGTAACAAAATCACAAAACCCCACAAAGAAAAACAAAAACACCACCACCCCAAAAAAAACAAACAAACAACACACACATAAGAAAGGACCAAAAAAAACCAAACAAACCAACAACAACAAAAAAAGAAAAAAAAACAAAAAACAGCCTGCTCAAAAAAAACACCAAGCAATAACTTATACAGGTAGTCCACACACCTTTCCGCACCCATTTCCCACATTTGCCTCAATAGACAATAAACTCAAGTAAGAGTGCACTGAATTTACTGGCAATACTGAAGTTAAATCTAACATAATTCACCTTGAATTTACTTGCAGTTTTGAAGGAAGTAAACAATAATAATTAATGTGTGCTGTTGAAGCGTGCTTGAAATCCCATTCTATTGGTTTCTTAACATGATTGTCACTCTAAAATTGAGATAGTTTGGCACCAATTTATACACATATGTAAAATTAATTTTTCAGGTAGCATAATGACAACGGATGGAGTTGTACAGTGCCATGAGGTGCTGGTCACCTCTACAGAAGGTGAGATAAGTTGGCTCATCTTCAAAACAGAGATACTGTTTCTGTTAATAACATTCATTTCCAAGATACAATTCTCCCTGTGCTAGGGGACTCGTGAATCTTTTTTATATCCAATATACCACAGCTTGTAACTGTGTTTGAGAATGAGGGGTTTCCAGGACGTTTTGAGGACACATGAAGGGCAGGAGGACATGGCACAAGACATCTTTGATTTGCTCAGACCCATTGCTGTACAGACTGAAATCCTGTAGGTTGACAAGACTCAAGAAGACTGCAGTGTGCAATGACTGCTTGGGTCATACCCCATCTTTGTACATTGCCCTGATTTATTCTTACTCTGATCAGAACACGAGAAATGTTCTAGTAAATTTTCACTCTGACAAACTGAAGATGTTCTACAGCCTCTGACCTGTAGGACTGTTGTTTGATAAAATCCTAGGGTTTGTTTTCTGGGGGGGTTGTTTGGTGTTTGGGGGTTTTGGGGGTGGGGTTTTGGTTTTTGTTCTGGGGTTTTCCTAAGCCTTCTTCAATAATTTTGATAAGCTGTCCACAAGTCAAATGAGTATGAAAAATTCCCTTTACAGTACAACATGGTTTTTCTTTTTTTTTTTTAATCTTTAACCCTGTATGTACTGACAGGCACAAAGATAGAAATTTCTACTCAACCTGAATTATTTCAGTTATTGAAATTAGCCCAAAGAAGAACAGACATATGTAGTTTCCTGAGCAGTCCATGTTTCAGCAACACAGGATCATTCCCCACAGTGTGCTTACCAATCTTTTTATAAGACAAAACCTTTCTCTCATTTGTATCAAGGTAACATTGAACTATTAGGATCTGATGTCATGAAATAGAGAGGAGACACTGGCTTATAGTGGAACTTCAGAATAGCTGGCAAAGTCTGAGTGCTGAATGACAACCGCTGTGTGGAGATACAGCATCATTGGCAGCATTATGCCTTAGAGACAACAGTAATTCAAAATGCACAGTGTCTGCTCTTGTGGAACCTAATGGTCTCATGGCACTACTATATAACTGCAGCGCCTTGGCCAACATTCCCCTTTCCAGTAAAATAGCTTTCATGCATTCCCAGCTGCACAGAATCACTGAAGAGTACATCAGAGCAGTTGTTTTCACCTGCACAGCCCATGCAGAATTCTGATTTCTCTTACCCAGCTTCAAAGCAAAAACAATCTCAGGGAAGCTGATAGTGAGACATTAGAGAAAATCCTGGTGTAAGCTGCAAGAAGGTGGGCCCTCATCTTGTCCTCCCCTGGGATGGAAACTGTTGATTTGAAAAGGGCTTTGAGGAATTCTTTCTGCAAGAAGGACATGGTGTAAAAACCTAATCTACTTCTTTCTATAATTTAGCCTATTCAATTCTCTACTTTCAAATGCCAAGGACATTCTTCACGGAATACACACTCCTTTACAGCAACTTTAATATGGTAAAAAACTTGCAAGATTTAGAAGGCCCTAACAATTTAGGGTCAAACAGTTCAGGTTCAAAATCTCAGGTGCTGCATGAAGGATAAAACAGCTTCTAGGGTGCTTGTTTGCTCATGTAGATGAAGAACTAGTGTTACCAGTTTCAAGCTTCTCCTTTTACTAGTATTTGTTGCCCTCAAGTAAGATTTTTCAGTGATATTTTCAATCCAGAATTCTACAGTGCCATATTCATTTGCCACATTTACTGCAGCACCAGAAATATGACTAGGTTGGTTAAGAGCAGTACAAACCAATTGACTGAGTAACCTGGTCTAAATGCCTTTGGACATTTGGCAGGACAAGCGCAAACACTGCGGACAGCAAAGGGGAAAACAAAGTGCCCGTTTAAATCAAGGAAGAGCTTTCCAGCCAAAGGCTGCAGTAAAACCAAATAATTTATATTTCTAATGGCTCCCAGAGCCCTTCTTTCCTTTTGGCGGGTTGTATATACTGGCCTCAGTTATGTAGCTTAAGTTCAAAACATTCCACAAAGGCTTGTCTTAGCTGATAAATCTCCTTGAGAAAAGCCAAGTATCTTTCACCAAGCAACTTAAAATACATTATCAGGGTTATTCACTGCTAACACAGGAATTGAGCTTAGTTTAAGGTTATTTTCCTGCATTCTCTGCAGCAATCAGCTTTTTATGTAGTTTGGACACAGAGAATTTCCTCCACATAATTTTTTTTAGGGAATACCAAGCATCTAGCTCATATCAGCACTCACTTTTTAAGAGAAGTCCACCACATTGCAGATGTGGTCCACCTGAACTGGGAGAAATACTTGGGTTCTGTTGTCATGAACAGTGTTTCTTTCAGTCTGGTTATTGCATCACAGAGGTGCAAATCTTGGATAATGCTTGAAAACCCTTTCCAGATGGAGTTATAAACAAACCAAACTCCTAAATTCAAGGCTTATCAACAACCAGTCTTCCCTTCCCAGAAAACAGTAATTTAGTCATTGCAGGCAGTCTACCCAACCAAGTGATCTGTAATAAATATCAGCACTATCATCCCAGGTTTTATCACAGTAATCAAGGTCCCATTCTGCCATGCATTATGTAAAGAATGGCACCAGCAGTGCCCCTATTTGCAGGCAAATGTTGATCTGTTCTCACAGCTAAATCCCCCTAAGGAGTCACACTGCTAGCTCAGCAGTCTGCTCATCAAGCCTTTGTACTGAAGTTTGCTGGAGGCAGAGAGCCTGGAGAAATACAGCAACAAGCCTGCGTACTTAGGCAGGCAGGACAAAAGTTGATCTAAATCAGATTTAGCCCAAACCATTAGGCTTTTCTGTGGAGTTTTGGTGGTTGGGTGTTTTTTGTTTTGTTTAATAAATCCTAGGAAACACATTAATAAACTGTAATAGAGATTGAAAACCCAAAGGCAGCTGACCCTCAGTATGCTTAATGTCAGCTCTCACACTCATTTCTCTTTACAGCGTTGGACGCTTGCCACCAGTACCTGAACAGAACTGACTAGAGGAGGACTTTGCATGCATGCAAGGAATCATGATAAATCCACAATTCCTGCTCACGTCAATGAAATTCTCAGACAATTCAGTTTGGACATGTCAAAGAAAGATGTTCTTGTTTGTTTGAGGGGTTTTATGCCAAGTAGTTTTCTCAGCAGTAGGAATGCACCTGTGGTGGGACAATCCGTGTGATAAAAGATACAATCACAGAGGCCAGGGGTTCACAGTTGGATTTCAATTAAAGTCAGTGTTATTTATACTTCTAATTCCTTGCTTCCAGCCATATGTGCACTTGATCGCTCCATAATAAAAGAATGTGCACGTGAAAAGAGATATGGATGAGAATAAGCTAGTTATTAATTATGGGATTATTCTTCCCATGGAACCTCACAATAGTCTCTATTGACTCAATTGACTCAAGGTCACTCCTCCCTCCACACCCAATTTATTCTCCTTCATTTCTGAAAGTAACTGACAACTCATTAACACCTCGTTTGTAAACACTGACAGCCATATGGTGTCCCTTTCCCCAGGAGTTGCAATATGTGTTACATGTCAGGAAATAACATACTGAAACTCTTGGACAAGAAAGTCATGGCACAGCCCCCAAAGGTTTATCACTGCCTTCTGCTTGTCCTGCAAAGCATGATTGAGTATTCTTGAGGACACAAGGGTTTGAATCATCTTGCTCTCTGCTGGCCCCCCACTAGCTATTTTACTATTGGTGAAATTACTTTCATTCACACCTCAGAGAGTTAAATGATCTTTGATCTTGAGCTGGGTTTGTCCATCATAGGAAGATAGCAATCCCCAGTGTTAGTACAATCTCAGATTTGTACTTCAAGTCTAGTCCCACATGGGAGCAGAAGG
This sequence comes from Pezoporus occidentalis, assembly GCF_034315485.1. NCBI lineage: Eukaryota > Metazoa > Chordata > Aves > Psittaciformes > Psittacidae > Pezoporus > Pezoporus occidentalis. The sequence goes on from NW_026913953.1 coordinate 917,848, forward strand.
ATACATAATCCTGTCTGACAGTTTTCTGAACTGAGACACTCTGAAGTTTCAGGTTCTGATTCTCCTTTGCTTAACAACACCAATGCAAATTAATGCAAAAGGGTTGCTACCAAATCAACATGACAGCATTTTCAATTCTGCTTTGTGGATTGATAAATGAAGAGAAGTAAAACAGTGGATAATTAAAGCCTGAATCTGTGCAGAGAAATGAGCAAGTTTTTAAGTGTTTAGTGATTTCTAACCTGAGCATGCATATGTATATTATATATATATATATATGCAATTACTTTTTTTCCCTTTGATTATGGTATGCAAAGATATTTCGTTAGCTCAGGCATGTTATCCTTTCCCAGCTCACAAAAAAACATGCAGTAAGAAACCCTCATGAGTTCTGTGAGACTCCAGATAATGACAACTTAAAGAATTCATGTTTGCCTGCATTTTAATAAAATTAGTGATACCTCACAGATAGCTGTCTGTTTTCTTAACAGCCATTGCAATATAAATCTATTTTTATACATAAATAATGCCAATTTAAGCTTAAAAAATTTAGCTTTTGTTTTTTTAAGTAATCTAATGCTCTGGTCTTAATGCCTAACTTCAGAATCATAAAATCAGCAGTTTTCTTTCCTCTTTGATACAATACAAACTTGGAAGGCACTGACAGTATTCATGGTGTAACTACAGTATGACTCCAGGCTAGTTTTCTTCACTACATGAAGAAGCAGGAGCTGCTGTTTCCCCTTACTTTTCATGCAACTCACCCTATAAACAGCTGCAGTTTCAGCCCCCGGTATGCTTCTGTTTTCCACAATACACCCTTCTCAGCTTAGATTCATGTCCTTGATGAAAAATTCTACACAGGATTTGTAGCACTTACAGGCTGTAGGATAAGGTCATAGTTTGACTCTTGACAAAAGATGTTCTGTTTGGGATCAACATATTCGTTTTAATCTATTCTGACATCCTAACACAGGATGACTCATGAGACCATTACAAAAACGTAAGCTCAAGAATACCCCAGTTCTAGACTTCTGCCTGAGACATGTCATGGACACTGTTCATTCCTAACATGCCTAAGTGCTCTGATTGAGGTTGCTGTCAACCACAGGCCTTGAAAAGCCAAATTAACAGATGCTTCTCCAAATTAAATCTACAAGCCTTTGGAGATTCTCCAAACTGAGTCTCTACCAACAGCATATTTTAGCAAACCAGCTACCAGCACATAAACCCCTTATTTGTTTCCAGAACCAAAGTCAAAACAGACCCTTCAAGGAATTTCAGGCTGCTTAGATTAACTTTTACAATGGATTTGGCAATAGCAAACAAGTGTCATTTTGAACTGAAGAAGCCCTAGAGCAGTATTCTTGGCTAGCATATGCCTCGGTCTACATACCTGACAACCACAATGATAAATAGGGGGAAGAGAGTGGCATAAGACTGTTCTTTGTTTTCTTCTTGCTTGTCTTCAGGAATTTGGTTGCAAAAAAGACTGGTATAAGCATCTGCCTATCAGGAAAAAGGGAAAGAATAGTATAGCCCAAATGGATTCACCAGCTGCCTATGGAGCTACTATGTTGTTGCAGGTATAGAATATAATGCTATTTTCATTATTATAAGAAAGTAGACAGCAATATCAAGTTGTTTGCAAATAGTTCGGTTTACCTTTTACTTTAAAGGTATGGCAAACATCGTTTATTATTCTGAATTCAGTGCACAAGATTCATGCTGATTTTTCCCCACATTTAAGTGCTAGAAGCATGGCATGTTTGATGGACTTGGTCTTTAATAAATGTAGAATATGACATCTCTGTAAGAGAGAGAGAAAAAAAGCCATCTCAAGCTTTTGTAGGCTCAGGTGGTCTACAACTTGCTCATTTCAGAGAGCACATTCTTTGCAGGAAACATGCAATGACCAGTAGCTCCAGCAGCAGGAAGTCTAGAACAGTGCTTTGCATCAGCTTGACCGTACAAGTCAGCAACTTCCCTGAACTGGCTATTTCTTTTTAAGATAGATCAGGCAAGTTTGGCAACATGCTAAAACTTAATCTTTGCCCAAGAGCAGCGATGGCCTAAATGGATATCTCTCTGCTACTGGTTCAGGAGCACACAGGCACAGGAAATTTTAATTTTTACTTTTAAGTATTACACTCCTAGGGTTTTACTCTAAGGTGGCTTCCAAGAAGCAGAATACATGTACAGCATGTACAGAAGTGTTTCCCAGGGATACTGCCTCCCACTCCTAAGGTTTTACTCTAAGGTGGCTTTCAAGAAGAATACATATACAGAACATAAAGAAGTGTTTCCTAAGGATATTAGGTCTCCCATTTTCTTCTCACCCAGTAAAGGCCATCTTGCTCATTGCATTTTGCCTCTCCATTATGCCTATTTCCAACATATTTATGGGCTATGCTTTTGCCACAGAGGAGAAGGAACTAAACCAAATCATACTTAAATTCTATTTTCCTGTCACAGCATCATGTTAAATTTAACCCTCTGCTCAACAGACTTTTTTCAACTGATGAAATTTCTGATTTTTATGTATGTAAAGCTGATGAGAGAACTAGCTGAGGTCAGGAAAAAATCACATTTCTTCACCCTGTTCTTGAATGTACACAAAAAAAAAAAAAATTTCTTATTCAAAACCAAGCTTATTATCAACCATGCAAGCCTGACTAAGGAGACACTTGAAGTAAGAGGATGCCACATGCACCATATGGTACATGTCTTGTTGCAGCAGTTTCGAAGCATACAGTACAGATTGTACTATCATCTTTATAGAGCTTCACCAGGAAAAGCGCATTTCTTTTTTATTTAACATCAAATGCAATTGCTGCTGAGAAGAAACTGCTTCCTTGGCTTTGGAAACTAAAATATTCCTGAAATCATTATGAGGTGAGATGAAAACAGGATTAAAGGAAAGTAAGTGGCACATACTGCCAGGAGTAATTTCCAATAAAATTTATACCAAGTGCCCTAGGAGGAAGGATATGGCTGAGGACAGAAATCATGCTCTCACTTTTTAAAGTCTGCCTTATAGGGTAATTTAGAGACTTCTCTGAGCAGAAGCTGGATAAAGCTAGTCAGATCTATAAAGGTGGGACTGTTGACTAGATTGGAGTGTCAGAAGAAAAAAAATCTGTGGATTTATGGCTCTTTTGAAAAACAGCTATGAGAGAACAGCCCTGTGCACATCCAGACGTTGTTGATCACTGACCAGAACCCTATTAATCAATCAAGGAGTGAGAGAAATACAGTTACCCCTAACTGTTCTGTTAGGATGTCTGTGCACTGCACAATTAGAAAAGTGTGACCTCTCAGAAACAACTGGAATCCTTCATTGTCAACAGAGGATGAGAGTATGTGCTTCTTTATGTAGGGGTTATTGTCAGACCTTTTTTGAACACCCAATACTCTCACCCATTCACAGCTGGTCACTAAGAGTCATGTGCTGCACCAGCAGAGCTGATAGCTCCTGGGCAGGATGGCATGTTGGACACCTTAGTGCTTTTTCCACCAAGCATTTATATTCTGGAAAGCCCCTTGATCGGAGAAACAAAATCAAAGAACACCATCTCCAATCTATACGTTAAGCCTGCTAAAACTCCTCCACTGATGCCAACAATAGTTCATGATGTGGAAACCTCTGGAACATTCACTCCGTGTACACAACTCAAGGGACTTTTTGAAGAAAACTGAAATGCTGTGTGGAACTTGGTGAAAGCTGCTTCTCTGTTTTCCTATTGACATGAGTCAACTGCTGTGCCTGTCAGAAGAATTCCTCTCCTGATAAGACAAATCAACAGACCTTTTTGGATGATAATTTCCCCAAAAGCCTCCATACACAGTTCAATCTCTGAAGCTTCCCCAGCTTCTGATCCTCAGACTACCACCACTGTCAACCCCCAGGAACACTGTGGCTCCCACTCCAGCGGACTCTTTGGAGAATTTCAGAACCACATGTTGGTCATGAAGATGAGCCCACAGACACATGTAGGAACATCTCTCCAACAGCGCCTTCCCATGGTGGTTAGGCTATGGCAGCCCCCAACATCAGTCACCCCATACAAACAAACATCGGCAGACTTTCTAGGAACTTCTTACCTTGAGTGGAAAGTACATATCTGATAAAGCTAATCTGCACCAAAAATCTATTAATTAAGAACAGGTCAGAAATAAAATAAGAGACCTACACTAAAAGCAATGATAACATACCCCACAATAAGAAGGAAAACCATCCACTGAAATCCAGCCCAGCTCCCAGGGCTCAGCCTGCAGGTGTGTGGCAGGCAGCCAGGCTGGCCTTACAGCTGGGTAGCTCAGCATTGCCCATGTGCTAATGTCATGAAAGGGGCTGCGGAGGATGCATGCCACTTTCTTTGGCAGCAGACAGAGAACCAAAATCATGATCCCATGTGTCAATTACGGCTGAGCTCCACAGCATTAAATGCTGAAAGCTAGCCAAACTTCTGAGTTTTCCATGAGACTGGCCCTTCCTCCGATAAGTCGCATGCTGATTAAGCACTGTGAAACAGCTGGAGGGACTCCCACACTACTCCTAAATCCATCCATTCAGGGCTTTGGGTCCTGCCTGTAATCTCTCCCTTCCTGCTGTTCAGGCATGCTGTGCTCCTGCAGTGAGGGAATGGTTTTATAGAGTCACCTGTGCCTACTTCTGCACTCATACTCAGCCTTAAGTCCTCCCTTGTTCTCTTTAGATGGAAAACTTCCACCGTGCATGCAGTTGGCAGTGTTCACAAGGTATGTGCAAAACCCATGTCCTCTCCATATGCTGTAGAGCTTTTTCTGTGCTGCCCATTCAAAGAGGGCACAGAGAGAAGAAAGGTGAGAGAGCAGGGTAAAGGCACTGTTAGTCCCTGGATGTTAGGGGAACATAGAAATATGGATACTTTCACAGGGGCTTGGTGCTGCATGGGGAAGAAAAAGGCATTCAACCTCCTGTGAATGGATGTGGGAAAGCAAATTATTTGCTCCAGTGTACCCATAACTCAGAAACTGCCCAGCTATGTAAGCAGGGTAGAGGAATCCAGATGAATATTGATAGATGAGTCCACCTCAAGGCTTTTCAGGAATGCAGGCAGAATTTCACTTCCCCAAGGATGAAAAGTTAAGCCTCTAAGAGGGATACGTAACTCCAACTATGGAAAGAAGCAAGATAAGCAACACAAACAGAGGAAAGGTCTAGGGTTCCAAATTTGCTGTTTGCCAGGGAGAAGGATGTTGGCTGTTCTGCAGCAGCAACTACTGCCTCTTTTCCGTAAGCCCTCCCTAAGCATCAGGCTCCTAAACGCAGGCAAACAGCAGGGAGAATCACAAGCTACTTTGTTGCTCCCCCACCCCCGGTTGTCTGCTTGTGCTTAAAGCAAACCCTGAGAATGCTACTGGCTAACACAACAAAACCTACAGCACAAAATATAGCACATGGACATAAACAGGTGCTGCGCCTCTAAGCAAAAGAATTATGTCCAGAAACCAGGGGCTGGTCTCAGTTCTTTTAAAAACACAAACAAAAAAGCCTGAACAAAATCAACCTAGCTTCTCACTAGCAGGTTGCAGTGACAAGTAGGAGGGACCCATTAATGACAGGAGGCTGGCACTCAGCCATTGACAGACCTTGACACTGCTTGTCCCTAGGAGGATGCTAGGAGCAAGGAGCTCCCATCTTCCTAAGATCCTGACTGTAGAAACTAGTAATTTCACAGGGCCCAGAAAATAAAACCCTATGCTTCAGTCAAGCTATAAAAAAATACGCTAACTCCAGCTGTAACATTTTTGTTTGCAGGCATATTCCTACTGACAGGTAGTCCACATTGAAATGTGCCAACATATTCGCTAGCTTTGTTGTGCTCAGGCACAGATGACATGATGCAGATAATCAAGGCAAAACAGGACCTTTAAAAACAAGCACACCTATCTGTCAAATAACACTGAAAGCCCTCGTCGCTAGAAGTCTGTGCAGCATTTGCTTTAGTTAATAGCAAAATGTTTTTCCAAGGAGCAAATCAAGACTTTCTTTTTGTTTGGTTGGAGTTTTATTTTTTTTCCTTCTTCTCGCCACCCCTCCCCCCCCCCCCAAGAGACTCTAGGCAGCCAACATTGATTACCCCCAATGTGACACCTTCATTTCCAAGAAAACACATCTTCCAGCTAATTAGGGTAAGTTGTGTTCTTTGTAGCACTTGGGAAAAGAAACCCTCTAATCCACTTCCCATCCATTTCCCTCTGATCCTCAGGCAAGAGATGAGCTAAGGATCTTATAATGTCTGTTAGTTGCCTGAACACACCCAGAGAAGCCTGGAAAATGTTTTCAATATTAAAGAAACAGACACCAAGAAGATGATTTCAAAATGAATCCTTACTGTTCACAATGAACCACAGTTTATGCCACAAGAAAATCTTATTTGTTCCAAGTAGTACTGCACTGCAGCCAAAAGCCACACTGATATAGTTAGGACTCTGAGATAAACATGTCTCTTATGTAAGGACATATAATTTCAGATCTTACTTACAGTGCTCTTCAAAAGAGCTGCAGATTCCAGATTTGTCAAATCTGGAACTTCTGATAGCATTACTTTCATTTTTAGTTATGGAAAGAAGAAAAGATTGACTCTTGCTATAGAGGCATGGAAATGACAAACATCTACAGTGTGGTTACATAGCTACAGCTGAGTAGATAATAGGTTCCTGAATCTGATGTTTTAATTTCCCTTCTATTAGTAATATTTTCTCCTCCAAAGCATTTCTGGTGTGCAATGAGATTTTTTCAAACAAAGTTTTTGTGGTGGAGGGATTCGAACAAAAAGGGGGGGAAAAGATGATGGAGGAGGTAGGCCTGAATATTTCATTAAACCCAATATGATTTTTTTCGTTTTCATAATTTCTGTTCATTTAAATATTTTTGCAAAGATGTCATCTTTTTAAAGTGGCAGGTGCCCCTTCAAACAGAAGGTACTTAAACTTGCTCTAACATCTCACATGAGACAGCTTTGAGCTGCATATGCCACTTAGATCAGCTAAATTTCCTCTCAGTAGCTGGACTTAATGAGGGACCAGCTAGAAAGTCTATTTCTTTTGTAAAAGCCTATTCATAAAACAGAGAAACATGTATCTCAACTTACTCTATTCAAAACCACAGAGACTGAAGAAAACCAGAGCTGCTAGTTCAGATTGTCATTTACCCAGGGTAGGAGACCTGGTCTCTGCTCTTCCCAACTCGAGGTTCTAGAAAAGCACCTCTTGCATCTCAGATGCCCCCACTGACAATCATGCTTATTCACTTGCTCTCACTTGTACATCAGCCTGTTTTTAAAGATGCATGTGCAGCAGAAGCAACCAAGAACAAACTCCAGAGCAGCCAGATTATAACATCTAGCTGGAAGGTGGGATACAGAAGTTTCACGCTCCTCGGCTACATCTAGAGACACAGGAGTTTGAATGCAGCATCACATCCTACCTGAACACATCCCAAGTCTGGCACTCCTACATTTTCTCATGGAAACAACAGAAAGATGTCTGAAACCACAAACTTGCTCTACAGGTTAAAACACTTTCTAGCTCACTAATATGGCTGTTACTTTTTGCCCTGCCCCTTAACTCTAAGGGTCTCCTTGAAAGTTAATATAGTTTCTTCTTTCTAACAGAGGCAATCTGCATTGAAATCACACTAGAGAGGTTTATCCAGCAGAAATGTCCTTTCCCCTGGACTCTGACTCACTTCTTTAATCAACGTTCACAACCTCACGGAAACCCATATATCAGAAACACCTCAGAAAACACCACCTCTTCGCCTTCTGAACCCCAGATGAGGGGACAGTGTATGATTTAGCTCAAATTATCTGCTCAGTGAGATTCAGGAATTGCTATCAGAAAGTAGGACACCTGCTGGGACTCTGGGAAAGGATATACTTATTTAACCATTATGGAGTCATAACTGAAGGTTTAGGTTTACAAGAAGAGGCAGACTGTTTTATCTGTCCTCTGAACCTGTACTCCTTTTCTTTTCCTTTGCGAAACAAAACTAAGCAGAAGCTGGTGGAACAATTTGTATATTAGATCTCCAGGGTTAAACCTCCTGGAACAGCGCTACATGGTGTTAAGCAAAGGTTTGCTGTACTCAAAGTAACACCTTTTCAATACTGCTGTTAATGGGAAAGTGTAATGCACCGAGAAGGACAATTCTGTCCTAGATAGTGTTTATTTTAAATGGGCATGGCTGTGAACCATGTGTCTCTCTTCATATTAGGCCGTTTTAGAAAAAAAATATTACTGATTACAGATTTTTCAATATAAACATAATTCTAACCTAAAACGCCTCCACTACACTCCTTCATTTGTCATTTTGCCACCATTCTTCAATTCAAATGAAGGTCTTTGTAGGTAAGTATTGTAAACAGATGATCAAATACCAGTATTGTGATACGACTATTTTTCCTGGTCCTCATCACAAAATATGAATTTAAGTGACAAAAGAAGATGCAGAATTAAACTGTCTTTGTCACAGCAATTTGCGGCAACAAATGTGGCTGTTCAATGTATGGGTCTCAGCTGTATTTCAGTCGTAGTGACTTTCTGTGCCAAGACTGTAAACAAACTGCAGTTGCCTATTCATCAGGCTTTGCAGTACCATAACAAAACATTGAAACCCAGTATAGATTCAGGTCACCTTGTCCCTTTTGGGAAGGGAAAACACAGACACAGAGTCAAAAGGCTGAGAAAGAAAATTTTACATTCCTAACTTTTCATTCCACACAGAAGTAAACCAAACAAAACACAAGAGTTCTGATGCCTTATATACTCCCAAGATTGCCTTGTATGGCTAAAGAAACTCTTCCTACCCACATCAGCATCCCCCTTTCTGATCCATCTACAATTACTAGATGGAATTGGCTAGAAATTACTTTTTTTCACATATCCGATAGGAACAGAAACAGATATTTAAAATTATCTTAGCAGTGAAGTATTTAACATTCCAACTGGACTGAGAAAAACTCCATCCATTTCACTTGGTTGCCTTTATCCCTTCCTCCAAATGCTATGGTCACAGGTGGATTTGCTACTCTCTTATCTGATTAACTTAGTTGAACTAATGAGATTCACTTCTAATAGCAGTAAATACTGAGAGATATACAGGCAGAAAACTAGGTACATCACAGTTATTGCCAGAACAAAATAAGTTGACTAAAATACCACCAGAGTACAGGGCTTCTTTCAGAAGCAATAAATCAGGACTCAAGTGAAAGTGATTATATTTGCAGTACAGATTAGAAGATTGCCTAGCACCATAATTTGAGAATTTTACTGCTAGCTTGGTTATAAATCATATTTAAACAATCCTAGAAGGATCTCTACAAACCTCAGAAGCACAAGTTGTTCCAGAACAAGACACCTTCAAGCACAAGAAGGCTGCAAGCTTCAGTGCCAGTCACTCCTGGAAGCCTAATCCACAGGACGTGTTTCATAAGGGTTCTTTATGTGTTAACCTATTGATATCCTGGAGGTTTATTAGGAAGGTGTAAGGTCACCCTTTGACTAAATATCAATTAATTATCAAGGTTGGATTTATTGAATTTCAGGAGCTCTATAGCAGGTTAAATCATGGCATGTATTGTTATCTAAATTCATTTCAGGTCTAATCCAAAAACCAAACCGAGAGAGTTTAACACATAAGATTAAAAAAAAAATAAAATAAAAATCAATCTCAGTTGGATAATTTCCAACAGATGCTTTACACTGATCTTCTACTACAGGTTGTATCCTCAGCATATGCTCTAAGAAGATAGATGGGGGGGGGGGGGGGGATTACAAAGATTTATATTGGTTTGTGTGGATTGGCTAAGGAACCGTGGACATTTCATGATCAACCCAGACGTCTTAGCCTTAGGAGATGGTGGCTATGAAGAATACGGTTGAACAAGGGACATGTGAGCCATCCCAGCTGTTTGGTCTTAGCCAAACTCTGAGTTAAGTTGTAAGGCCTGAACTCAAGTTACCCAGGCTGCAAGGCCTAACCTTAGGTTACTAAAGGACAGCTATGTGCAGTAGAACAAGGAACTTGGCATTTGCTCAAGGTTAACAATATGTAGAAGCAGGATGGGAAAACTAAGACGTGTGCAAAAAATAACAAATGGACAAGCTTTCAGCTAACCTATTATCTACTTCGAAAATGTGTGGACAGCACTTCTGAGCCAATCAGAATATATACTGGTTACATCAGCTAGTCCTATAAACTATAAAAGCTGTTGATGTGAGTAAATTTGGCAATCACTTGATCACATTGATTGTCTCTGCATTGTCCGTAACTCCCTCGTCAGGCCTGTGCTATGTCAAGGAAAAAATGTACTCCTCTTACAATAATAAATCCAGAAGGCACTGATCTGCTAGGATCTATTTCCTTCTACTCTAGGTTCACCTGTTACAAATAATTTTTTTTTTCATAAATAGCAAAAAAACAAACAAACCAAATACCTCCTTCTGCTCATTGTCTCCATGAGTAATAGTGGCTCCAACAACAAAAAAGCTTGCAAAAAAAGCTAAACAAAGGATTCCCTAAATTAGCACCTAAAGGGTTCAAGGAACATAATCAATTCAAGGAACATAATCAAAAGAAGAAGGGTATCATCATATCACAGATGGATACAATACAAAACACGTGGTATCTTAGAGAATGAATCACCACTCCATTTCTGTGTCTGTGGTGCTAAAACAGTCTCAGGGATAAACTGTCCCACAAAGAAAAAATGCGATTTTAAGGGGAAATGGCCATAGCAGAGTGTACAGCTACACAGCATCAGAGCTGTAGGTAAAGATTTCATAAGGAATTAACACTGAATTGCCTTTCCCAAGTGAAACCACTGGGGCAAAAATAAAGTAAGGATGCAAAGTTAAGATAGAGAGGAAGAGATTTTGCACACTGAATGACCACTATATTTTCCATCTATGATGACAACTATGTCCAGCAGTAGTTATGAGCTTAGCATTGAGGCTTGTAATATAGACATTGACATATTAGCTAACCACCTGGTGACTTTTGTAGATGAACCAGAAGACTCAGGCAGTTCTAGGACATGATTTACCAGGCATTCTATACATATCTGCCTTAATAAGTGCTTCCTCTACTATAGCCAAGAAGAGCAGCACCATGAAAATGTACTTCTCCTCACCAGTCCTATAGGATTGTACATACACCACCTCTACACAGGCATCTAAACCCCAAATATCTGCTGTTGATTTAGGGAAAAGCCACAATTAGTACACCTGTTGGCAAGTTAAGATGCAAGTCACTTGGTACCACTTGTGCCTGATCCACCTACAGCACAGAAGCAAAGTGCTTGGACCTGTGCTGAGGCACAGATTTGGCCCTTTGTGAGCTCAGATGAAGTTTATTCCTAAACACATACCTACAGACAGCCAAGATGGCAAGCAGAACCAAATGCCCACATCACATAACTTTTAGCTTAAAGTATTGTTACCGATTGCAATGAGAGCAGGATTTGGCCAATTGAGGAATACCTGAAAATGTCACAACCAAGGTGCTTTTTCCAAAATAAGAAAGTTATTAAGAACCAACTATTGCAGACCTGAGACATTTACATAGAAGCTGAATTTATTTAAATTTACTCAGAATTTCTACTGCATGATCATGAGAAAAAAAATTAAAAAAGAAACCCCCACAAAACTTGAAAACAACGCACAAAACCCTGAAGTACTTAGCACCCCATCTGCATTCACTATGCTGAGCACATTTGAAAAATCTGACCTTAAATTATTACCTCTGACAGGCTCAAAATGTGTTTTTTGAAGGAAATGTTCTTGCTGTCATGCTAGCAAGAAGAGGAAGGGGGAAGAAAAGTGTAATCACAGTCATTTGAAACTGGGTATCTATAGTTTGTCAAAATGGAATATTCTCTCCTGTTATTCACTAATTTATCTCAGGCTTTGCCTATATTTGTACCAGATACAAGCATCAGAGTGTGATTTTTTTGTCTTAATAGAATCTCTGTATTAGGGGGAGAACAGAATTAAAGAAATAAAATTTTAAACCACATATGACTCATCATCCCTCATTTAGGGCAATGAAAATCCTTAGTGCTTGGTTCAAATTCAGGGTGAAGGAGGGAGTAATTAAGAAAGAAAAAATGTTTTAATTTGGAAACTTGGTTTCTCTAAAGCAGCCAAATCCTTCATGAGATATCAACAACTTATAAGAAGATAAGTTATGAGAGTTTAAACAACTAAGTGTTGTAATAGCAATTTTCAGGAGTTCTTACAGGTTTTGAAATTTTACAAAACCCAAGAACTGGTATCAATGTTAATTCTAAAAGAGAAGTGATGTACAGACTAAAAAAGGAGCATGCCTAAATTTCTTTGTATTTATTTTACATCTGAATTTTGTGGTTAAGAGAATCTCTTCAGGAAGATCTTTTAAAGTGAAAGGAGCCCAAATTAAACAAACTTTTGTCTAAGTTTTTCTCCTATATTCCCCTACATTAATCCTTTTACATAGGAAGGAATGAAAGAACTTTAAATTCTTTTTCTCCCTTTTATGTTGCTGTCTTTTATTTCACCCTTCTTGTCTTGATCAGCAGGGTTATACAAATCAGTTTCTCTCTCTACAAGAATCCATTTAATTTCCTGGTTTTCTTGCATCAACAGGTGCACTGATGTTCAAGTTTCTAGTTCTCAGACTACTTAAGCAGTAATTAAAAAAAAAAAAAGTATATTTAAAACTCTATGGAGAAAAACAACTAACCTCTGCTACTATTACACTGTGTAATCTTTTTTAAAAAAGGTTATAAAACCAAATAAGAAACACCACAAAATCCTGCATAGCATTTTTATGAGAAACTGTCTTTAGCTTGAAATGCACAAAGAGAAAATAATATCAAATTTAATACATCTTACATACATTATAATACCTTAATACAGCTGCATGGGAAACACAGACAACCCTGACTGAGGACTCAAGAGTTGCCAATTTCTGCATTTGCTGCAAGATTCTAAAGAGTTCCTGGTGCAGTCACAAAATGATGCTTCTCAGCCCACTTAATTGTCCTCAGGTGACAGATAGGATGAAGTGACAGAAGCACACGAAGCAGATGAGCATTTAATTAGCAATGCTTAAGTTTCTGTGCAAATATCTATGGAAAATAGACATAAAAAGATAGTCTTATCAAGCCAGTTAGTCCATCATCTCTCTATTAACACAATTTTTCCTCATGTGGTACATTTAAAAGGTTTAGTTACCCCTCAAACCCCAATCTACTTTTAAAATCCCAAGTGACAAACTTTCTGTCAGCTCCCTTAAGAGACTATTCCACAGCCTAATGAATCTTCCTGTCAGGAAATCTTTTCTTTCTCTTCATCCTGAAGCTAATTCTTGAAAAACTGAACAGGGAAAGAACAAGAGGGAAAAAAATCACATCTGATGACTTTGTAGAACAATTTCTAAAAACAAAACAGAGCCTTCACGTTTCCTAGGACAGATTAGAGCTTCTGTAAATGGTTGTATTATAAAAAGAATCAGTGTTATTTTCTCTTGGAGGCAGGTTTTGCTTTATCTTGCCACATTCCACAAATCTAAAGATTCTGGTCATAAAAAAAAAAAAAAAAAAAAAAAAAAAAAAAAAAAAAGGAAGAGATATCCCAGGAAGAAAGGCAATGCAGTCAATCTTTCTTATATTCCAGGTCAAAACATGGTCAATGTCGATGCAAGCAGACAGTCTCCCAACTTAAACCCATTTATTTAGCCAGTATTCAAAGCACACAGAAGAGGATGGAGAAATTTGGCTTATGAATCCCCCTGGGACCCATCTATTTCATAAAATACCTGAGGATTTCAGTAGGTTTTCAGGGTAGCTCAAAAACACTTAAGGAAAAGGTGTTAAAAACTCAACCTAAGGAAAATTACTCCATGAAAATACAGGAAATTAAAGACATATTTTAGTACATTACTTCTACCATTTAGCTTGGTTCTTTTAGATACACATGCCAGTCTTCTGATGCTCTTATGCGCTGAGTTTTGAGAAGTCTGCTTACAGCTCTCAGTTAAAGAAATTTAACAAAATAAGACATGTCAGCCTCAGAGAAGTGAACTACAAGTCCTGACAGCAGTTTTCTCTTTGCCAGTCCTTTAGTCTCCCTATTCTTTTTTTTTTCCTGTTGGTTTAGAGCCTTTCTTCTATTCTTTGCTGTCTGAAAAGTACCTGTAAAGAAGGATCCTCTAACAGCAACAGCAAGAAATTCTCTGGAGATGAAAGACAGGTGCCAGCGAATTAATCAGCCTATCTAAAACTCAGGTCAGTCAGAGATTAGATACATACTCAAAATCCAAAGTAAAGCAACACAGGTTATAGAAACCGTATCTGTTCATCAGTCAGATGTCAACTTGAAAAAGCTTTCCCTACCTTCCATACCTTCTAAATTGTTACAGGGATTAAGCCGTATATTCAGGAGCTCAGATTACTACACCACTGGGAGCCACAGCCTTTCTAGAGGCCACTCTTCTGTACATCCAGAAGATACCACAGACTTTCATATAAACAGTTTCTCAAGATAGAAACTAAATATTCTTTCTCCTCTTTTCAGCTTAGAGAGCTGTAACACAACTTTTGTTTTTCCAAGAAGTGGATGAATGCTTACCTGCTCCAGTTGCCAGAGTTCAGCAGCAAACCTCCTGAAGCTTCCACCAATGCAGCCAACCACTGCAACTGTCAAGAAGGTAGAACAATTCTCACCTAACAAGGAGTTAGACACTATAAAAGATATCTGAATTACTCAAGCCAGAGATCGTGATTCTATCAGCATTATTTCCAAATCAGGAATGCTAATAACCTAGTAAATGAAGCAGTGAAGCTCTATCTCAACATCTTAGTAGAACACCGTTTCTACCCACACTTGTAATCATTGACTAAACACCTCTTTGCACCTTGCTGAAATACAGCTGTGGGCTCAGCCAAATACTACATCAGGCTGTGCCATGAAAATCATAGGAATCGATATTCTGAGTCAAATCAGCCTGAACAAATCTGAACTGTCATGCCTATGGTATATCCATCCTTATAGGTCTATAAATCAGTGCAAGCATCTAGCAATCCCTGCATCCTGCAGAAAGGAGTTTCACAGCATTGTCACAATCCCAAGGGAAGAAACGCTTTATTTTGTTTGTACTAGACTAGTCACTTGCTGGTTTAATATGTTGTCCTCTAAAGCTTGTGCTAGAAGAGACAAGTAT
This sequence comes from Pezoporus occidentalis, assembly GCF_034315485.1. Lineage (NCBI taxonomy): Eukaryota > Metazoa > Chordata > Aves > Psittaciformes > Psittacidae > Pezoporus > Pezoporus occidentalis. The sequence continues at coordinate 933,098 of NW_026913953.1, forward strand.
CTTTCATAGTCTTAGATATTTTTATCATATCAAGGCAGAGTAAGTCCCTTCCAAGCTGAGATGTAAAAAGGCTATTCATTCTTTGTGCAAAAAACTGCTCCATACAAACACCCAGGCTATCCTTCTCTGCATTTTTCCCAGTTCCTCTTCCAGGACCAGAATATAGCATCATTGGTAAGAGCACTGAAGTCACTTACCAGTTTAATACAGACCTAAATGGGCTGTTGTAGACAAACAGGAAATTGTGCTGGTTGATCCTCTTTAAGTTCATGCTTACTACTAAAGGCAATGATCAACATACTGTCACTGGATAATCATCTACTGTACCCTCAAAACACTGCCACTTTGCATCAACCAGAAAAGCTCACACAGCACTTTTCCAGGTACAGCAAGTAGTTTTACAGGGACTAGGATCCTAAACTTTTATTTCCTGAGCTAGGGAGTACAGGAAGACGTCTTGGCAAATAAAGAGATGTTTGTGGCATCAGCTCAAATCTCTTCCTTCTACCATTCTATTTCACTATACAAGAAAGTAAATAAAATAATGAATGATTCATCACCTGAAAAGTCTCAGGGATTCACAAATCACAAGTTTTATTGATGACACAGTGAGTAAACTATTTACATTTAATAACTATTCCTGTTCTTACTTCTGTTATGGATTACCTGTGCTAATTACAGGGATTGTCTTTGAAGATTTATTGTTACTGTTCATCTCTGCTGTAGTCACATATTAGAAACTTTCTCAACAAGAAAAACAAGTTAACATACTGCTGCTGACTGCATGATGAGGGGAGATAAGAGTGGGACCTTAAAAGAAAGTTTTTCAGAGACAGTGCATCTCTTTTTAACTGAATGTCATGGGAGACAAAGTGTGTCTGAGTAACCATGGGAATTATCACTGCAAGTAACAGTCATGGGGGACCATCACCATATTTTGGGTATCAAGTTTGGACAGCTGAGACTGGATTGTCTATAGAACGAGGGACTAGCTGCTGTTCAGCCAAATGATGCTAAATGGTTTGATGACATTTCTTTGTTTGTCAGTGTAGACTTAAAGGCAGTTGCATAAAAACAGTAAGGAAAAACTGTGATCTTAAGAATTTTTTTGCTGGGTTTATACAAATAGCTACAAATCATGTAAAGGATGAATTCTACGTGGCTTTCCTATATGCACCATTTATGAGCAGTTTGCATTTTTCTCAGTGAATAACTAAGCCAGTGATTTTGGGTCAGCTGAACTTTCCAATTTTGCTAGATTGGCCATTTTCTCTACTAGAGCCTAAGTTTATGCTCAATAAAGACTGATAGATGAGAATTTCTTCGGCTTCACTGTGAGGGTGATGAGGCACTGGCACAGGTTGCCCAGAGAAGCTGTGGATGCCCAATCCCTGGCAGTGTTAGAGGCCAGGCTGGATGGGTCCTTGAGCAAGATGGTCTAGTGGGAGGTGTCCCTGCCTGTGGAAGGGGTATTGGAACTAGATGATCTTAAGGTCCTTTCCAACCCTAACCCTAACTATTCTATGATTCTATGATTCTTCATCTAAAAATAGCATAAAGTAGCATAATAAATGCACAAATGTTGTCTATGTTATATGAATAAAAGATTTTAGTTCATCACTGGAGTGAAATAATGGTATCAGTAGAATTTCTTCTAGTATGAATATCATCAGTAATTCAGTATAACAATTTACAGTAATAAGTAGAAAATAGAGAAGATTGTGTTTGCCTGGACATATACTTGTGACATTACTAGCATCCCAAGCAAGAAGCTAAGTATAGCTATTTCTGCATTTTTTTTAATAATTCCAGGTGGCAATATATCCATATCCATCCCAAATGACTATTAAATAAACCCAGCAAAAATAAACAGGAAGATAATGCATGTGATGACTATTTTCTTCAACTCTGTTAAAGCATGTAAATAACTGTACAAAAGGGTTAGGTGACTTCTACTTTGGCTAATGCTTGTTATTTGAGTACTGTTTTCGTAACAGTCTAGCTGAAATGAAAAGCCTAAATTAAGCTTTCCAGTGGGCTTACTCATGCAAGCACAGTTGATAGTTGCTGCTGCTGTTCAACTCTAGGATTTGATCTGGTTTCCACTGCAACAGTTTAGCACTACTAAACTACTACATTGCCCAAATCTCATCACTATGACACCCAGTTTAATGGGCAATCTGATCAACAGCTTCTGTAGACACTGTGTGTGATCACAGACTAACTTAACTTAAACCAAAATCCATGCCTCATTTTTCTCTCACATAGCATAGTAACAGTGACTCAACTTACATGGAAAGTGCCAAGGATCAATTTATTCGCATTTGCTCCCAGTCCTGAGTGGAAGATGCGCTAAAATACGAAGTATTTGGAGTGTATGGAGTTGTTACTACAGTGTCAGCATCCTATTCCACAGTCCCTAAAAGCTCTGCAGTCTAGGAAGATTTTGACTTACATCATCAGGATCTCTTCATTCCTCTTTCCCGTGACTGAGAGATGAATAACCTGTTAAGGATAATCCCTAACAAATTTAGAAGTGGAGTAGCTGCAATTTTCATTTTTAAGCATAGAAGAATACAAGCCATGTACCAGCCAAAAGCATTTCCAGTACAAAGAGCACTGAACTGCTGCATGAGGCTGCTCTGCCGTGGGAAACTGTCTTTTTTCAGCCATTCTTTTACGTTTCAGGTCTCACAGAAGTATTGGTTGTGAAGTCCATTTTAACTCCTTGACAATTAGGCATGTGTGTGTCCCCTCTCACCCCCTGTTGCTTTTGTACAGCTAAAATTTGGAGGTTAATTCTCTCTTAATTGCCTAAATACCTAATGATGGCCTGTTTAGCCACGGCCCAAGCCTCTCACTCCAATGGCATGTGCTCATTAACATTTTACTTTCATATTACCCATTCTGTGCACCTTAAAACAAATTCAGCATTATATTTTTATTTGGAGAAGTCATCAAATGATCTTCTCCGTTTATGTACAACCATCCATAAATAACAGACCTACTAGGGCAAGAAAGCAAAAAAATGAGAAAGGAGGAAAGAAAAATTCTACAAAGAGAAGTGGTACCATCTCTGTATGGCTATGAGGAATCCTCAAAGTACTAGACAGCCTGATTTTATCAGAAATTGAGAGACAAATGTGACTTATTTAGATTAGACTGACTAATCAAAATTCAGAGAGCTTCTGTTTTCTAGAAAATGCTTATTTTTTATAAAAATAACGTTGGAGTGCCACATTAAAGCTTTTCACACGATAAAAAGTTCAATTTTGTTTTAAAATAAACCCCACAAACATTCCAGGAGAAAATACCAAAAAAAAAAAAAAAAAAGCAAAGGAAAATGCCAAATATTCTCCTCCTCCCTTCCCCCAGTACACCCAGCAAACTAGTTTGGACAAAACCTATTCTCCAACAAAAAATGATGATTCTCCACCAGCTGTCATTAAGTTGTGTCTGTACTTTTGCTAGCACAGAGTTACTATCCCCTGAGTGTATTCTCCACCTTCACTTCTATAAACACTTCATAAACATCAGTACACTTAGGCTTAAGACAGGTGTCTGACATATGTTATTATTATTTCCTATTACAAAAGCAGAAGTGAAAGCAAAATTTATGCCTGTGGCCAAGAATGGGTCTAACCATATGCACACACATAGGCAGCATATGTATATAAACATATATGTTTAATGATTTAAAAAAAGTATTGAAGAGGGATAGAAAGGACTTAAAAATGGGGTTTGGGGCTGCCTTGTAATGTTTTATTCAAAAGGGAAGAAGATGCTTTGTTTAAATTGGACATGTTTAAACTTTTCAAAAATATTGATTCTGAAGTGGAAACATAATTGTGAATTATTAGAGCATTTCATTTCAAAATACAATTTCAGAAGTGACCTAATGTATAATATATGAAAGGAGGAAATATTTCCAAATAAGGCAAATTGTAATCATGAAAGTTGTCTTCCCTTTTTCTTTGCAGTCAAGTGTGTGCTTTTGGCAAGTCCTGCATAGACTATTTTTTGCAGCTCTACTTTAAGACCAAAGCTTTAATTAGGTTATGCTTCCATGATTTCTGGGTTTGACCTACAATAAATGAAAATATACATATATATGTCGGAGGGGCTCGTATTGCCATTCCTTTCCCTGATGAGATACCAGGATTTACTGAATACCAGTATTTAAATGCTCTTACTGATACAGCCTACATTTTATTTTTATTCATTTTTAATGGTAGTTAGAAGTATTGATTAAAAAATATTTGTTATGATTTAATCCTTACTTTATTATTTCATCTCAATTGTTTCATATATATTTGGTAAAAAAAATGCCTCTTATTCTAGCTATGTATGATTTGGCAGCTACTAATATTCATTATCTGCTTAAACACTGTTCATGTTGTGTTCAGATTGTTGGTCATCCTTATCACGTGTGATATGGGTGCTGCTGCTTCTCTGAATGACTAAAACATTTGAAAGCATGGATATCTCAATACCACCCTAGTCAAGGAAATCTCAGAAAAAATAATGGGAATCCAAATGACCAATATCACTTAATGTTATCCAAAGCTTAACAGCTATCAGTAGAATTATAAGGAACCATATTCCTTCTGAGGATCAGTTTCCAAATTCCTACTGGTTAGCTTATATGTCCTTTTCTTATCTGAATATATAATTTTACTATGTGATGCCCTATAAGCATTCAGCAATATCTGTTACTTTATTACAAGGTGATCAAAAGAAGACTGTGGGTTTGGTAACATAATTGTTTTCTTTTTGCAATTAAGTCTGCAGGAATAAACAATTTTTTTTTAAAGGACCAAACAACAAAAGGACCTCAATATACGTTATAAACTAAATCTATAGCTACAGGAGAGATTGTTTTGAAGCAAAGTGGAAATTATTCTGAAAATGACAATCTGAGATCCTATATTATTTCTTTTCAAAAAGCTCACACATAATGTTTTTTTTTTTAATGCCAGAAAGGCTCTGAAAATTCATTCAGAATGGAAGGAAGGGAAACAATGCTCCAAAACTGTGTTCATTTGTTCTTAAACATTTTTGCACCTATAACTAAAGACTCTGCTAAAATGGTATAATCAACTTGGGGCATGAACACAGCCTGGCTTCCCATGTTGAAATGCTGTGACTGAAGAAACAGGCTTCTGAAACAGGCTTGATTTGCTGGGGACTAAGATTTGCTGCACAAATGAAGTCTTAAGCTGCAATTTGCCTAAATACCTAAGCCAGGAATACAAGACATATTTAGGAAGAACAGCTGGCTGCAGAGTTTGTTTTTGTTCTTTAAGTACTTGTCAATATAAAGAAAAAAGAAGGAATGACTGTGAGAGTGTGTGAGTGCAACTATATCACACACTAAACTTGGGAGGCTTTTTATTTAGGTTTTCCTAAAACACACTTGATTTCCGTAATAGAAGAACTTCTGTGGAAAACTGCACTTTTAATATATGCATTAAGCTCATCACAGGCCCACGACAAAACAACACATGCTATGACAAATGTAGTCGAAAGCAATTCCTTAAAACAAACATGATCAGACTAACATAAAATAAATGAAAAAACTCTGGAAGTAATAGGAAGGAATAGCACAGCCTAACAGAGACCTCATTCTCATGTCTTTTTCCAGTGCCTGTCAAGATGGTGGTGTAAAGGGCCTGTATACCTTATGGCCTGTGTGTGTAAAGTGTACCCCAACTAGGTCTCAGTTTCAGTTAGGTCACTAAGTGATTTGTCTGCTATTTAACGCTAACTGCAGCAACATGGGAGTAGCAGGATGTGTCAAACGATAGAATGAGATCAATGAGCTGTGCTGGAAAGTACTGCAGTAGCTGTTCCTTGGCCTGAGGGCATTATTTATTTTTAAATATAAATCCTATTGTTGAGATAGCATGTAGCATAACTTTGATTTTTACATTCTGTGGAAGGACACTGATGTAGGGTAGAAGTCACCAATGTACAGAAATTCATCATGTCCTGTCTCAGTCTTCTTGCAAGGAGGATGTATTTCTTCCTGTTGGAATTTCAAAAGCAGGGAAGTTTTCTTAGCCATATCTCACAGGAGCATCATAGACGTTTGCTATGCTGTTCACAGAATTAAGGCAGGTCAAAAAATTGTCAAAAAGGAGAACTGTCGTGGTTTAAACCCAGTCAGGTAATTCGTTCGCTCACTTCCCCCCCTTTCTTGCCCTCCCCCTGCTCTCGGAGGGACGGAGAGGAGAATCGAAAAGAATGCAACTCCCACGGGTTGAGATAAGAACAGTTTAGTAACTAAGGTATAACACAAATCACTACTGCTACCACCAATGATAATAATGATAAAGGAAATAACAAGGGAAGAGAATACATCATCTCACCACCAGCCGACCGATAACTCGCCCCCCCAGCCTGACCAAGCTCTGACCGATACCTCCTTCAACCCTGCAGTCCCACAGCCCTTCCGGCTAACTCCCAATTACCTCCTGGGCATGACGTGCTGTGGTATGGAATACCTCTTTGGTCAGTTTGGGTCAGGTGTCCTGTCTCTGCTTCCTCCTGGCTTCCCCTCCTCCCTGGCAGAGCATGAGGCTCACAAAGTCCTTGGCCAAACCAAAACATCGCTTGTTATCAGCTCTGTTCCCGAGCTGAAGGTCAAAACACTGCACTGCACCAGCTACCAAGAAGGGGAAAAATGACTGCTACTGCTGAACCCAGGACAAAAACAAAATATGAAGATGGGCATGTGTCCTGGGTTCAGCAGTAGCAGTCATTTTTCTCCTTCTTAGTAGCTGGGGCAGTGCTGTGTTTTTGACTTTCAGCCTAGGAACAGCGCTGATAACACTGATGTTTTTTAGTTGTTGCTCAGTAATGTTTACTCTGACCAAGGACTTTCTGAGTCTCATGTTCTTCCAGGGAGGAGGGGAAGATGGGAGGAAGCAGAGGCAGGACACCTGACCCAAAGTAGCCAAAGAGGTATTCCATACCTCAGCATGTCATGCCCAGTATATAAACTGGGGGCAGTTACCCAGAAGAGCTAGATCACTGCTCAGGTCGGGCTGGGTATCGGTCAGCAGGTGGTGAGCGGTTGTATTCTCTTCCCTTGTTATTTCCCTTATCATTATTGTTATTGGTGGTAGCAGTAGTGGTTTTGTGTTATACCTTAGTTACTGGACTGTTCTTATCTCAACCCGTGGGAGTTACATTCTTTCAGTTCTCCTCCCCATCCCTCTGGGAGCAGGGGGGAGGAAGAAGGGGAAGTGAGCAAGTGGCTGTGTGGTTCTGGGTTGCCAGGTGAGCTTAAACCAGACAGCATGAAATGCAGTCATTTGACATCCAGCATAGAAAAGACAGGTCTCAGACCACCCATTGCATTCTCTCTGGAAAATATACTATATGAAGATGGACCTGTCAAGTTTTAGAGGGTCTCTCACATTAGTTTGAAAGCTTGTTGCTAGGTTCTACTAAGAATTCAGGGAGAGGATTATAAGTATTAACAAGTGACTCATCTGCTCTCTGATGATAAAAATCTTTTTGTGTTCAGTGTTAAAGAAAAATAAATAAATAGAATCCTCATTCCACTCACCAATTCAGGGAGGGGAAAGAAACATGGAGAAAACAGAAACATGTACAAAAGGCTTGAAGAATTTTTAACATGTCCACCAAAAGGTTAAAAAAGGTTACATGTGATAAAAAAAGCACCCCGCAGTGGCTCAAGGAGGGATCAGCTACGTATAGTGTGACTAAAGACACAAATCATAAGCCCTTCTTTAGCTTAGTGTGATACTCCAGCTCAGCAGCAAGAATAGTCATACAAATATCTAAGGAGACAGAGACATTGTCATAGCTGTATCACCAGTGATTCTTCTGTTTCTCTACCCCCTCATCCTACCAAAATTTCTGCAGTGTTTCTCCAAACATTGTTCTCTTTGCACTTAGTACATTTGCTCTCATAAAAATCCCTCAGACTGCTCTTTAACTCCTGTGCTCCAGCTCTCTGCGAGCGAGAACCCAGTTCTCTCCAGTTCATATGTAACTGCCGTCATCCACCCCTGGATTTGAAAAAACAGTCATTTATTGAGGCTCCTTCCATCAGGTCCAGTCAGAGTAGGATGCTGGGAACCATAGACAAGGGAAAGCTCACCCTCAGTGAAATTCCTGGCCACACTGTATAATTGTGAAGCTTCTCAATAACCTCACCTCATGAAGATATCACGGTCAAAACGCATCTGGGGAGCTGGGAACAGAAGATGTAACTGTGGTGATAAGGAAAGGTCACACTGTCCTTGCAAAGTGGCTGTCAACTGAAGAGTTCATGGCTTAGTGTGATACTTGGTCATGTGAAATGGGATCAGAAAATACTTACATACCTCACAGTGGTATTTGTCAATCAAACTGAGGGTTTTTTTTCAAGGATAACTACAAGATATTTTGATTATAAGCAGCCTGCAAACAAAACCTCTTGATCCTTTCCTCCGTGAAAATTTCTGGGACCTAACGCATTTTTCTACTGAGCATTTCCAGAAGAGATAAGTTATCTGACCTGACTACAGGGATAAAGTGCAGTCAATAATTTGGAGAGAAAGGAATCAATGTTGTACCCTTATTTAAAAACCATCTCCCAACAGCTGTGCTAACATTCACTTACACTGGAGATAACTCATACAAAATGACAACTAGACATCAGTTTAGGAAACCAACAAAGTGGTCTCAGCCCAGATAACTTATGTTCTATCAATAGTTTAGCCTTTTCTTTTCTTAGTTTGGTACACTTGGTTCACATATAAACCACGCACACCTTTCTGAGTATTGCGTGTATTTACCTTGTCACAGAAATATTCACAAAGGGAGGGAGATCAAATGACTACTGATATGATTGGGAAGGTTTTGATTTTTACTCTGAGGAGGCAGACATTTGTTGTTGGCTGCTTTCAAACCAGACAGGGACTGCTGAGCGAGCCATGACAGGCATTTTCTTTCCTCTCAACTTTTCCTTTTGCTCTTTGGCTGCTCTTTTGTTTTCATTGTGTACTGGAAAAGCAGTCAAATTTTTTAAGGCTGTTAACAGAGGGATCTGATATAAATTCTGGTACAGTTTTTCCTTTCCAGCACACATACAGGTGCTGCCCTTTCACTGATACCACAATCCACCCATTCTGCCACTGCAACAGAAGATGCAGTGTGTCTAAGACATCCTCTTTTCCCGTCTTAATTTTTATTTTAAGGCTGTAACAAAAAAAAAAAAAAAGGATTGCTCATTCTGATTGATACATATACTGAAGCTTTTCTGAAGAGCTCAGACATGACAAGAGAACAGCTAAGGACCCTTTACACCTGGAGCCATTTTGAGCCCACTTGGTCCTCAGCCTGCCAAAGCAAACTTCAACTCTGAACACAGGAGAGGAAAAATTCTTTACTTCCTCATCACTTGTGTATGTATTTCCTCCAACATCTGATGTGTCTGATCCCTACAATTCATGTGTCTTGATCCTACTAAGGTCTTCCAAAGTTTGTCCTTCTCTCAGCTAATTCAAATCAAACTCTATAGTCTTAACTGGACAGTAGCAGCAATTTGTTTCAGTCCCACACGTAAAGACTTATGCAAAGCCCTGAACTACCTCCTGTGGCTTCAGCTTCAGGGAAAGAGTCACACTAATAATTTTCTGCACCAGTGCCACATGTGTTTTCCAGGGATTTTCAGTGCAATATTAGCTCTATTAAAGCAGACAAGATGATTTCAGCCATCATATACTTTCTGTTTTTATCCTTAATCCACCTTTCTGTTCTGCCCAGAATCTACAATGGTATGTGCTGGGATACACCAGCCCTACCTCTTGCTTTCTGACCAACTGGGGTCCCGGGCTCTGGATTTACTGCTATTCCAGGGCCCTCTCCTTATCTCACCCCCTTCCATAACATCATGATGATAGCAGATCCACTGGAGGATTAGAGAGACCTGCTCCTTCCTGAAGTGTGATTAGCAGAAGCCTCCTAAATGCTCCATTGCACTGCTTGTACTATGGCTGCAACCATCCTCTCATGTCTGCTATTATTTAGCTGTCATAACGTCTCAGCACAGAAGTTTTCTATAGCTGGAAGAATTACTTCAATAGCAGACACTCAGCGGCATTGATAACTTACAGCACTCATTAGCAAGATGTTCCTGGAATAATACCACTTGGCCAAACTTCCAGGTAGGACTTGGCAGACAAAACTTTCCTGGTCCCATGAACTGAAATGAAACTGCAATTTCCTTGGCCCAAACTGAAATTGAAAGTATGCAAGCCTTCTAATGAGCTAGAAATATTTAGTTCCAGTTCAACTGACAGATTTGCTTGTCATTTAGCAAAATGGATTTGAGCATGGCCCTTTTTCAGTCAGGTTTCATATGAATTATTTTCAATTTTCACACAAAATACAGGAACTAGATAGAAGAGATTTATCTTCCATAAAAAAGTAGGATGGAGTGCTCTGGGTGTTTTCAGTTTGGGAATTCATAAAACTGACCATTTCCCAATTATGTTTCATTCTGATCAATCTCTATTTTCATGACAAAACCAAGAACATTTATCAGTGGAAAAATCCCACACAGCTGCCTTCTGTGTAGGTCAATAGGGATTCTGCATAGGACCAGACCCTGACAGCGCATCTCTTCCTTTTCTCCTATGTTTTCAAATCAGCTTTTCTTTTACTGAAAATATGTTTTCTGACTTTTGATGCTGCTGCTCATTTCATACGCTGAAGTTGGCATCCTGGATTTGTTAGAAATGTATCCCCATACATGGTGAGGGTATCATCAAAGACCCAGATCATTGGCAGGATGGAGCAAATGACAGGAAGAGAGAAAAATTGCAAACACTGTCATACAAATACTCTGAAGCACGGAGATAACCACTGCTCATAGGGAAGCAGAAGTACTTCTAAATGATGTGTCCTTTTCTGAGTTTTCCAAGCAGCACCACTGCGGGTACTTTAATGACATGTTTACATTTGTTAATTCCATGCCAAGGTTTGGCAGTCACCCACACAGGAGGTAATTTGAGTTACTAGAAGCAGAAGTACCACTTACAAGCTTACCTCCTCCTGTTCATCTCGTGTGGAGGTGGGCTGGGCAAAGAGTGACAGCTGGCCCTTTACTGAAGGGCTGCATAACACTTAAGTGATTTGTGGGTTTTTTTATTATTCCAGCACACTTATATGAAAATTTGTCTTTTGTCACAAGTTTCAGTTGATGACTGGAAGCTGTTCATCCTGCAAGGACTCACAGCCTGTGGGCACTGTCAGAGTAAATCGCAGCACCTTGGTGAGAGGATAAGTCACAATAATCGAAGCCTACATTTTTAAGAGGAAACACAAAGGATTCAGCAGTGGCCCATTTGATGTTGGGCAATAGATCCCACACTTGAAGGAGCCCTGGGTGTCTTCCTTCTGCCTTTCATAAAACGTGCTACTGCTTTTCAGTCCAGCACCTAGGGGACAGTTGCTCTTCACAAAAACAAACACATGACAGCGCACTACAACGAACCCAAAGAAATTAAGTCTGAGCACTCAGGCTAGAAAGAAGACTGAGCACACACTTGGAACAAACTACTTCTTTTCTCCCACAGGTGATCAAGGATGAAATGCTTTGAAATGCATGAAAAAAAGGGTTTGGGGGTGAAGAAGCACTGCTATCACCCCTCCCCTCTCTGGGAGTACACATGCAGCCTCAAGGGTTATCAGTCTGCAACCCTTCACTAGAAAGTTAGATTTGCTCTAAGTCACCTGAAGTATATTCCCACCTACTAGCACTTAAAGCTTGAAAATTTTGGATGAACTTCCCATTTTGGGTTTTCTTGACCATGAGGGGATCAGATGGGTCTAACATCATTGCAAGGTTCAGTCAGTGGCCAGAGTCCTCTGACATGGATTGCCAGGGATCTGTCAGCTCAGGTCCACCTGAGCAGCAATCAGAGTAGAGGCTGCAGGGCAATGCTAGACGTGTCACCTGTATTTCACATTGGGAAAAAAGAATCTGTTATGTTTCAAGTGTAAATTTAAAGAGGAAGTACTAATGCTGTGAAGAGCAGCATGGGGCAGAGGGAGGCAGCAGCAAATGGTGGCTCTGAGTTGGGGTCACATTTCTCACCTTTCACAGTGCACACCCAGGGCTGCCAGCCTGCCTGCCTACCGGTGCCCTGCACAACCATATACTGCAGGACACTACACCTAGTATAACTCTAAAAGAAACAGAGCTGTCCTGGGGAGAGCACAACAAGCACCATCTCTTATCAGAGAGGTGATACAGACCTTTGATGGGATTCATACGTTAAAATGGCTTGATGTAACAAAATTACTTTTGTTTTATTCCTGTCTCCTAGCCTTGTTTATTTTTATTTTCATCCCCTCTCTCTCTGAGAATTAGTAGCAGTTTCACAGAAAGTGAAGCCCATCTTTGCATTGCCATGACCAGGCAGCTATGAGCAGAGTGCACACTAGAAGCACTCTGTTGTGCTCAAGTGGCGCTCTGTAGGCAATGCAAACTAACCACCAACCCATGGCAAGCTGTTAACAGGGAAATAAATGGTAACCAACCTGAAATACTGAAAAGTAAAAGTGATGATCTGTCTCTCTTTGTTGTCAACACAAGCTCACATTTGCCTTAGTACAGCTTCTGTACACAGCAAGGTCCAATAGGAAACTGATACCCTGCATGTCAATGTTTCCTCTTTCCCAAGGAATAGAAAATACCAGCGACAATTGTGTGGCGGCTGCTGGACTTATCCATAGTAAGCATTGTATAATGAAGATAAAAGGTGTGAATTTAATTTACTGTGTACTTTATAACTTAAGTGATGCTTACTGTTTTCCTGTGTCTTCTCATCAGAAGTGTTATTTTGTCCTATTAATCCCAAAGATAGGGTAGAAAAATAAATTTGACTCTTCTTAATATTTTCATGGCTCTCCCTCAAAATTACTATATCATCCCTATCAAAAAATTATTCTTGCTTTAAATCAGTGCTATTTATTTGCCTCCTTTGGGTAGGAAGGAGTTACCCAGTTTAAGAACCCTTCCTTACATACATCACCCCAACTGACCACTTTACATTTCCAGTTTACTAATCCATCATAATGGGACTTTTTGACTTCATCACTGATTTATGCTCTCCCCTTTAGTTTCTTTCTTGTTTTATTCAGCCATGCACTTGCTTTGTGATTCAAAATTGTGCATATGTCCATGCAAGCCAGGGAGAGACTCAGTTTCCATTTTGCTACATCTTGTCCTGTCTGCCATTTAGATGCTTCATCCCATTCAAATTCTCTGTACACAGCCTTGCTGAAAGCATATATGTCTGATGACGTCAGACAGACATGACATAGCATTTACCTACTTGTGTACCCCATCCCCCACAGGCCCACCTCGCCAGTTCTGGGTTTCCCTCAATGGGTGGCATCACCTTACCAAGCACACCAAGCTCTGTGACAGCAGACACTGACGTGGACTTCCACTGCACCTCCACACCCCACAGTCTCTTCCTTTCTCTATACCTCTGTTTCTTCATATGACATTTTCCAAGGTCCCCACTCTTTTAGTGTGTGGTTTCATATAAAGCAGAGTTGATCTGTCCAGCAAAGTTCTTCCCTAGTTTTGCAGGATTTACTAATTAATTCCTCCACTTTCACAGCTTTTACTACTCAGTTTTTCCTCTTGAAGAAACCAAATTATTATCCTTTCTTTTAAACCTCTTTCAACCAGTTTCAAAACTGCCATTAAAAAAAATCCCTACTGACACAAAAATAAATATTCTTTTTGAACTGCCTTTTCATGCCAAGGGAAGCAGAAAGCAAACATTCATTTCTCTACATGAACAGGCTAACATGAAAAGGAAAATAAAGTTAGACATTTACCTGATGCTTTTAATAAAATGCATAACAGATTATTTTTGTCATCAGAGGTAACTGTGTATAAATGTTTTCTGTACATATCCATATGTGGTTTATATTGTAGCTATATAGTTTGTATAGACACATGAAAAAAGCCTTGCACTTACCTTTGAGAAGTTACATTTATCCCACGTTCAGTAAAATAGTCTCAGACAGGCACTTAGACCTTCTTTCTATGCCGTGCATCCTTTTTTTCAAAAGCAGATATAATCAGAAAAATCCTGGTTGCTCTCTAGCAAACCAAAATGCAGAACAGATTGTTTGTCAGACGCAGCCTGATTCAGTAAAGTCCAAGTGTGTGGATCCCTGAGACTCCTTTTTCAGTAATATCCAAAGCACAAAAAAGGGGGAAGAAAAAAAAACAAAAAACACCCCAAAAAAAGCCAAAAAAAAAAAAAAAGAAACAACAACAACAAAAAAGTAAATAACTTGTTCTTTTCTTGTTTGGTTTAAAAACCCCAGTCTTGGACGACTAAGCAGCCTGCAGGCTTTTCAAGCATTCTGATCCTAGTGCATCCCAAGGTAACACATGCATTTTGGTACTGTAAGTCTTCAAGTTCATACTAGGAAGCCCGGATTCTGTATATGTGCGTGCGTGTTCAGGAGGGGGGTCGAGTTGTATCGTGGGGAGAAGAGAGACAGGGAGATACACAGACACGCAGAGGTGGAAAAAGGAAAAACGGCAAACTGGAGTGATCTCACTCAGTGCTCTAGATGGCAGAGTCTGCACGGCTTGTAAGACAAGCAATGTGCACACACGATCAAAACAAAGGAAAAAAAAAAGAAAAAGAGACAGGGGAAAAAAAAAAAAAAACAAAAAACAACAAAACCCCACCAAAAACCCACCCGAGAGAACTAGCAGGCAGCTTCAGGAATTTCTTCTTACCTCTTCTGACGATGCAGCATACAGTAAGTGCTTTGTAATGCATGGGAATCCTTGCAGGCACGACTCAGACCCCTCACTTCTGAAACAAACAAATATGTAGCACAGGAAAGAGAAGATAATCAGACACCAGAGCAACGAAGGCTACCAAAAGAAGCTATTAAATAAGTAAGAGTGTCGGAGGAGGCTTGAGTAGGAGGGAGAATAGCTGGTACAGAAAGAGGCATCCAGACTCCTGGTCTTAATACAGATTGTCTCTGTAATTAGGTGGCAAAGCACTGCCTTCTAAGCCACTGCGTAATAATAGAAACCTAAGCAGCCTGACATGCTAAACCCTCAGGAGCTACACTCAACGTTGTCAGTGCAAAACGTGTCAGTTCTCTGAGGGCGGGGAAGCTGAGGGAAAAGGGAAGGAGGGAGAAATTTTACTGCAAAATGCACAAGCTGCAGCTGCAAAGAGCTCTCAGGCGGTGCCAGTGCCTGAAATGTTATAGTCAAAGCTGTATATATCTGTATATATACGTATATAGAGAGATATACAATATGTGGTACCAAGGACATGGTTTAGTGGCACTAGGTTAATGGCTGGACTTGATGGTCTTAAAGTTCTTTCCCAACCTTAACTAGTATATAATTCTGTGATTCTAGTAACCCTGTCAGCTCCATTCATGCTATTCAATACTAGAAGAATTTGCCCGTGTTATATCTTAGTAACTTAAATGAAAAAGAGTATGTACAAAGGTCTTCTGTGTTAAATACTATTATTTCTAATGCTGGTGTCAAGAAGTAGTTCTCCCTTTGTACTGAATAATATTGGAATGTCTAAATAAAACCTGAATTAAGATAAAAGGACTCAGGAGGATTCATCAGCCTTTCCCATTTACTGGCAGGTTCCTCTCTACAGCCCCCCAGACACAGAGACACAAATTTTCTTCTGCCTTCTTTAGTTGAAGAGGCTTCTGCACAGAGCCAGGGAAAAGATGAGCACTGACTAAATAAGAGTAGGCAAAACCCCAGCTCGTTCAAATTACCACACACCAGTATCAATACTCCAACAAACAGAACAATTTATAATGTACATGGAAGAAATAAAGAAAAAAAAAAAAAAAAACAAGGAAGAAGGATAATTTTGCAGTGGAAATTTACCTGGAAATTGCAGCCCTGGCTCTTACATATGGTGTGACACCATTTAGTCCAGTATCCTGCTTCTGGACAGTCATCAGTACTACACACCTCCAAGGAATTTGTACAGTCAGGGCTAGACATCCAGGTCTAACCTGTTCATGGGCAAAGCTCCTCCTTAATCCCTGTTCTTTAAAGATTAGTTAGTTCACTGAAGCATGAGCAGGAGGACTGTCTACCTCTGCACTTCCAGATTAAACATGTAAGGTCTGATTCTGAGGTTGTTTGTAGTTACTGTAAAGTACATGTCTTTTTAGGCATCCCAAATCTAAAGAGAAAAAAATCTTCTGATGCTTTGTAAATAATCCAGTATGAAAAAAAGGCATGAGTTCAGAAAAAAGCTCCAGTATTTCAGTCTGGAGAGTGAGAAGCATATTGTTATAGAGTCATCTACCCTAGTTACTCTCCTCATTTACTCCTGGTGGAAACGCCAGATATATTTTCAGAGGCCATCCAGTGCAGGTAGGAGAACCATGTCACTCAGCTAGTAGGTAGGTATTAAATTTGGCCTCTAGAAGGTCAAATTAGACTGAATTGAAAACTTTGGAGACTTCTTGAAAATGATTGCATAAAGTGACACATACTTTTTTGGAGGGGCTTATGAAGAAGATTCTGCTGCAAAATTCAGATCCCTTACTGTTATCAGTCTCACTCCTCTAGTCTATGCCTGCTGCATTCCTTGGGGGACCCTCTGTACCTCTAAGGTGAAGCTGCAGATGTTGCACATAAGAGAGTTACAGTGTGCTAAAAGAGAGGAGTACAATTGCCTGTTCTGCAGCCTATACAGCTTTCCTTGGTTTTATGTGGAGCAGTGCTGAAAGGCTTTTCTTAGGAGGAAGACCAAGAGTTACAGTTGTTCATAACCTTACTGAGCACTGAAATAAACAGTGTGGCCAAAGAAAGTGTTGAGAGGCTGGTAACTGCTAACTAGGCATTAAGAATCTTAAAATATTACTTCAATTACTAGATGGCTAAGACATGAATTTAGGAAGCTAACTTTAAACAAAGCTCCTGGGGATCCTGGGCCAACCATGTTGGCTAGAAAATCGAATCGAAGCTCTAATCATGTCAGTGACTTCTAAAATAAATGTCAGTGCATCACAGACAGAGAAGACATCTCTTAATGACATCAGGAATTAATAACAGAATCTGGGTCTAGTGTTTCAGAGTCTGGTTTGAAAGCAAAGTGTTGTTTGCAATGACAGAAATCAATGCACTCCAAAAAATCTACCAAAAACCTTTCACCAACTACAGTTGTGACAGTGATGATTTCCTGGGAAAAAATAAAGGTGATACAATCCTGGCAAAAAGTCACCCAAAAAGGATTTTCATGAGGCTGTGGTGTGGTGGGTTCCCAGTGTGCTTTCTAGTTTTCCTTGATAGCCTTCAGATTTAAGTCAGAATTTTCTGGTGTTCATCCCATAGCTTCTTATCTCTGCTAATCATCCCTGATATACACTGCTTTTCTCCCAACTAAGGAGCTTCTCAGTGAATCAGCCTCTTTCTTCTTTGGCCATTCTAGCAGGAAGGGGGCTACCGCTTTCATTTGTCTTTTGCTCAGGCCTTCCCTCTTTCCAATCCTGCCTTAGCTCAGAGTCAGCCAAGATGCTTGCTTTAAATGCATCTGCTCTCATTTCCACCTCCTGTGGATTCCTGTTGCCACCCAAAAAGACACAGAAGAAATCTTGTTCTGCTGAGGTAGTGATCTTCTCACAGGCCCACAACACTTGCCCCTGGAAAAAGCTTTTAAGGTTCAATATCCCATTCCGGGCTTAGATCTGGAAAGTACGTGAGAGGCCATGACTATAGATTATTAACTCCGTGTTTACTGAACCTTGCTGAACAGCTGAATCTTTCAGTGATGCAGCAGTTTCTGTGCCCCACCAAAGTGCATGATTTGTATATGAAAGGATCTTATAAAGCCCTTACAGCCACATTCATGTAAGTTCCCTTTTACAGTGACAACCAGCAAAAAGACCTAGCTTGACACAGAAGTTTTGTAATAGGGATGTTCTCCTTTAACATACAGTGCCAGGTACAATACCCAAACCCAAGAAAAGTGTGAACTAGGACAGCAGAGCATGACAAAAAAGTAGAACCTATATGCTTTCGCAACCTCCAGGACAACTTTACCTGCCACAAATATTATTCTCCTTTCCAAATCTAGCAGAGAACATGTTGAAGCCTTTAGCCGTCTGATTGATAATACAATTTAAAAATTACATGTAGACATTAGCAATTCCCGTTTCTTGCCCATCCCCTTCCAGACTGAACTAGTCAGCACTGGTCCACATGACTCTTTAATCAATGGCTATCAATCAATTACACTGATTGAAGGACAGTTTAAAAAACATTTGGTCTGCAACCCTACTGATAAGAACAGTTATCAGGAGCTGAATCTGCCTGGTTTCAAACACTGGAGATTTGAGAAAAAAAACCTGTAAATGTCTTGGGTGCTGTTCAGCTCAGGTCTTTACAAATCACTGAATAGCTGTTTGCACATGTATATGCCAGTATAAAATACCCTTCTCACATCCTCCACCCACACATCCCTCTGCTTTTAAAAGCAGCCCCAGCCAACAGACAAAATGAATATGCATTTTTTCCATTTCATGCATTTTATCGTGGGGAAATCCTAGTCCCAGATTTCTAGACCCAGAGACAGAACAGAAAGCAGGAGCTGTTTCACAGTGCAGTGGGAAAAAAAAAAGGATTCTTGAGGTTGTTAATGAGACAGAGGCAGCACAGAAGGTCTCTTTTGCAAAGCACTGTTATAAAAAGCATAGGAAATATGAAGATGAGCTTCTTTAAAAACACTCTAACAACAGTCTTTCATTGTCCATCTTGTAGTTTAATGGAGAAGGGTTTCCAAATACCAGGAAGCATTTTTTTTTCAGATCATAAAATCAGTTACATATTCATAATCTACTCTATTTTAAGCATTCATCTCAGCTGGCATAATCAGGATGCGTATGCTAGCCTTAAGAAGTTCCACTATAACTTTGTAGATGTTCTGAAAGAAGGTCAGCATAATATTCTTATCCAGGGTTATTATTCTTTCCAGGTTCTCCCCTTACAAGCAAGGAAATCCTTCTACTTCTGTTTTACATAATCCGATGTCTGTCTCAGTGAGTGAAATTTAATGCCCTTTGATTGATAGGTTAGGACCTGAAGCAATTGTTACAGGCATCTCATTTCACCTTCTGAATAACCTCAGTTATATAAATCCTCTCTGCGGCTCCTGCATCCATCTTCATACTACTGGCTGATATAGAAAATATCTTTTATAAAGACAGTTGCTTGATTTAATGATTTCAAGTGATGGAGCATTCATCCCCCACTCTTTTTATACAGTCAGTCCAATTTGTAATTGCTGTCATTATGAAAAAAATTCCACACCTCAGTTTGTTAGTCAGCAGATTGTCTGTTATTAAAAGCCCAAAGTGATAATTATGAATTATAGCTGGAGATCTCCTGATCAGAAAACTCAAAATGAGGAATAACAGAAGTTTCTCCCAGATAAGTAGATTTTTTCCACTGAGGGCAAAAAAGTGCTACTCAAGACCAATGCAGTCTAACTAAATAAACAAACAAAAAACCCCAAACAACTAAACTTCTTGTTTAATGGCCATCTATTTCAGCACAGTGTTCATCAGAATAAAGAGACTGGCCTTGTCAGTGCTTTCCCATTTCTTTTGATTTGGTGGAAAATACATTAGCTTCCAAAGTATACCTGGAGGCAGTGGTACTCTGCCGTCTTCCCTTCGGGAAGCAGGACCTCATCCTGGCAGGTTTGAAGCCTCTGGCATTGATTCTTTCTGTGGGCAGAGCGCGCCTAATCACCAACAAAATCCAGAGGGGCAGCAGATGCTCCACATGCAGTCAGTTCAATAAAGACATGGCACAAGATGAATGTGGATAAGAATCTTCATTTTATATTTTGACCCTTGCCACATAGAACAAGGTATAGTAATGTTTTTTACTATTGAAAGAGGATATGCAGACTTGTCATATAACAGGGGGCCCTGCTCAGAGAAGATGCTGTTAGGCTGTAATCCTCTGTTACAGACAACAAGAGCAGTGTAAGGGAGGTTAGGCTCTCCACTACCCTGCCTGGGGCTTGCTGCAGCGATTCCCTTACCAATACCATATTTATACCAGCTGAACCATTTGTCTGCATGCACTGTTACATGATACATATTTTTTTCTAATTGTCACATTAAAAACTGTTTGGACGAAGAGAAGGTTTGGTTGAGGTTTCTTAACCTCTAAGGAAAGAGGAATCAGGAGACATTAGGGACAGGTAACCCTTAGACAGGATTTGTCAACCAGGGATAATGTTGTGAAACCACTCTTATGCTAATCACATCAGAAGACAGGTACTCTAGCATACAGTGAACAAGAGCCCATACCTAGGACAAGATCAGCTGCTTAAGCTGTTTATGAACAGTCCTGATGCTGTCAAATTTGTATGTCTCAGCTATGGAAAGGAACGGTTACAATTTTGTATCTAAATAAATAAAAATACATAGGGGAGGAAAGAATCTTTTGGCCAGACTCTTGTTTTGTGCCAAAACTACAGCCATCACCATAAATAAAGTCAGTATTTGCTAACAGTTGCCACATTATAGCTTGAAGGTGGCAAATGAATGAATCTGTCAATAGTCCCAATAATCTGCATTGTAAATTGTGTGAAGAGAGGACCATTCTGCCCAGTCACAAAGCACTTAGTTTCTGTGGTCACAATTATCTGCAAGTTCTTAAGCTTGCTAAGGATGGATGCAGGCACTTAACAGGAAGAATCCCAGACCTGTGAAAGGAGTTAAGACTGTATCATAAGGCTTGCAGTACATAGAGCAAAACAAACAATACAAGGGGATATTTTTCTTAGTGAAGTTTAAGCATGATGCAAAATGTTGGTTTTGCCTTCCTAAAACAAATTTTACATTACTGTGGCAAATTATTTTGGGTGGGACACAAGAAAAGCAGCAATAACCAATGTGGAACATCCATTAACTAGGCTGCATGAACTTGGTATCTGACTTGGATCCTGATGGATATGAGAAGATTTGATGCAGAAAGGAATGGCAAACAGAAAGGAGTGTGAAAGCCTCAGAGACAGTGCCATCCCCTAGAAGGCAGTGTATGACCTCTGCCTGCTACACTGGGCCCCAGATCGGTGTGAAGATGGGCTCCTTCATGCTCCCTCTTCCTGAGCCTTGTGCCAATAAAGTGGGTGAATGCAGGAAGGAGGTCTCCAGTTTCTTCCTGGCTCTCATTTGAGACCTTGGAAGCCTCTGCAGGCTGTGCAAGATCTTCCTCCTCCCATTTGTGAGCACAAACACACAAAGAAAGGAGGAGAAGTAAATTTTGAGGTACTGCACAGGGCAGCAGTGTCAGGCTAACAAGTGATTTGGATTCCTCTTACAGCCTCTGTTCCTATTTGGTACTTTCACAGGAAAAGAAGGAAGGAGAAAATGAGTCCTTATCATCTTAATTCTTACTTGCTTACTATATATCCTCTTACTAATTTGCTTCTTAACATTAAGTGAAATCAAAGAGAAAAAGGCAGCTGTCTTAAAAACATCAGTGAATGCAAGACCTAAGTAAAATTACCTAAATGTGAGTTGTGATCAGAAAGAAGCACAGCAAGAACTACTTGCCTGTCAGAAGCAACAAGGGACACAGAGTAAATTCTGAAGTTTCATTTTATCTCATGCACAGTAGGAAGATAGGTTAGCATTTTTAAGAATGAGTTCAGTACAGAATATTTTGAGATTTTTTTTTATTGTCCTTTGTGCTTTCAGCTTCTTCAGGATGTGGGACCTTCAGTGGCATCTGAGTGTCCTGGGTAGTAATCAATGTAAAATTTCCAATGTAAAAACTCTAGGAATCCAATTTTTAAAGTTAATTTGATCTATACAGGTTGGAAAAATCTTTTCATGAGTTGCTGCTTCTCTTCCAAAGCCTCCTCAATCTCTCATGTTCACAGATAACACATGGAAGACAGCCTGTACTTCCTAGAGCATTGGAATGTATAAGGCTGATTACATTTCTGTATTTCTATATAAAATGCTAAATATTCATAGCTAGGTCAAATTAAATGAGTTTCTTGTGCTGATACTCTTTTCAGCTTATTTTCTCTTCCCTCAGATGACACCTGTCCTGCTACTATGTGTCTCTCACCTCCAGAGACTTCACCTTTATTTAACGTTCAATGCGAGCTCAGCTTCAGATCAGAATGAAGGAAAAACAGTTTTCAGAAGGACTCAATTACTGATCAACTGCTGTGTCTTTATCACAGTTGCATTGTAAGAGAGATGGAAAATACCTTGTGGTTACAGACATAAGACAGACATACAATAAGGCTTGGAAATTGGTGCACTACAGAGCAAATAAATACTCTCTAGACATTAATAGGAAGCTATTCTGAAAGAGCTACAGAAATCTGTAAGAAATCAGGCACATAAATGCGCAAACTAGAATGAGCATTTCTTGCTTTCTTTTTGACAGATGCCCTTTTTTATGTACATAAGATTGAACATGAGACCAACAGAGAAAAAGCCAGTATCTCCACATTTGTCTTGTATGTGGAAATCATTGTCCTGTAATTGGGCATAAAATAGGATGCTTAAAACTTATTGACAATTACTGTACAGCTGGATGAAAAACTATGGAGAAAATAATTGTTTTCACAAGGATTAGCTTAAAATATTAGAAGTAGAAGATACTGGGAGAGCATGTATGGCTGGGCATTATAGGATGAAATTTAGTCAAATGAAAAATCCTCGATAAGTGTAAGAAAAGGTGACATTATACAAGGCATGCATATATATACAGAGATGCACACAAAGTCTGTCATAGCTGGAGAGCTGCTTCAGATACTTTGAGGTCTGTCAAAGGCTACAACACTTCAAAGGTGACCAATAACAATCAAAAGGGAGCCTTCCACATCTACAGGACTTATAAACTAGATGGGATGTTGGACAGACGGATCCATGAAGAGAATTGGGCCCTTTGATCATTGTTTTGGTTCAAGCAGACTCCCTGGCATCAGACCCTGTCGAGTTGTGGAATGGCTGATGACGCAAGACCTTGCAGGGAAGCCTATTCCAGCCATCACTGGACTGCCCACTAAATTAACTGATGCTGGATCGGGCCTCTAGTTAAGAGCACTTCACACAAAGCATATCTTTAGACTACATCTCTATCACACACTTTGTACTGCTTTAAATTAAATGGAAGAGCTAGGACCTGGCTACAGAAGCATTTACACCTGCTGCAAACAGATGCTGTCAAGCTGACACCATCCTGCTTTACAAAAGGAGGTAGACGAGGGCTGGATGCACCCCAAAGCATCCCTCTCTCTAGATCTCACACCTGCTCCCTTGCTGAAGTAGGAGATGGTGCAGCAGGAAGGAAAGGGTAGAAATGCTCCAATGGGTTTACTTCTTCCATACTGTGAAAATGCTTTGCAATCTACCTCAAGGGTTTAATTCCTGGTTTGCAGTAGAGGAAATGGGGGAAATAGAGGTACTATCACATCTCCCATAGTTCCTGGGAAAGGATGGGTAATTTGTCATAGCAAAATGAACATTAAAAAAAAATAAATAAATAGGGAGTAGTAGAGCCAAACTAACCAAATGTGGAAAGAGAATAGGGACCAAAAGCATATGGACGAAACAGGAAATTGGAGCATGAATGGGAACATCATGAAGGGTTTTCAGACTTTCAGACATGTGTCTAAGAACAGAGAATTTGAGTAAAGGAAGAGGAGTCTAGAGCATAGGATAAAAGAAAGGAAAGAAAAAAAAGTGTGTGGAAATGTTAAAAGTGAATTGGTAAGGGAGCCAAAAGGGGCAGAAGGCATTTATGGTTATCTTCTCCCTTTCTATTCTGGGCAGCAGCTTAAGTATGGGCTCATGGCTGTAGCACCACCAGGCAGCATAAACCCATTCTGTGGGTCATCAGTGAAGTGTATAAACATTTTTTGAATGCTTTCCCACCATCTTGTACTAGTGTATTAACGTGAGTACCTTGAATTTGAGGTGGGTGCTTCTGAACAAATAAACATAACGAGAACTACCTGCTTCACAGAAGCTAACTAGAGATAATCTGTGCGATTATAAAAGCTATGCACCTGAAATAGTAATTTATTTTGTGCCAAAAGTTTCAAAACAAGCAGTCTCTTTAGTTAGGAGATTGTATTTTATGGAATCCAGAACAATTTCCCCTATAAAAATAATAAAAGTGAAAGCCTTCCCTTGGTAATAAAACCATAATGTTTCCTGACTGTTTGATGAGAATGCATTTTGAGAAGCCTGATGTGCAGTCAAACAGCAAATTATTTCTGCTTTCACGTGATATGTGTGCTTTTCTCTTATTTATGCAGGCAGAAAAGAGGTGTATTTATATATATATATATATATGTTTCAGTTTTGGCAGTGCGTTCCTTTTGATCAAGCACACCACTGCGTATAGAGAGCACAGAAGAGCAAAAATAGAGGCAGACATTAAAAAGTGGAGAGGCAGTGCACAGTGCTGGGATCCAGGGCTCAGCCCTCCCTTCTCCGCTCCAGGGTTTGTGTGGGGAAGCTCCAGGACCAGTTTCCATCACCAGCTGCACAACAGTGTGATGCACCAGCACACAGTGAAAAGCAGCTCTGTCACTCTCAAGTAACGTCTCCGGCTGGGAGCAAAGTCCTCTTATTTACACAAGGACCATGGCTCAGCCACAGACAGCGTTCAAAAAGACATCAGCCAGAGGACAAACAGTAAGAACCACACCATGACTTGGCACAAAATACGGTCACAGAACATGAAACTCATTTTCAGTTTTACATGATTAACTAAGACTTCCACACAGTTCTTGGACTATCCAGTTGCTCATAAATGGAAATTCAGGTTTTGGTGCAGGTGGTTACCTTATGCATCCACATCATATTTGTATGAGACAGGCCAAGAGCAAAATTATTTAACAGATACCCTTATTCCTGGATAATGGGAACACCCATGCAAAGATGATGAGTTAGGTATTCAACTGCCACTGCTGCCAGTAGCAGCTAGGTGCCAAACCTGCTAAGGCCAAGCAAAAGAGCCCACTGAGAGCTCACCTGCATTGTCAGGCATGCAAACAGAAATTTGATCTGAGTTGTCAAACAATTGACATTTCATAGAAAAAAGACCTTCAAATCACACAGAAATGTACAGCACCTTCCTCAGTGGGTTTTGGATCAGACCTTACTCAACACAGTGTTGGCTGTATGCTTTGTTTTTTGATAAATTTTCTTCTCCTTGATGTGTATATTTTAATAATTCCACCAAATAGGCACATGCACTGGCAAGTATGTTCTATTTGTGCAGCAGGACAGCATTCCTATTGCTGGGAACCAACCCATTTGCTGTGAATCTCATTTATCTACCCTCACAGAGTATAGCTTTCCTCAGGTGCAGTACAAAGGCTGAGCCAGTTAACTACAAAACTAACCCAGCTAAAAATAAGCAGCTTTCCAGAAAAAGAAACAGCTGTGCTCTCTACCTCTCGCCATTTATTTATTTATTTATTTATAATTTATTTATTTAAAATTAGTTATCTTTTCATTTCTCTTTTCCAGTCTGAAAGAGACATAGTCCTAATCTAAAATTTAATCCTAAACCTTAACTCATTCATCTCTTTTTAACCCTTATGTGTAATCAGTGGTTTCATCAGATTAGGTTTTTAAAACAATACACGTAGGACCAAACTCTAAGGCAAGTAGGAATGAACATAACATGCAGAGTCATTCAAAGAGTAGTTTTCTTTGCGTTCATCTAGAGAGAAGAAACTGTAAAAGGGTAAAAATTTTTCAAAAGCTGGGGCTCTTCTCAAGCATAGTTAGTCTCTTCAAACCTGAAATTTTGTTGAAAATTCAGATTTTTCCCTATTGAGAGTTTCATATGAAAGAAAATGACCTCCTTTAAAAATACTGTTTCAAGTGATTTTCATGTGAAAGTTACCGGTTTGGTATATGTTTCAAACCATACTACTGCTTTCTCAGGATGGATTAAGTTACAAGGTGTATAAAAGCAAAACTGTGAAAATTAAATTGACCAAATTAAATTTCATTGAACTGTGCAATTGCCAATTCAGTGCTGTTATCTAAAAGGTTAAATCAAGACTCAAAGCAGCACTGAAAATGAAGCCAAGATCCCAAGTGTACTGAAGTTCATCTCAAATACATGGTGGCTGTGCCATGTTTCTTATTGAGTATTTCCCTTTGCAGTCATACAAACTGCTGTCCCTGATGGCAGCAAAGAAACCTAATCACGCAAATTATTTAAGAAAACCAGAAGCGCATATGTCTGTTAACCAGGTTCAGAGCATGAATGAGGAAAAGTTCCTTTGGTGGGAAGTAATCAAACTGAAATTGAGGTCAAAGACAACCTGTAGAAACTGCATGTTGTTAGGCATTGTCAAGCAAAGGTGGTGAAAAAACTTCAGAAGTCCACTAACCACATAATGATTAAGATTCAAGCTCATCTCTTCTACTATTAACTCCAGCTGCAGCCAGATTTCCAGACCAGGAGTAACATCACTAATGCAAGGCTATGACTACATGTAAGTCTTTTTTATGCTATCTGAAGTCATACTGAGGTTTCAGTAGAGAACTGTGACAGGATTAGATTTGAAAAGGCTTCATTTTTACTGAAAAAAAAAGAAGTATAATACACATTCAACCTTTAAAAACCTTTAGCAAGTCCTCCCCTCTTATTTTTTACCAGCTCCATGCATGTCACACAACTTCTGCTCTAATGGCACTATTTCATAAAACCTCTGTTAAAGGTACAAAGAAGGGGGGTGGTTAGTAGGTCGAGAGAGGTCCTCCTTCCCCTCTACTCTGCCCTGGTGAGACCCCATTTGGAATATTGTGTCCAGTTCTGGGCCCCTCAGTTCAAGAAAGACAGGGAGCTGCTGGAGAGAGTCCAGCGCAGGGCAACAAAGATGATTAAGGGAGTGGAGCATCTCCCTTATGAGGAAAGACTGAGGGAGCTGGGTCTCTATAGTTTGGAGGAGAGGAGACTGAGGGGTGACCTTATAAGTGTCTATAAATATATAAAGGGGGAGTGTCACGAGGATGGAGTCAGGCTCTACTCAGTGGCAAACAATGATAGGACAAGGGGTAATGGGTACAAACTGGAGCACAAGAGGTTCCACTTAAACTTGAGAAGAAACTTCTTCTCAGTGAGGGTGACGGAACACTGGAACAGGCTGCCCAGGGAGGTTGTGGAGTCTCCTTCCCTGGAGACATTCAAAACCCACCTGGACACATTCCTGTGTAACATTATCTAGGTGTTCCTGCTCCGGCAGGGGGATTGGACTAGATGATCTTTCGAGGTCCCTTCCAGTCTCTAGCATACTGTGATACTGTGATACTGTAAAAGCAAGCAATTTGGAGGCATGTAAGATTGAGTCTGGATTTACTGTTTGTATTAGAGAAGATGGTCCAAAAGTGAAGACATGTTCAGCTGAAGGCTGGATATCCAGATTGCAGAGTCAAGCTGTCAGATTCAGGAGGATGCTGCAAGTCAAAATTTCCTGAATAACCTGACACAAGGTCTTTATCAAAAGCAGGAGAGATGAAATTGCTCAGTTCACATTCCCCCTTTGAGAGGGGCTGTTGCTTATTCTTTTAATCATCTAGTGGCTGTACTTCGATGCAGTAATGTGTAAAGCCTGACAGGATAAATGCAAAGTATGTGTGCAGACTGTATGTATGTCATACCTTCTACACAGACTCCTGAAAGGAAACAATTTCAGTTCTACTACTGGAGTCGTTTGGAGCTCCCCTGTATGATACCCTGAGCTCCCCTGTATGATACCCTGATAAATAACGTATAGAGAAACCCTTCATTGAATATGTTCAGTGGGCAGTCTCTCTCCACCTCCAGCTTCTAGGAAAAGTCAAACAAGAAAGAGTAAATTGAAAATGGCCAAAGTTTGAACCCTTAAACTGTGATAAACCACCAGACACACAAGCACTGATGCAGTTCTGCTACTCAAGTCCGATGCAGAGACTTGTCTAGGGAGCATGAACCAACCTGAAAGCACATACATAAATGTCTGAAACAGCCCTAAAAAAGATGCAAAAAGTGGTATTAAAGGATTCATGGTCTCCACCATACTGTTCCTTGCCTTTATCGTGGGCTACAGAGCCCAGTAAAGCCACCATGGTGGTTTTGTGAAACAACGTTGCAAGTGTTCACTGTGTAGTGAGTGACTTCTTGCTTTTGTTCATTTTGTGAAATAAACTCCACACTTCCTTGGGTGGGGAAGGATAGGGGAGGCCAGGTCAAAAGTCCAGCCTGTGCCTGTGAAATGAGGCTAATAAATCTGGATTTTGTTCACAGGTCTGCCCGCCTATATCTGTAGAGAGCAGCAGGTACATCTCAGGTCAGGGTTATAAAAAGCATAGCTATCCATTCCCTAAGATCCAACTCACCTCTGTGCAGAGGTTCAGCACACTGACTTTGTCTTACTGTTCTTGACGGCTTAGTGAATCAGTGACCCCATGCTAGCTGTCTGGGTTTGTATCATGCTTGAAATGTACATCTCACAGGAAATGTACTAACATGCAATTGTCTCTTGAGCATCTATGTCCAATCTTATAAAGTGAACTGCAATTATTTTTACATGTTCTATATGTTGAGGGCCTAGAATTTATTTGAAAAGTATTTTCCCTCAGGAAAAAAAAACAAAACATGTTACTTCTCCTCTTTCCTTATTGTTTAAGAAACACAGAATACCATAGTTAAAGCCTGTTTTCATAATATTTTCTGAGCCTGTAGAGTTTAGTAGGATCTAGGGAATATACTTTCAGTTTTTGTTGTCATGTCCAATGTACCTCTATTATATTGATAGAAAAATATGTTCACTCTTTGTCTATTGCCAAACCTTGTGCAGTAGATGAAGTGTCTGTTCTATTATGTAGAAGTAACTTGCTTAACTTGGAGCTGGGAAGATTCATGGTGGGTTAAAGCGCACTTTGTGAGAGATGATTCAGGACTCGGTTTTCCATGGAAGGGGAAGAGGGGAGATGGTATTCTTCTCCAAAATGCAATGGAACCATGCAAGCAATGTAGAGCACTACAGTCCACCTAAAGTATCAGGACAATTGTCTGACCATTTTAGTTTTAATTCATTTGAATAGCAGCAAGGCTGCCCAGGATGAGAGATCAAAATCTTTGTAAAATTAGCTTGTGCAAGTATTTGGCTCAAGGCGTCTTGGAGTAGATTTAAATAGCTTTTTAGGACTTTGAACACCACTGAAAAAGTCCTGAGCTGAATTAAGATCAAGCTTCCTTCCGAGAGCAGCTGAACCCCTGCCTCCAGAAATTGACTTTCCACTATAAAGTGACAAGCAGTGCCAGAGATGCTCTGCCCTGTATTATAGTCCTTCTAGCTTGAAAGAGCTGGGGTTTGCAGTATGCAGCATGGCATTTCACAAAGGAGGGCAAAACAAAAAAGAGTAACCCAATCCCTCACAACGAAAACACAGTGACCTCATGCTTCTCTGCAGATATTTCCTCAAATTATAAAAGTTCTATATTGGCAGAGCAGAAAACAAACAGGAAAGAATCATATCATCTGAATTAGAAACAGAAAAAAATATCAAGGTTAAGGAAAAATATCTTAAGCATAAGGGGAAAGAAATATCTTAGGAAAGGGGAGTCTTATATACAATACTCTTTCATCTTTCCATCCTACCTTTTCCCTTTCCCTGTTCTCCCCAGATAACTTAGCCAAATGGTCAACTAAATCCAGTAGGCAGATGAAGGCCTGAGAAGTACAAAGAAACCAATACCACAAAACCCAGCAAGTGGGAGGAAGAGCCATTATTTTTGTCCTTGATGAGAGCAAGTGCCTGTAGTGCTGTCTCACCAAGTGCTATCTTGTCAAGTGCAAACTTTATAACTGCCATTAACTGGACATATAAAAGACATTAACTGGAAGTTGCTTCTGTCCATCCACTCAAATCAAGCAATCCCTACAACATAGTATTGGTGTATACAGAGATCTGGTGTGCACACTACTCAGAGAAAGCTATTTTTTTTTTTGTTGTTCTGCATTCCGGAATATGCCCATGCATTACAAGAAGTTTCTCAGCAGGAAAAGATAATTCCATGTATTGCAAAGATGAATGAATAAACACCTGTTCAAGATGCAGGACCCTAGCCAGAATTAGATATTTGACCCAAATCACCAGAACTATGTTTTAATTTGTGTGATAGTAAATCAGGTGTGCTGAAACTTCTTGTACATGAGCCATGGGACTGCTGGGACATTAAAGTGAATAGACCATAAAATTTGATTTGATAACTCTAGTAAGGAAGTGCTGCAGAAAATGAACAATCATGAATTTGTAACACATTTTTAACCAACAGGTCCATGTTTTCTTTAAACATTTAACTAGAACAAGTGCTAGGTGAAAGTTCTGAGAAAAACAGTGTGTACCGTGAGGACTGATATTCTGTAAATAAGTATTTTTCTGTTTCTTCTCAAAAGTAATGATGTTTGCCTAAATACTGTCCTAGCAGCTACTCTTACCTCAAGAGCATTCTCGGTACTCTAAGAAGGACAGATGAAGCAAAGTGTCTGTGCTTTATCTGCAGGAGGGGTGGGATTTTCCTTGGAGGAGCAGAGCTGGTACCACTTCACAGAAGTCACTGCAGACATCAATATGATCCTGAATCATTGGGTGTCTCTCTTCTTGCTTTCCTTATATTTATGAAGCATACATGAGAACTGTTGGCCTGTTTAGATTTCAGCATCAAGAATAGACTTCATGTGCAAGTCTTTATGAGAATCATAGCCTCAGAAGTTGAACATGACGTTAGCGGGCTTTAATATTCAAAGGTCACCATGGAAGCTGAGTTCTGCCATCCCTTATCCCTCTCTTCTGCAGGGTAATTAGATGAGTGATTGCCCTTTAAAGCAGTCTGCAGCCAATGTGGTACAGAAGAAACCAAACCATCAGCAATGGACCCTACGCTTCAAAGTCTGTCAAGAGCAAACAAGCCAACAAAGCCATTTCTTTAATAAAAAAAAAAAAAAATAGTTATGGCTCAAGACATGAATAAATATATGTTGACATAAATCTTCTTTGTGAATTGGAACAATATTTTAGGCTATTTGCAGGTCTTGGATGTAGTAATGCTTTTTTGCCCCACAAGCCAAAGATTTAGTAAAGCTCTCTAGCCACAGAGAGATCTGAGGCTGCTTCATGGAATGACAGTCTAATGGGAAAGTGGTGTCTGTCATGTCCACAGGGCACTTTGTCAGCATGGTATTGCTCAGTTCAGCAGCAAACTGTCATAAGCAGTGAATTACACAAGTCATGACACTTGAACAAGAAGATAATTAAGAAAAATGATTGATGCAGACAGCAGAAGAGCAACACCTTATTTTGATTACTTGTCTTCACACATGCATGTATCAGAGGATCTGTCTATGGGTAAGGGAGCTATTTACAGAGGCTGGTAAGGGCCCTATTTCTAGTCCCTTCTGGCTGCCATGTGCAAATAAACTATATCTGATCAAGGGGTGGGCTTAACAATGGACACTATTGCCCAGGTTATTCATGAGTGTGAAACATGTGCTGCAATTAAACAAGCCAAGCGGTTAAAGCCTCTTTGGTATGAGGATGATGGCTGAAGTATAAATATGGGGAGGCCTGGCAGATTGACTATATCACACTGCCGACATCCTGCCAAGGCAAGCGCCATGTGCTTCCAACCACCACCGGGTGGCTGGAACCATACAGTGCCCCATGCCACTGCCCGGAGCACTATCCTGGGCCTTGAGAGACAGATTTTGTGGTGACACGGCACCCCAGAGAGAACTGAGTCAGACAATGGGACTCATTTCCGGAATAACCTTATAGATATTTGGGCCAAAGAGCATGGCATTGAGTGGGTATATCACATCCCCTACCATGCACCAGCCTCTGGGAAAATTGAACGGTACAATGGGCTGTTAAAAACTACACTGAGAGCAATGGGTGGGGGAACTTTCAAGCATTGGGATACACACTTACCAAAGGCCACCTGGTTGCTGAACACTAGAGGATCTGCCAACAGGGCTGGCCCAGCCCAGTCAGAACTTTTACATATTGTAGAGGGGGACAAAGTTCCCATGGTGCATATGAAGAATTTGCTGGGGAAGACAGTCTGGGTTATTCCTGCTTCAGGTAAAGGCAAACCCACTCGTGGGATTGCTTTTGTTCAGGGACGAGGATATACTTGGTGGGAAATGCGGGAAGATGGGGAAGTCCGATGTATACCTCAAGGGGATTTGATTTTAGGGGAAAACAGCCAATGAAATTAATTGTATGCTGTTGCCTGCTGTGTAATACTTTTACAGCCCATCAACCAGATGTCTCCAGGTCACCAGCGACTAGCCCTGACTTCCCTCCAACCATCATCCCAACAGAGAATGAACTTTGATAGAACCAGATGAGTTCCACAGTAAAGGAATGACCAGCATCAGCCGGCAACGATCCAATACTGCACACAGCCTTTCCTGCCCTGAAAGATTGTTACAAGAGATGGAACCTGACATCATGGACTGAATGGACTCGGCAGCATTATAGGGATTGGTCCATGCGCTAAGAAAATGATTTTTTTTCTCTTGGTCTGTGTGTATATGGATGTATATATGTGGGAGAGCAATGGTCTATTGAAAATGTGGGATCTGAGCATGACGTGAATGGTAGGGAATAAGGGGTGGATAATGTCGTGGGTTCAGCAGTAGCAGTCATGTTTCTCCTTTGTGGTAGCTGGTGCAGTGCTGTGTTTTGACTTCCAGCCTGGGAACAGTGTTGGTGAAGCCGATGTTTTCAGTTGTTGCTAAGCGATGTTTACCCTGACCGAGGACTCTGTGAGGCTCATGCTCTGCCAGGGAGGAGGGGAAGCCAGGAGGAAGCAGAGATGGGGCGCCTGACCCAGGCTAGCCAAAGAGGTATTCCATACCACAGCACATCATGCCCGGGGTGGGGGGTAACTGGGAGTTACCTGGAAGGACAGGGGCTTCCGGGTGGGACTCGTTTCTTGGCTGGTGGTATTGTATTCTCTTCCCTTGTTATTTTCTCTCATCATTGTTGTTGGTGGTGGTAGCAGTGGTGATTTGTGTTGTACATTGGTTGCTGGACTGTTCTTGTCTCAACCCGTAGGAGTTGCACTCTTTCGATCCTCCTCCCCGTTCCTCCGGGAGTGGGGAAGGGGAGAGCCCCGGGGGGCGGGGGGGGGGGTGTCTCGATCTCTCAGCCCGGCACCACTCACTGGGAGTGAGTGAACAAGCTGTCTGGCTGGGGTTTAAACCACGACACAAGCACATTTGACAAAAGCTTTTAAACATTAATTGAACAGAGAATGGCTATAAAGTTGCCTAAATAACTTTTTTGTTTGTTTGTAAGTAAAACATTTCTACATAAAAGGAGTAATTGCTTTCAGTTCCTTTGATGTTGGAAAGCCTCAGTTCTCTGAAAGTTCTTTCTAGAATATAATTCACAACAGAATTATTTGGAAGGGCAAATGAAATTACAAGAACTGGTACTGTGATACAGAATGATCTCTATAAATTTCTCCTCTTTCACTAGAATAATTTTTACATTTCACCACTATTATCAGACAACCACCTCTGCATTGAGGAGCAAGTGTTTGACACTGCACAGGTTTCAATAAATAAAATATACAAGGATACATACAGATATTGCTGAGAAAGCACTAGGTATCTTCTGTCACCTCAAACTAGAATGTTTACCTCTGGTTCTATGCTATGCCTGCATCTATTCCACTTCACCAGTCTTTCTTTACAATAAGGAAGCTTTCTAAAAATAATATTTGAAGCATCAGTAAAATTAATATTTCTCTATTCTGTGATAAAAGACTGCACTGAGAAACGAGCTCTAAAAAGACAGAAATTACACGTTTACATCAGTATCTGCTGTAATGCAGATCCCTTCAACATTAAGACTGTTTTAATTTTTTTTACTTCTTTCTTCATAGTTTAACCCTATCTTTATTTGAAGGTAACTGTACCATGGCTGAATAGGGATGGACAAGCTGCAAGACAAACTGAGCCTGGAGATATATTTGAATTGTAGCATGTTGAATATTCTGCTGAAATTTCCATTCACCACTCACTCCATCCTCTCCTGGTTATTTTCAAGACTGCTTGCCATCCTTTCCTAATTCCATCTAGGATCACGCTGGAGGCTGAGATCAGAGAACAATGAATGTGCCCAAGGATCCAGGAAATCACCCCGACAGAGGAAAGGGATGGTTGCAGGAGGAAGAAAAGTGTTCTTCAAAGAGTAAGGTGAGACACCATGAAGATCTGGACAGCAAGCCAGTAGGGGTTAGATGTGCTGAGAAATGCAAGGAACAGATGGGAGATGGGGAAGATGCTCAAATACTGTAGGGCATTTAGAATGCTGTGTGAGGAGAAGCAAAAGGTCTCTCTGCTCATGAGGAAGACACCTGACGGTCAGATTGTGACATCAGCTATCCAATGGCATTTCATGAAACTTGCAGCATTTTCCAGACAATCAACATTTCATACTAAAATACAAAAAGTATTGAAACAATTTCCTAATGAGATGGAGTTTTGAAGCATTTCCCCCCCTGAATATTCCATGTAAGGAATAAGTAATGTTTGCAGAGAACTGGGATGTGTGGGTGTGTGGGGGTGTGTGCACGCGCAGAGTGGTTACGTCTTGCTACAAGTCTTGCTATAGTAGGTTCAGTCTTCAGACTTGTGTGATGATCAATGACACAGCAGAGAAACAGCATCTGGTCCTTCAGGCTTTGGATGGAGAAAGGTATGAATAGTTTTGCCTCTGATCATATGTCATTTGCATCTTACAGACAAGATATGCCCTTAGCCGTTGGATTATGTGTACCATGTAGTAATAGGATGAAAACTGAATTTCTCAATTACGTTTGTAGATAAACTCAATAAGGCTGTTTACACTTTTCTGTATTGTTCTTTACAAAATTAAAAGAAAAAAACTAACTTGAAAATTTGGCTTTTTGTCCCCAGTGAAGTGGAAAACAAGTGTTGCTGCTGGGATTTTGCCAGAAATGAAAAGTGCAGTCCTCCCAACAGCTCTGCTCCACAGACCTCTCTACGTGCCATTTGTTCACAGCAAACAGCCATGGTGATATCTTCTGCAACAGAAGAGGTCCCTAGCTGCACTGTGCCAGGACTGCTTGTAAGTGACATTCAGGAAAGTGGGAAGGACAACTGGTATAGTCACTAGAGAGATCACACAGGGAAAGAACAAGGGCAGCTTCTCTCCAGCGTGGCACTCATATCCTTCATGTTGGATTGAGCAGTACAGAGCAGGTGGTCGGAAGGCTGTTAAATGACAAGGAAAGATTCACAAAAGATGAAAGGTAAGGAGATTAATAAGCAGTGTAATTTTAGAGGAGTCACAAGGTCAGCTGGTGAGACTTTATGCTCCCAATAATTAGCAGGAGGAAATATAAATATTTCTCAGTAGTATTTTCTCTCTTCTCCTCCTTCTCTGTTACCTTGGCCTTGCTACAATTCTAGGTTTCATGCAATATCCACAATAACAACCCAAATTTACTGCACATACTGCAAAAGAAAGTGATAAAGTGGGAATAAATTATACCTTTGAAGAGAAAAATCTGTTTCTCTATGCCTACAAAGCTTCTAAAATTAGGACTGGCTAATACAGCTATAATCATGCATTCACTATGTGTGAGCATCTAATGGAAACCTTGCTGTGAGCAAGGCCCTGATGAAACATGGGAATTATTTGCCTAATTGCTAAGCAGGTGGATCCTAAATCTGATGAGAAACTGCAACTTTGAAGTTTTACTTAGTATTTAGGTTCTCAAGTAATCTCTTTCAGAAGAATGGCATGGATCCCAATGTATTTTAAAACATTATATCATTTTACAGCATCTTCTGAAGAGCAGTACTCAAGAGCAGTACTCCTCTTTACTCAATACCCTTGTTAGACTATGTTGCATATGTTAGAAATTTCTTCAGAGCAACAGGGAGATGGCAATGTCCTAACCACTCAACTATGGGCTAATCTGGCAGAGACATTAAGCCTCTCTTATTAAATGATAGTATTTGAATTAGAAAACTTGGGTGCAATGAAATAAAGAGCAGTGGAATGGAACTACCAGTTAAGCCAGGTCCCAGGGGAGTCCTGGGATCCTGTCTGTGCTGTAAAGACTGTATGCGTATGTTAACTAATAAATGTATTGAAAAAGACCACGAAAGAAGACTTCAGAGTTGGAAGCAGTATTGAAATCATCTTTCTTAGCTAACCATTACATACAGAAAGAAGGAAAATGTACAGTCTGGTCCTGTAAATGCGCAGGAAGCAAGCTTGGCAAACTGAGCATGTGCAGGGTCAGTTAGGGAAGAAAAGCCATAGTAGGTTTTGCTCTCTGTGACATTGATCAAGTTACTCAGGGCAGGCAAGAATAAAGAGACCTAAGTGGTCACAGGAACACTAGCAGAATATGGGAAAAAAAACAGTCTTTTACAAACAGTAGATATATATGAAATTATATTTAGGCAAACATCCAACTTAAAATCATTGACATTTAAGGCTGAATTCTCAAGAATACTATACATTGAAGGAGGAAATGTGCTGTTGTAGCTGTGAATGTGGTGATGTAAACCACCACTGCTTGATCTCCCAGAGCAGTGAACAGAAACTCAAGCAGACAGTTGCAAGGTGAAAGAGGCAGGGCAGACCCCAGTTCTCTGCTGGTGGGCAGTTCACTGAAGACTTTGTCTCAACGGCACCATTTGGAGTAACCTAATAATTGCTTCAAGTATATCAAGGCTAAACCATGTCAAGAGTTGAGGCCATGGTTTATTCCCCATTGGCACCCTGCTCCTTCCCCAGTCTTGCAGCAAGCAGAACTATGCCACTAGGGAAAGACCAGTATGAATAGGAGGAAGACAAATAAGTTGGAGAAGCTTATACACAGGTATCAGCACAAATCAACATCTCCCATGTGTATGTTTCTCCAGAATGAGCAATTAAAACTTGGAAAGTGGTCAGTGGGGACACCCTCAAAAAGAAAAAATAAGGGCACTGCTTTTATAGAGCAATCACATCAGTTTCAACAGATGGTACACAGAGAAGCACTGAAGCGATCAATGCCAGGTCTGTGTTGGTTAGACAGCAGAATACAAAAACCATACTGGAAGAGACTGAAGGGTTGGACAAAATACGATTTCTAATTAAAACCTGTAAGATCCCCCAGTGACAGGGATACCAGTGGAAATCCAAGGCAGAAGAAATTTGGTCCAGCGCTGCTTTTTTTGGAGGGTAATCCTGTGTTGACGCGGGAGTCACGGACAACGCAGAGACGATCAATGTGATCAAGCGATTGCCAAGTTTATTACAAAGCCTTAACTCCTTATATACTATTGCTTACATGCACTTACAGTGATTTGGCACATTATGATTGGATACATGTCTTGAAGACCCTTAGTGACTAACATATAATTGGTTAAGCACAGGTGTGAGAACTTGACCTCAAAAGCTTGCCAACAGTCCACAGTTCTCATTAACTCAGTGAATTCCAGCTTCTTCTTATCTTGCTTGCTTAAGCTTCTTTGGGCCTCTCATGGCCTTGCTGTATCTTTCAGGATTATTCAGAGTTTATGTACCAATTATGCATTCTCCCGTGAGAACACTGTCTCCACAATCCTGGGCATGAAAATTACTGAAAGCATGTGGAGGATCTTTAGGTGTATGGAAGGAAGAAATAGGATAATAAAATGTTTAGGATGTAGATGGGTAAAGATGTGACCCAGCATTTTCCCTATCTTGATTTCCACATAAAAATTGCCCAGTACTTACTTTGCCTCATCTGTTTCATAATGAATGTAAAAACCAAGCCACTGTAAGGACTAAATGGGAGAGAACAAGCAGTTTAATTCGTAAGCCTATTACAGCTCCAAGAATAAAAAAAAAAACAAACAAAAAAACCCCCAAAGCTACTGAAAGCACACAGATGGAATCTAAAAGTTAAAAGCCCATGCTGGTTCAAGAACAAATGAACAGAAGCCATCAAAGGTTTACTTCAAAAGAAGTTTATAAATTGTGTAACCAATGGAGATGTGATGGTCTGGGACAATATTCCAGTAAAAACTGCAGAAGTGAGAATCTATCCCACTTTAAGATAGAACCCCATAGGTTTCTGAAAGACCTGAAATGTTGTGATTATTGCAGCAAAATTGTTTTGATTGCCCAGAAAATCAGGTGGTTCCCCTCTAACATTTTTACAGCCAAACCCGCATCCAGTGTTAAAGTAAGAAAATGGTCAGACTCTTCAAGAGCTGTAGCAGGAAGACAAGGGTGCGTGAGGAGCCCTCTCTCTCCTGCATTTCACTATTTCACGCATCTGGTGGCTCTGACACCCTAAGTCATTCCCCTGCCTGTTGTCCAAGGAGAGCATTGGTACAGAGTTGCTCAGCACACTGAACCACCCCCTTTTGAAGCAGGGAGGGAGCAGGCACACAGGGTCTCTCCTTCAAGCTTATCTTATTCAGCGATTGATGAAAAAAGGAAGAAAAAAAGAACAGCCTACAAACAAAAAACACTCCCCATCTCCCTTCCATTCTGTGATTTCCTTTTCCTGTTTTTCCTGTCTGACTCCAAAGCAACATCAGAAAAAAAGGTCTGTTTTCCCAGTGAAGGGTTTAATTCCTAATTATGTTTTTCATGTTTAAAACTAGGAAACAGAATGGCTTATATTCTGGGAATTAAAGAAAGTAGAATGGCTGGTATTTATGGGCCAGTCTACTGCACTCTTGTAGCTCAGAAATAGTTGTAAAGAAGCAACACATACTGTGATAGACTGAAATTATCCCTAGGTTTTTCATCTGTCAAACAAGTTGATTCACATCTCATCTGCTTTCTGAATGAGATATGAAAATGAGTCTGCTACTTTACTTATACTGTCAAAGGAGATGATGGACTGAACTGCCTTTAAAGTGACAGTGAACTTTCTACTATCTCTGTCTGAAGAGTGAGTACATAGGGTGTGACTTTATCTGCAGGGAATTAAATCGTATCCCATGTGTAGAGAACAAGGAGATATGTCCAAAAGACTTTCAGAGTTGGTCATTTGGGCCTGAAGCAAAATTTCATTTAACTTTCTGCTCATGTCTGCCTTCCTGAATTTTTCTGATGCAATTGATAGTGGAAGGTTTGTGCTGTCTGACCAACAGCATTCTTTGGGAAGAGATAAGGTCCCAGCACTCCTTGAGCACTTGTTTTAACCAGGAAATTAGATTTCAGCAGCTTGCACAGGGAAGGAAGACAGAGATGTCAATGTGCTCGTGAAGAAGGAAGAGTTAGGAACCAGCTATGAGAAAGACCTGCCTGTTTCATTTACAGAAGTAACTACAAAGCCATCACTACCCAGGATGATACTGAACTTAAGAACGGAAAATGAGGAAAACTCCCATTTCCTTGCCCATGTCAAATCTTCACTCAGTGTTTATTTTTACATATTTTCTTTAATTGTTTAGCTATCAAAGCTTCTGTGAGTTCATCATCCTCCCCAAAATAATCTGTAATGCGATCGAGAAGCAAAGCATCCAAGTCAATTTAACACAAACATGCAACTACCACAGTCTCCCATTTCCATTGCCCTGTGTCTGACGTGTCATCTTTCCTGTCCCTTCAATCTTTTAATCTCTTACGCTTTGCATATTCAGCACTTTGCTCTGCAAACTGGCTCCTGCTCAGGGCAGGGATCTACCTGTCTTCCTAAGATACCACGTTCATACATACTACAGATGAAAATACAAAGAAAACAGTTCTCCCAGCAGTGAATTCACAGTGATAACCTTGTAAGGGTGCCTGTTGGGTGGAAATCTAAACTGATGATGGCAGAGCTGAAAACAATTCTGCTTTGTCTGAATATTTGTAAACCTTTGTGGTGGGGCAGCAGTCTGAGGCAATAGAATATGAAGCACCACAGAGGTTCCTGAACTAAAAGGACCAGAAAATGGTAAATATACAGCCCAGTATTGATCAAGCAGCTTGAGTTGGAATCTGTTCATTAAAAGCATTTGCTTGCTAATGAACCCTATGACAATACTTTCTCCATTCCTCCTGTTGTAGCTGTACAATCAGAAGAAAGCAACAGAGAGCATGAGCTGTGCACTCAGTGAGGACAGCATTCATTTGGGAGACAGCTATTTGGGTAACAGCCTTGTTCCCTGAAATATTTTTGCATTTTTAGCTATTGTTCAGTACAATATGGGGATGTGGACCAAGTTCTGGACTTCCCTTCCTCAAGATATCTTCTTTTATCTTTGCAGTCCCTATTCACATTCCTATTTTTGCCATAAATCCGATATTCTTCCTCAGCTCAGACCTTCATATCCTTGCTTAATGAGTGAAAGAAGTTGTGACTACTGTGATTTGTACAGTATTTAGTGTGGTGAAGGTGATTCAGGTATGTCAGGTGCTTCAAGGGCACAGTCAGAGAAACATTTAAGTTTCAAGATCTCAAACGGCTTCAGCAGGAGATGCGATGAAATATTCAGCTCTGTCAGAATGGATGCAGATCTGAACATGTGAAAGAACAGAGCACTTTGCATCTTGGCAGCCGTAGTCCTAAAGACAAATAGTTATTAAACAGTTGTTTTCTGGGTCACATTGCTGATTTTAGATGCCTAAGTTTTTTTCTTAATCTGAGACAATGTTGTTTCAGAGGTGCTTTAGGCACTTGTGGAGCACATTAGGATGGATGTTTTGAAGTCATGAAAATTGCTTTGAAAAAATATTATTTTGAAAAATGTATAACTATTATTGTGACCTCTCACCCTCCTCCCCATTCCTCAGCCTTTCAAATGTCTAGGCAAACATGCAGTCTTTGCAATGCACCTGAAGGACATCTTTTCAAGTATGCTACAGTAATCTAATATCAATGTGACACAGAGACTGCAAAACTAAAGTGGGGATCCATGGCAATGTCCACATTAAAAAAAAAAAAAAAAGGAAAGAAGAAAGAAGAACTGAATCAAGACTTTCCTATAACCTGCTGCCACATGATTTTCTGGTGAATAATAAGGTATCACAATGTCCCAGGAGAGGACAGACATCCTCAATTAGGACCGTTATGATCCTCAGTACTCACTGAGGTGAAAATAATGCCAACAGTAGCAATCCACTTGGTAACTATGAAGTCATAATTAAACCTGTTGCCATCATGATGGGTCTTGTTTTCATTTTTGCTCCAGATGTAAAGAAAGATGGCTCGGGTCTCCCAGATCAATTCCACATTTCCAGCATTTCTGTTTGCCAGGACATCTGGTCTCACAGTGATCCTTCTGCTGAACAACTACTGCAGATCTGTGGCCCAGATCCATCTTTCAGACTCCAGAATCCCAGCCTCAAAGATTGTAGTCAGGTAAACTCCAGACAAGCAAAATAGTTCATGGGTAGTATACAACATCATGGGAATTGGCTTCTCCTCATAACATGACATTGAAACAAACCTGGCAGATTTTCTGAAGATAGCAAAATTGCAATAGTGGCATTCAGCATGGTGAGGGAGATAAGCAAATGAACAAGTAAACATTCCTCGCCCTGTAATGCTGTCATGTACTTTACAGTTTCCAGGTTAGAAGATTTAATTTACAGTAAGACCTGTCCTGAGGATGTAATTTCAGAAACCTACATTAGCCAACTTTACAATTTCTTTTCCTAAACCCCAAATGATAGCTTTAATCTCCTCATCTTGTTTTTAAAACTGAAAGTTTCTGTCACAAACTGGGCAAAAAAACCTGAAATAAAGTTCACAACCATATCATCAATGGGACAAATCCAGAGTCTTCACTTCTTACTACTGTCACAGTGTTAGCTTTGTCTGAGAAAGGAGGTCTGGTTTGTCCTGTACACTCAAAGATCAGATCACTTGCTCCTTAGGAGGAGATCTCAGTTGCACGATTTTACCTTCTGATACAGACAATAACGCACATGGAACTTACAGGGAGAATGTGAGGTGAAATTTTAGTAACACTTTCAGTTTGCCTTCATTGAAAGTGTGATTTTATAACTGATTTCAATATAAAGGGAACCATAAGCAGGCCAAGCAATTTAAAAAATTATTCCCTATGCAAATGCTCAGATTTAAATAATTATTTACAGAAATGCTGTCAGTGTCACAAGTGCTGCAGGAGTTGCTTTCATATTTCCCCAGAAACAGCTTTTTCTTACATGAGACAAGTTTTGCTGCAACTCTGTTCCCCTATAGGCATAAGAAGAGGCACAGGTTTGTTCAACAAGGTACTCCAGCACACCCAGAAATCACACTGATATCCTTACTTGAACTAGAGACTTCAAGTAACATTTTATCATGTGTTTACATAGTACACTATGGACAACTGATGTTCCTTTGGCTAGAGGAACCTTTAGTTTCATAGG
The DNA here is from genome assembly GCF_034315485.1 of Pezoporus occidentalis. Lineage (NCBI taxonomy): Eukaryota > Metazoa > Chordata > Aves > Psittaciformes > Psittacidae > Pezoporus > Pezoporus occidentalis. Next base: position 975,563 of record NW_026913953.1, read on the forward strand.
ATCATAGAATAGTTAGGGTTGGAAAGGATCTTAAGATCACCTAGTTCCAACGCCCCTGCCATGGGCAGGGTCACCTCACACTAAACCATGTCACTGCCAGGGATGGAGCATTCACAGCTTCCCTGGGCAACCCATTCCAGTGCCTCACCACCCTCACAGTAAAGAGCTTCTTCCTTGTATCTAACTAGACTCTCCCTGTATAAGTTTGAACCCATTACCACTTGTGCTGCCACTACACTCCCTAATGAAGAGTCTTTCCCCAGCATCCTGATAAGCCCCCTTCAGATACTGGAAGGCTACTATGAGGTCTCCACGCAGCCTTGTCATTTCCAGGCTGAACAGCCCCAACTTTCTCAGCTTATCTTCATACGGGAGGTGCTTCAGGCCCCTGATCATCCTCGTGGTCCTCTTCTGGACTTGTTCCAACAGTTCCATGTCCTTTCTATGTTGAGGACACCAGAACTGCACACAATACTCCAAGTGAGGTCTCACAAGACCAGAGTAGAGGGGCAGGATCACCTCCTTTGACCTGCTGGTCACGCTCCTTTTGATGCAGCCCAGGATACAGTTGGCTTTCTGGGCTGCAAGCGCACACTGCTGGCCCGTGTTCATTTTCTCATCAACCAACACCCCCAAGTCCTTCTCCGCAAGGCTACTCTGAATCTCGTCTCTGCCCAACCTGTAGCTGTGCCTGGGATTGCTCCAACCCAGGTGTAAGACCTTGCACTTGGCATGGTTAAACTGCATGAGGTTGGCATCTGCCCATCTCATAAGCGTGTTAAGGTCCCTCTGGATGGCATTCCTTCCCTCCAGCGTATCAACCGAACCACACAGCTTGGTGTCATCAGTAAATTTACTGAGGGCGCACTCAATCCCACTGTCCATGTCAGCAACGAAGATGTTAAACAACACCAGTCCCAACACCAATCCCTGAGGGATGCCACTCATTACTGGTCTCCAGCTGGACATGGAACCATTGACCGCAACTCTTTGCATCCGGCCATCCAGCCAGTTCTTTATCCACCAAATGGTCCATCTATCAAATTGATGTTTTTTTCAGTTTAGAGACAAGTATGTCATGTGGGACAGTGTCAAATGCTTTGCACAAGTCCAGGTACATGACTGCTTTACCCCTGTCCATCAGTTCCATAGCCCCACCATAGAAGGCCACCAAATTGGTCAGGCAGGGTTTCCCCTTAGTGAAGCCATGCTGACTGCCACCAAGCACCTTGTTGATTTTCATGTGCCTTAATATGCCTTCCAGGAGAATCTGCTCCAAGCTTTTGCCAGGCACAGAGGTGAGACTGACTGGTCTGTAGTTCCCTGGGTCTTTCATTTTCCCCTTCTTGAAAATGGGGGTTATATTTCCCTTTTTCCAGTCGTCAGGCACTTCACCTGACTGCCATGATTTTTCAAATATGATGGACAGTGGCTTAGCAACTTCATTCACCAGCTCCTTCAGGACCCATGGATGGATTTCATCAGGTCCCATGGACTTGTGCACGTTTAGGTTCTTAAGTGTGGCATTTCATGACATGGACTCAAGTTGATGCAGAGACTCAAATCCTCATTTATTACCACCAAGCCCTTTTTATCCCCTTGTTCGGTACTTTCCCACCTGCACATACATACAATGTTCAATCTCATTGGCCAATGTGAAACTGTGCAGGTAAATGTCCAATCACAACCCCCACATCCCCTGGCCTCCAACTGAGATTCCTGCCACAACTACATCCTGGCCCATCCTCCCAGTGCTTGCTTGTTTAACTTCCCTGTCCTTCAAGGTTCCAACTCATCGCCCCAGAGCTTGTCAAGCACCAAAGCCTCAGAGCTCATTCCCAAACTCTTTTTCATGCAAATTTTATCACCTTCACTCCCCACACTTAAGATGGTCTCAGACCAGATCCTCTCCTACAGTGGGCCTAAGGTCTTCATTCTCACAGTCCCTGAGTCTGCCTTCCAAGATTTCGGTGGTGTGTTCAGAGCATTTGCCAGCGAAGACTGAGGCAAAGAAGTCATTAAGAACCTCACTCAGCCTTCTCCAAATCCAGGTTAGCCAGTTCTCCCAATAGCTTCTGGAGAGGGTCCACATTGTCCCTAGTCTGTCTTTTATTTGCAATGTAACTATAGAATCCCTTCCTGGTATCTTTCACATCTCTAGCCAAGTTTAATTCTAACTGGGCTTTAGCTTCCGGGACAGCATCCCTGTATTATTCCCAGGCTGCCTGTCCTTGCTTCCACCTTTTTTAAGCCTCTTTTTTCCTTCAGTTTCTTCAGCAGCTTCTTATCCATCCAAGGAGGTCTCCTTGCCCTCCTGCTGCACTTCCTTCTAGTTGGAATGCAACACTTCTGAGCTTGCAGCAGGTGATCCTTGTACATCAACCAACAGTCTTGGGCTCCTCTGCCCTCTAGGGCTATATCTCATGGAACCTTACTAAGCAGGTTCCTGAAGAGTCCAGAGTCTGCTCACAGTTTCACAGCCAAACACTAATTATTATAAATGCACCACTTACTTGCCACTACAAGTATCCTCTGCAGTAGATCTTTGCATGCTCCCATTATGGCTATACAGAAGACATGGAAACACTCTGGTGTTCAAGCACTCATTAATTAAAAAAAGAGATTAAAACAGCAAAGTTATTGCAGAAAATGAAGGAACCACAGACATTTATGTCCAAAATGTTCAATTTAAAAAAACAAGATGACTGTCTCTTCAGTAATGTCATTATGTTAAGTTTATTACCTTCTCTGTCTCTCCAGTAACACTTTCCCTATAACGATAGATCTCAAACTACTCACATTACAATGATGATATAATTTGTATTTAGCCATAGGGTAAGCACAGTTTCCTTTATGAATTGCATACTTATGTTCATACAGTAAACTTTTTCTTTGAAAGCCTTGTATACCTACAGTTCAAGGACATTCTGAAAAGGTAAGCCAAATTGTCTTAAATAATTAAATCTCTTATTTAAAACCTCTTCTATAAGTGGAAATAAAGATACCTAATGATCAGGTAATAATGGCTATGCTGGCTTAACATGGGAAAGAAAGACTTGGAAGTGTGAGCATGCATCCTGGAAGCACTGCATTCATCGAGGAAACCTTCACCTGATTATCATGCTTTGATAATATTAGATTTTATTTTAAAGCATTTACTGTTCAATTAGCATTTATTTATTTATTTGTTTAAAGACCAGAATCCTAAAACTGTAAACTACCTGTAATTAGCTGGTACCGTCAAACAGAATAGCTCACTCCCTTAGGAGCTATTAGTTACAATGGGCTTCTGACAGTGAGATGTACAGACAACATTTAACTGCCCCTACAGCTCCTGATCTGAAAAAACATATAAACATCAAAACAGATAATGCTACCTTATAATCTCAAAAGGCCAAGCTCCACCCCAGCGTCCCATCCTCTGCTTTTAACCCTAAAGATCAGAAATCTGCATTTTCTTCACATAACTGGAAAGTATAAAATATAGCTGATATTTATAGTGAGAAGTGAATACAGAAACCGTAGGCACAAATAACACAGCATGAAAGTAAACACAAGATTTATAGTACTGAACATATAGCTGATTTTTGCAATGATCATGTGTACAAAATCTCCTCTATAAAACCAGTAACTCACAAAAACTGTAGTCTAACACAACAAGATGTAAGGAAGTTTCAGGCACAGAATCCCAATTAAATGTGATATGGAAAACAGGGACTGCTTAGATCTGATAGATCTGATATACACGTTGCCATAGGAGCTTCTTTGTGCTTTAGAAAACTCCTTCGAGTCTAGTGCCAAGAGAAGATGGGGAGAGCAGGACTGTTCCTCCCCAGAGGATGAGCTCAAGGACAAACCTGGAGCAAAACCAAACTTGCCCAGAGTGGCTCACATCCAAGTGCTGCTTCTCCGCTCATGCTGAGCCCCTAAATTGCCAGGTGCTGACCCCAGGGCTGATGGAGACTGCATACAGCAGAGGTGATGACAGAAGAACTATTGATGCCTTTAGTCCCCAGCTGAGAGCATTGCACTTAAGGAATACTGCAGATGCTTTCCTAAGATAGCAAATTGCTATAGAGGTCAATATCAAGCTAAACAATACTAAAGAGCTGAGACATTTCTCTATTTAATGTAAAACCCAAGTGGTTTGTTGACTGCTTTTTATGTAATGACAAGTTAAGCACAGCCATGTATGGTTCTGGATGAGCAAATCTCTAATTCAGACCATTGAGAAAGTATCACAGTATCACAGTATGCTAGAGATTGGAAGGGACCTCGAAAGATCATCTAGTCCAATCCCCCTGCCGGAGCAGGAACACCTAGATAATGTTACACAGGAATGTGTCCAGGCGGGTTTTGAATGTCTCCAGAGATGGAGACTCCACAACTTCCCTGGGCAGCCTGTTCCAGTGTTCTGTCACCCTCACTGAGAAGAAGTTTCTTCTCAAGTTTAAGTGGAACCTCTTGTGTTCCAGTTTGTACCCATTACCCCTTGTCCTATCATTGTTTGCCACTGAGTGGAGCCTGGCTCCATCCTCGTGACACTCCCCTTTTATATATTTATAGACACTAATAAGGTCACCCCTCAGTCTCCTCTTCTCCAAACTATAGAGACCCAGCTCCCTCAGTCTTTCCTCATAAGGGAGATGCTCCACTCCCTTAATCATCTTAGTTGCCCTGCGCTGGACTCTCTCCAGCAGGTCCCTGACCTTCTTGAATTGAGGGGCCCAGAACTGGACACAATATTCCAGATGGGGTCTCACCAGGGCAGAGTAGAGGGGAAGGAAGACCTCCCTCGACCTACTAACCACCCCCCTTCTAATACACCCCAGGATGCCATTGGCCTTCTTGGCCACAAGGGCACAGTGTTGGCTCATGGTCATCCTGTCGTCCACTAGGACCCCCAGGTCCCTCTCCCCTACACTGCTCTCTAACAGGTCGTTTCCCAACCTATACTGGAACCTGGGGTTGTTCCTGCCCAGATGCAGGACTCTACACTTTCCCTTGTTATATTTCATCAAGTTATTCCCTGCCCAACTCTCCAGCCTGTCCAGGTCTCGCTGGATGGCAGCACAGCCTTCTGGCGTGTCAGCCACTCCTCCCAGCTTAGTGTCATCAGCAAACTTGCTGATAGTACACTCAATTCCCTCATCTAAATCATTGATGAATATGTTAAATAATACTGGTCCCAGTACTGACCCTTGAGGCACTCCACTAGAGGCAGGCCCCCAACTAGACTCCACCCCATAGACTACAACTTTCTGGCTTCTCTCCTTCAGCCAGTTCGCAGTCCACCTCACTACCTGATCATCCAGTCCACACTTCCTCAATTTAGCTGTGGGGATGCTGTGGGAGACTGTGTCAAATGCTTTGCTGAAGTCAAGGTAGACCACATCCACCGCTCTGCCATCATCCATCCACCGTGTTATTTCCTCGTAAAAGGCTATGATATTGGTCAAGCATGACTTCCCCTTGGTGAAGCCATGTTGACTGCCCCTCATAACCCTCTTATCCTTGATATGCCTTAAGATGGCACCAAGGATAAGGTGCTCCATCACTTTCCCAGGGATGGAGGTGAGGCTGACCGGTCCATAGTTACCCCGGTCCTCCTTCTTGCCCTTTTTGAAGACCGGGGTGACATTTGCTTTCCTCCGGTCCTCAGGCACCTCTCCCGTTTCCCAAGACTTGGTAAAGATGATGGAGAGCGGTCTAGCAATGACTTCCGCCAGTTCCCTCAGCACCCGCGGGTGCATCCCATCTGGACCCATGGATTTATGGATGTCCAGATTGCTCAACTGGTCTCTAACCCATTCCTCATCGACTAAGGCAAACCGCTCCGTTGACCTGACTTCATCTAAGGTCTCAGGGGTACAGGGCTCTTCAGGACTGCCTGCAGCAGAGTAGACAGAGACAAAGAAGGCATTCAGTAACTCTGCCATCTCTGTATCTTCTGTCACCAGGGCACCCATCCCGTTCATCAGTGGGACTACATTGCCTCTGGTGTTAGTTTTATCTGCCATGTATTTGAAAAAGCTCTTTCTGCTGTCCTTGACCCCTCTCACCAGATTTAATTCTAAGGAGGCCTTAGTCATCCTAGCTGCCTTCCTACATCCTCTAGCAGCAGCCTTATATTCCTCCCAAGTGGCCAGCCCCTCCTTCCATGACCTGTAAACTCTCCTCTTCTACTTCAGCATACCCAGCAATTCCCTATTTAGCTACACAGGTTTCCTGGCCCTCTTCCTTGACTTCCTACGCGTCAGGATGATCTTGAGCTCAGAAAAAGCAATCCTTGAATGTCAACCAACTATCTTGGGCCCCTTTACCTTCAAGCAGCCTTGCCCATGGGATTTCCCCTAGCAATTGCTTGAAAAGGCCAAAGTTTGCCCTGCTAAAGTCCAGGGTTGCAATTCTACTTGCTATTCTACTGGTCCTACCACACAAGATCCTGAATTCCACCATCTCGTGGTTGCTGCAACCATGGCAGCCCCCAGCCTTTACTGCTTCAACCAGACCCTCCTTGTTAGTGAAGATGAGATCCAGCAGCACTCCTCTCCTGGTTGGCTCATCCACCATTTGCATGAGGAAGTTATCATCCATACACTGAAGAAACCTCCTTAGACTGTGGCTGGGTTGCTGAGTAGTCCTTCCAGCAAACAGTAGTTAAGTTCCAGCAAAGTAGTTAAGTTCTACCAAAAATAACATTTGGCAAAGCATGCCAGATGACTTAGAAAGCAAATACTGTCACTAGGGCCATGTCTTTTTTTTTTCAAATGAAATATATATTAATGAGGAAAAATGGGCTGGAGGTTTTGTTAAAAGAACAGTTCAAACAATAGAAATTTTCATTTGTTTGTAGTTAACAGGTCAGGGTCTTACACATGTCGAAGTGGAGAAGGCTTATCTCTTACAATTAAGGTCAAATGCATGTGCAGCTTTACTCATGCTTCCTGATTCCTGAAGATAAGTTCATGTGTCCACATGGGAAATCAAATCACTAAGCCATTAGCTGTACTTTGATTAGAACCAGAACTTGCAAAATATGGATACTTTCCAATGTATCTTTTAATTTCGATGTAACAAAACATATAGCAATATTTTAAGTACATTTTTTTATAGCTGAGTACAACAATATTTAATTCCATGAATAATTAAAGGATCCAGTTATGCTGACCACACTATTCCAGGCAATGAAAATCATATGACAGCATGAAGGTGTGATGTAAATAGGTACACCAATAAGAAAAACTGGGACACATAAATGTAAGATTAAGAACTAAGGTAGAGAGAGTTTTCAGTAATAGCGAGGGCCTCCAATAGAAACCAAGAGTAAAATTGTTGGTTTTGAACTCTTACCTGCAAGGGTTGAGGGGAATAAAATGGCACTTTATGTACCAGATAAAAAAACATTGTACAGGCCTATAAAGTCACAAAAGGCTGTGGCCTTGTAAGAGATTCTAATCAATGTAGAGTGCATTATCAATCAAGAAAAGCAGGTTGTGTACTAAATATTCCCCCCCCCCCCCCGGGTAAACTCATTTTCATAATGATGTGTCTATTTTAGACACTCAATATTTCTGGTATGTAATACAAAATTCTACTTTCTACTCAGGCTTTGGATAAGACTCCTGAAGGAATTTGTTTGTGAAGAGAAAAATCAGGTTCTGAAAAGATTAACATAATTTAGCAATCTTTGAGCTGATAACCCCCCCAACCTCAATCAATTATTAGTACTCTTCCTGCAAATGGAGCTGAAAAATCCCTTTACGTGACCACTAGTACACTTTTGTGGGGCCAATGAAAACCTCCATATCAGACTTCATCTACCATGGCACAGAAGCATGCAGTTTCCAGATAAATAGCTCACAGTAGGTGGTAAATAACTGATTACTTGTTTCATCATGGTACTACTTGCAAATGTGAAACTCAGTAATGTACTTCTCCAGTATTTTGAATAAAGCTATCTAAGATTATATACTACAACATAATATGGACATCATTACTGCTTCTAATTTTCACCTTCAGGAAGGGGTGTACCGATTTACTGGAATATATAATGCTTCAGAGGAGTTTAATCCAACTTGTAACAATATCTAAAAGTAATTTTACTTGGTTGTCAAAGTACTGCTTCAGAAACTGTTCTTCACTGTGATTCAGCTGTTCTTTCTTCCCCTCTTGATTCACAAAAGCAGAAAAGGTTAATGATGGCAACTCTGGTAAATGATAATTTTCCTTTTCTTAAAGTAGTAGCTATGAAAATGATTCAGATGCAGTTACTGTCTCTGTTCTGAGCCCTGTGTGCAGAACAGTTTCTAGATTTTGTCTCACAAAAAGTCGGCACGAAATAACTAAGCAGTTCTGGGGGCAGGGACTGGACTTCCCCTACTGCCTGTTGGCCACTAGCTATTAAACTTCATGCACTGTCATAGTCAATGAACCATAATGAGCAAGAAGTGGAGTGAGTCTCTGAAAAAGGTTAGCAGATAACAGGGGAGGTAGACAAGTGTGTCTTAGAGCTATCTCAAGCTAAACAAAAATCAAAGCTAAACTCTCCTAATTCCTAGGCAAAAAGCCTCATCAGTGTGTGATAGAAAGGTAGACAGTGACCCCTTGCCTGGTGTTTGTATTTTTAAGAAAGATAGGGACAAATTAATGTTCTGAAATACCTTTCCCAGGCTTTTCACACTGGGGACATTCAAGTAGACAGAAGTGCCATATCTCCAGAGCAGCAGGAGAAAGCAAGAGGACCTCTTCCATGCAATGGGCTTTCCAGATCTCATTCAGCACCTCTCCTTCCATAGCAACTGGGTGTCTTACAGGACACATATTGTTACTCACTGCAGAGTTTAGCTTTTAGGATCTGACGTCCACCATTGGTTACACTTAGAATCATAGATGCATAGAATCAACTAGGTTGGAAAAGACCTTTAAGACCATCAAGTTCAACCATTACCACAGGACGCCACTAGTGACTGGCTGGCAACTAGGTGTGGTACCATTTACCACCACTCTTTGGGCTTGGCCATCCAGTCAGCTTCCAACCCAGTGAAGAATACACCCATCCAGGCCATGAGCAGCCAATTTCTCCAAGAGAACGCTGTGGGAGACTGTGTCAAATGCTTTACTAAAGTCCAAATAGACACTGTCCCCAGCCTTTCCCTCATCAACCAGGCAGGCCACCTTATCATAGAAAGAGATCAGACTGGTCAAGCAGGACCTGCCTTTCACAAGCCCATGCTGACTGGGCCTGATCCCTCTGTTTTCTCACATGTGCTTTATGATCTCAATTAGGATCGTCTGAAGTCAGGCTGACAGTCCTGTGGTTTCCAAGGTCTGCCTTCCTCTCCCTTTATAGAGAGGCATCATGTTGGCCAACCTCCAACCCTCAGGGGCCTTCCCACTAGATGAGGACTGCTGATAAATGATGGAGATTGGCTTAGCAAGCAAACTTCTCATGGCTCTCAGCAAAACACAGCTTGCATTCTGCAGGACCTCAGTGATAATGAGAATTAGACTGCATTCATGGTACAAGGACCCTCAAAGAAAACTTATTTATGCTCACCTGGGAAACTGCAAACACTATTCACTCCAGTATTACTGCAGACTTGATGTTACAGAGGCAGAATAATAGACACTTAAAAGGTGAAAAAGTTTATTAGCGTAGAGGTCCACATGGGAGAAGAATTGAGCTGAATCATCTTTTGACCTGTGATATTCTAGTAATGCTTTATGATCTAAAAATTTTTCTATTTATACAAGTTTATATAAGTTTATACTGTGGCCTTACAGTGTATTTTGTGCTCAGACTGGTCAGGGTTTGGGGCATTTTTTTTTTTTTTTTTACTTTCTGCAGCGGCCAGGTGAAGGGGAGCAGACACCGATGCGATGTACATTTGCAAAAAGCTCCGTTTATTGCTTACAAGGCTGCTATTAATATACTGCTTTGAGCTCCCTTACACGCGATCACGCACTACTTGATTGGCTGCCCCGCTTCGTCCATGAGGTGTCCACGCGCCGCTATTCTTTTTATGATTGGGCCTAGGTGTTTGTGTTAGCTTGGCATTATATCTTGCTTTGCGGTTACTGTTATCCTGTTGCTGCATTCCTAACTCGGGGTTATAAGTTCATATTCTCACAGCTTGCTGTAGACCTGTCCGACTGTCCATGCTCGACCCCCAACATCTCCCCCTCTTTTTTCAAATAAGACATTAGTTATTTGTTGTACACGCTGCATGATACATTGCAAGATACAGGGAATAATCATTAAGCATAAAAATGTAAATACAAATATCATTAAAACACCCTTGATAATATCTTTGATCCATCCCGTAATTCCCCAGCCACTCAGCCATGTATCCAAACCCCAATCATTAACAGCTAATTTCATAGTTAAGTCATCTAACCTTTTTATCCCTTTATGAATTGATTCTGAGTGATTAGACAGATTCATACAACACATTCCATCAAAATCTTCACATCCATGTCCCTGTTCCAACAACAAAAGGTTCTGCAGTGTTGCATGTCTTACAGAGTCAACATTAAAACAAATCAGGAATTGCCTTCGATGTAGAATTGTCTGCTTAGCAACTCAGCAACCCAGTCTGCTTAGTTGAGCCAAGGCCCAGGCTGAAGCACTTACAGTGATTTGGCATATTATGATTGGATACATGTTTTGAAGACCCTTAGTGACTAACATATAATTGGTTACACACAGGTGTGAGAACTCAACCTTGAAAGCTTGCCAACAGTCCACAGTTCTCATTAACTTGGTGAATTCCAGCCTCTTATCTTGCTTGCTTAAGCTTCTTCAGGCCTCTCATGGCCTTGCTGTATCTTTCAGGACTGTTCAAAGTTTATGTACCAATTATGCATTCTCTTGTGAGAACACTGTCTCCACATCTTCCCCCTTTTGTTTTATCCAGTAACAAGTCGCTACTACAGCAAGGCACACACAAATTTACATTAGCAGAGTAACTATTACAGGGTGCAGCAGCATGTTGAAGATGCTGATGGCAGTGAAGGACTAGCCAAAGAAATTTCTTACCAGTGGAATTCTCCCCCCCTCTTAATTTGTTCCATCACCTGCTTTATAACACTACCATTGTATTAAAATTTTTCTAGCTTTTGCCTTAGCATTTTCTAGCAGCTACTGCAAATTTCCATACTCTAACATCTCTTTTACAAGTGACAAATCTATACAATACAAGGTGCAGTTTCTTATTAGCAACTAGCTAGTAAATACAGGTGGTTTTATACACAAAATCACAACCTCTAATAATAGCTACTTTACAAGCACACATATTCAGGATGTTACTTTTCAGTTGTCCCCAAGTGATGTTTTGCAGTTATTTGTTCTTTCTCTTCCTCTATCTCATTCTGCTTGGGGTAATCACAGTCAGCTCCTGTAGCTGAGGCATCAGGTTTATCCATTCGTCTGTCCAGCTCATGGCAGGGCTTCACAAACTTTGCAGACAGTCGCCACGGACCTGTAGGCAGGAGGGCACAAATATACCCCCTCCCCCAGGTTATCAGTTCTTCACAAGTAGACAGGTTAAAGTTAAATGCAACATCATCACTCTCTCCCCCTTTTTTTTTTTTTTTTTTTTTTTTTGAGTCCCTGCAAAAGCCATCATTACTCCCACTACAGTCCCACGTACAGAACAAAGCACAAGGACCCTGTGGAGACTAACAACAAACCAGCTCCGAGAAGCATCATTGCAGTGCGAGGTGGCAGGCTCAACCTTAGCGGGCGTCCCCGCAGAGGCTCTGCCTCCCCCACATTGTATGAGGCTTGGGCTTTTAAACTGACCAAAATGCACACTCATTCCAACACAGGTGGCCAGCCTGTGCTGGAAGAAGTGGCCAGCAGTATCTACAGAGGTCTCCAAGGGTTGACAGAAACCTGGACATACTTATATTTACCAACTTCTAGTACATGAGTATCACAGAGAAACTGTATGGGCTCCCCCTGTCAATTGCAAGAAAAAATCATAACATATACAGCTTGAGTATAAGAGGATTTTAACACATACGTGGTCACTGTTTGTCAGGCCTCCTTAACTATTTTGAGATCAAGAGCTTCCCACTCTTTAGCCCCCTGCTGTGTAGTAAACACAGGATATGCAGGAATGCCCACTGCAGAAAATTCCCCAGTAATGATCACATCTTTGGTTACCCATTGTTACAACTGAGCGTCTCCAGGGCCAGTAAGTCTGAGCAGACCGACCCGGGAGACGAAGTCAGGGTCTGGAAGCAGAGGATATAAATCTGGCTCGGATTCAGGGGATTCGGGGGCTGATCCTGCGCCGAACTCGGGGTCTCCGTTGCTCGCAGCTGTGTCTTTCTTATCAGATGTATCTCGTTCGGTATGTGGCCATCTGCAGACCTGGCTCCTCCGTGACTGAGTTAAAAGTTTTTTCACTCTAGGGCGTAGTGGGTTGGAGAGGCTCGCGGCTCCTTTAAATCTCCCGCTCGCGCATGATCCCTATTTTTTACTGCGTGCTTCACAGTGGCGCCGCAATCGATCCGGCGCCGAGGCACCGCCCGCTTTCTTTCGGATTTCTCGACATTTATCATGCGTATACCTTCTAATATACTTTCTCTGTCCTTTTCAAAGTCCCTACTTTCGGAACTGGGGTGGTGGGGGAGCAGGGGGTTACACCTCCTCCGCGGCACCTTCTGATGGAGGGGGAGAAAAGGAAGGGGGGGGGGGAACCCTGTGCTCCCGCGAGTTGGTGGGGGGAACGGGTTGTAATCTTCCCCCGGTTTCAACCGACCGGGGACGTCTGTTCCTAGTTTCTCCGTTGCTACCGCGGCAGTTTTCTTTTCTGCCTTGTATCTTTTTATACAGTTCATTACTTCCCTCCGTGGTTTACCGAGTTTCTTTACCTTTTTATAATCATTAAGCACTGAGTCAAATCGTTCATCACCAAACTTTCGCCACTCACTCTTCTCAAATATTGTATTAGGATCTGCAAAAAAAATCTCTTAGCCTTCCCTACAGGCAGTAGACCTGCTAGCTGCTTTAGAGTCTCAGGCTCAATTCCCCGCTTTTACAAAAAGCACTGTAAAAAGTTCAGGGCTCAGTTCCCCGCTTTTATAAAAAGCACTGTAATAAGTCCAGGGCTACCTCTCGGTCCATTTTCATGGCCAGCCTTTTCCGGATCGTCTTCTTCTGGGTCGTCCTGTAACCTCGGTCTCCGGATCGGCCTCCCGACGCAGCAGTGTCTGGTTCACCCCAGCGGCGGATTTTTTCTTTTTCGGTTAATCCAAGCACCCGGGTCCGTCACGCCACCGCAGCAGCATTGCCCGCGCTTCCCGGCCGCTGCCGCCGGCGCCGCTCACTCGCCGTTCCGGGTCCCCGTCGACCGGGGCCCTGAAGAACCCCACTCGATTAAATCCGAGCCCTTTAAGTCTGAGTTTTTCATGCTCCCACTCAACGCATCCTGCAATGCAGCCGCAATTTCTGCATCTGCATGCGCCTGGTCGATCATGAGCTTAACGGAGCAATAAGTGCGTGCTAGCTTCTTTGCCCCCTTGTGCCCCGTCTGAACGCTCTCCCATAATTCTTCCCCTATTTTGCGCCATTGATCCTTCGAAAATAACTGTCCTGTAGACTCTAGCAACCCCCTTCGCCTGCGCCAAAAAAGAAAGTCCACAAGCTCCTGCCGGGGTATCGAATACCCTGTCTTCTTTGCTACGCTTAACAGTTCCTCTATCGTAGCCTTTTTTATCGCTGATACAGCGGAACCCATCCCGAACCAGACCGCAGTCTGCCTGACTCACCGGTCAGCCGTGGCCACGTAACTCAGCTTGTTTGCCTGCTTCTCTCGAGCAGCCGGGATCTTCACCTTCTCTCGTCCGCTTCTCCTCTGCTGGTATCACGTCGGGGTCACCAGAATGCAGCGGCCAGGTGAAGGGGAGCAGACACCGATGCGATGTACATTTGCAAAAAGCTCCGTTTATTGCTTACAAGGCTGCTATTAATATACTGCTTTGAGCTCCCTTACACGCGATCACGCACTACTTGATTGGCTGCCCCGCTTCGTCCATGAGGTGTCCACGCGCCGCTATTCTTTTTATGATTGGGCCTAGGTGTTTGTGTTAGCTTGGCATTATATCTTGCTTTGCGGTTACTGTTATCCTGTTGCTGCATTCCTAACTCGGGGTTATAAGTTCATATTCTCACAGCTTGCTGTAGACCTGTCCGACTGTCCATGCTCGACCCCCAACAACTTTCATCCTTCTGTGTATTTGCAGCAAAGAATCAAGAAATAAGCAGGAAAAAATAAAATCAAAGATCTTCACAATTATAAGGTCTATAAATGTACTTATGACACAGGTGTCAGTCAAGATTGTGTGTGACCTACCACATATTCATCTGTTTTGTCCAGCTGGTTGAAACCTTTTTCCAGTCAAATCCAGTGTAGCTGAAAGGTACCAAATTAAAGCAGTAGGGACTTTTAATTATCTGTAGGAGCTACCATATGAATAACTGCAGTATGTATCTTTTCCATGCTGCCTATTCTTATCTGCCAACAAGTTAAGCATACAAAGGGGAGAATATCTGAGGAGAGACAATATACAGAAGAGCAGAATCTCACTAGGTATAAATCTGTACCACTCCTGTTAAACTGAAGAAAGTTTTAAACTCATTTTGATGAAAAGTACTAATAAAATACAAAAATAATTTGAAATTTTGGGGGTTTAGAATATGCTCTTAAAAATTCAGCCATTGTTCTGTTGATGGCTATTCTGTCTGAATAGATTTCTCCTTTGGCCTCAGAATCAGAGACAAAGAAGAAAGAGAACAAATTACCTTTCCATCTAACAGCTCCTAGAGAGGTGTTGAAACAGGAAACTACCTAAATAAGGAAATGAGCTGCAGCTTTTCTTTGCCTTTATTAGACACAAAATTTGGATGAATTCAGGCCTGACAGGAAATATAAGTTTATTGCACATGAGATAAAGAGTTTGAGCTCTTTGTCTAAAAACTGAAGAATCTCCAGATGAGGTCAGCTCCCTGACAATATAGAAGTACTTACCACACTGGAAAGAGAAATAACAGCAGAGACAAAGAAGAACATACAGGGGATTGCTGAGAGATACCTTAATTTATCATTCTGTAAACATGTTATAACTAGAAGGGAAAAAAAAGGTGGACAACAAAATAAATGCCATGAGACTTAGTTCTAGGATATGCCAAGTGTCTGCATATCAATTCCCAGTGCGTTTCACCATCAGTCGTATAGTAATCTCCCAGTATTTCTTTGTCCTCTGGTATCCTCCAAAAGGCTCAAATGAAAATATATTGTTATTACAGATTGCCTACGTCAGATGAACAGTCTGTCCTAATTAGTGCCCAAATTCTGTGCAAAAGAAATGCAGAGCAGTCTTAAGTATAACTGCTTTATCAAGAGATCTATGTTTCCGTTTCTTAAAATGTAATGACCTTCCAGGTCAGTGCTCTCAGAAAAGCATGACATACTCTTGTTTTAAATCTTCTACCTGGTAATTTCATCAGGTTTCCCCTGCAACTTCAATGTGAGTATGAAACTTTCACTCACTTCTCATTTTTCTCCTGTCACTTATGATTATGTAGGCCTATATCCCCACCATTTTTCTGTGACTTAAAAGCATCCTTTTCCAATCTGAATATGCAGTATTCAAAATACAGGAAGAGAGCTATAGAGTAATGAAGAAATATAATG
This sequence comes from Pezoporus occidentalis, assembly GCF_034315485.1. Classification (NCBI taxonomy): domain Eukaryota; kingdom Metazoa; phylum Chordata; class Aves; order Psittaciformes; family Psittacidae; genus Pezoporus; species Pezoporus occidentalis. Next base: position 991,270 of record NW_026913953.1, read on the forward strand.
TATCATAGAATAATGATATATTCTGTTTTGTTCTCTTACTCCCTTCCCAATCATTCCCATCTTTCTAGTTGCCTTTTCAGCTGCTGTTGAGTATTTAAGACATTTTGTGTCAAACTTTTTGATGCACTACTTGGAGTACTGTGTTCAGCTCAGGGGCCAACAGCACAAAAGGGACTTGGATCTGACGGAGCGAGTCCAGAGGAGGGCCACAAAGATGATCAGAGCGCTGGAGCACCTCTCCTATGAAAACTGGCCAAGTTAGGCTTGTTCAGCCTGGAGAAGGCTCTGGGGAGACCTTCTAGCAGCTTCCAGTACCTAAAGGGAGCCTACAACAAACCTAAGGAGTAACTTTTTACAAGGGCATGTAGGGATGTGGCAAAGGGTGATGGTTTTAAACTGAAGGAGGGTAGATTTGGACTAGGTATAAGAATGAAATTCTTTAGTGTGAGGGTGGTGAGGCATTAGAATAGCTCAGAGAAGTTCTGAATACCACGTTCTTAGCAGCATTCAAGGCCAGGCTGGATGGGGCTTGCAGCAACCTGGTCTAGTGGAAGGTGTCCCTGGCCATGGCAGGGGGTTGAAACTGGATGAGCTTTAAAGTCCCTTCCTACCCAAACCATTCTGTAATTCTTTCTTAATTTTCTACGGCTGTACAGATATAGTTACCTCCATCCTTAGTCTCATCACTCACACTTTTCACACTAAGTTATCCGGTTTGGTTGATACACTGGAGGGAAAGGGTGCCATTCAGAGGGACCTTAACACACTCATGAAGTTTAATCAAGCCAAGTGCAAGGTCCTATACTTGGGTCGGGACAATCCCAGGCACACCTACAGGTTGGGTGGAGAAGTGATTCAGGGCAGCCCTTAGAAGGACTTGGGGGTGTTGGCTGATGAGAAACTGAACATGAGCCAGCTTCAGTGTTTTATTAAAAAAAAAAAAAAGAAAAAATCTCTGTATCCTCCACAAACATTATCATATTGCTGTTCACTTCTTTCTGGAGACAGTTTATGAATTTGTTGAGCAGCGCTGCTCTTAACACAGATACTAGTGGAAGGCATGGGGAATATCTCTCAAGTGACCTGACCATTACTCAACCCACATAAGTCATGGTTGACCAGATCACCCACATCATTGACCCTTAGAACTCAAATATATGACTGAAAGACATGGCCTCCATTTATAAAATGTATGACGAGTCCTTAAGTCCTTCCCCATATCTCATGCTTATTCATATATGTGCTGCTAGAATAGCAGTTATGACCCGTACATGGGGTAAATAAACAAAAATTTAGACTCACAGCACTTAAAAAAAAACAAAAACCCAAAAACAATAAAACAAAAAAACAAAAAAGAAAACCACACCAAACCTTGTTGCATAATGTCCTGGGTTCAGCAGTAGCAGTCATGTTTCTCCTTCGTGGTAGCTGGTGCAGTGCTGTGTTTTGACTTCCAGCCTGGGAACAGTGTTGGTGAAGCCGATGTTTTTGGTTGTTGCTAAGTGATGTTTACCCTGACCAAGGACTCTGTGAGGCTCATGCTCTGCAGGGAGGAGGGGAAGCTGGGAGGAAGCAGACAGGGCGCCTGACCCAGGCTAGCCAAAGAGGTATTCCATGCCACAGCACGTCATGCCCGGGGTGGAGGGTAACTGGGAGTTACCCGGAAGGACACGGGCTTCCGGGTGGGACTCATTTCTTGGCCGGTGGTATTGTATTCTCTTCCCTTGTTATTTTCTCTTATCATTGTTGTCATTGGTAGTAGCGGTGTGATTTGTGTTGTACATTGGTTGCTGGACTGTTCTTGTCTCAACCCGTAGGAGTTGCACTCTTTCGATCCTCCCCATTCTCCTCAGGTGCTCAACATGTGAAGGAGATATCCTTTTACCCTCCCAGTCCTCCCCCCAGACCATTTACATTTGAGAGTTTTGAAGTTTTTGAATGGTATTTTAATGCTGTTGAGACTTGTTTGCTGATCATGATGGAAATCACCATGCTAGCACACATACAGAGTGTGTTTTGCCCACGACTGATTTCAAGAGTTAAGCAGAGTCAGGTTTGGGTCTTGTCCGGGGTCAAACGACGATGTAGGAGGACCAAGAGATTTTCCCTGAGGCTGGACAGCCATGAGTGGCAGGGTGTGTGGGATAGTATGGGCAAGTATCTAGGTCAGTGGGACCCTCCAGTACTTTGGAATTTCACTACCGAACAACTGCAAAATCCAGAAGAATTAGTAAAACACTTAAATGAGGTGTGTGGTTATTCTGGCCATACCAGAGATGGACAAATCATGGCAACATGCTGGGGCTTGGCCTATGCTTACAGGGCCTTGTTCAACACTATGCAGCACCTTCAAAAGGAAAAGAATGTCGGCGGATATGAGGGCAAAGCAACAGTCAGCGCAGCTACTCCAGCTCCAGGCACAGCAGCTTCACCACCCCCAGCGACAAGTACAGCAGCTACTCAAACTTTGGCTGCAATGAACAGTGCAGCTACCCCAGAGGCAAGTACAGCAGCTGCTCAAACTCCGACTGCAACAGACAGCGCGGTTACCCCAGCTCCAAGCACGGTAGCTACACCACCCCCAGCAACAAGTACAGTCGCTGCTCAAAACACAGTGATAATCACTGCAGCCAAACCAGAGGACCAATTCGTACCAATATCGGTTGCCCCTGTACGCAAGAGAACAAGCAAAAAAGAGGCAAGAAGGGTGAAGCAAGATGAAGAAACAATGTATTCACCACCCGGTCCAGCATCTGATCAGGAGTCATCATCACATGACGAAGAAGAAGAAGAGGTGACTTCTCGACCTCGGACCTCAACCGAGCCACGGAATATGCAAAAAGACTTTACCCGTCAACCAGGGGAGCACATCATCACCTGGTTACTCCGATGCTGGGACAATTTGGCCGATGGTCACGAACTAGAATGTACAGAAGCCAAGCAGCTGGGATCACTTGCTAGAGAAGGGGGAACTGACAAAGCAATTGCAAGAGAGAAAAAGTCCCTCAGTCTTTGGAGGCGGCTCTTGGCAGCTGTGAAAGAAAGGTTTCCATACAGGGATGATGTTATGAGTTGTTCGGCCAAGTGGACTACTATAGACAAAAGTATCCAGTCTCTGAGGGAATCATGATCTATCACATCAAGCCGAATAATGGGGATACACCCATAGATCCGGATGAAGTTGAATGTGCATGACCCATGTGGCGAAAGCTTACACGGAATGCACCGTCATCATATGCCCATCCATTGGCGACAGTAACCTGGAATGACATAGTACCACTAACAGTGGATGAAACGGTTCATAAACTCTGAGAGTTCGAAGACAATCTCACACCTTCCATCATCTCAGCTGTTGAAAAACTGTCACAGGACCTCAAACAATTTAGGGACGATCTATCTGATTTATCCAGCTCCTCACGTGTACCAACACACGTCTCAGCTATTAACAAAAGGCGTCCTATTGTTCAAGAGAGGAGATACAGGAGGTGTACGCCACGGGGTACCCTATGGTTTTACCTGCGGGATCACAGAGAAGACATGACAAAGTGGGATGGAAAACCTACTTCAGCTTTGGAGGAACGGGTGAGTGAATTGAAGAGGGGAGCAAGGGCCAAGACTGATCGTCCCATGAGAGCTATGGCTTCAGTCTCTGGTGAGCAGTTTCCCAGATGGAGTGGAAGAGCTGATTTTACTCCAGCTCCTGTGATAACAAAGAATAATCCCTTTTACCACGACTTAAGTGTCCAACGCTGTGATGACCATTAGAGGGGCCCTGCCTCCAGCCAGGTGGAGGTAGGGGACAATCGGATTTACTGGACTGTGTGGGTCAGATAGCCTGGCACATCAGTCCCACAGAAGTATAAGGCTCTAGTAGATATCAGTGCACAGTGTACCCTAATGCCATCAAGCTGTCAAGGGGTGGAACCCATCTGTATTTCTGGAGTGACAGGAGGATCCCAAGAGTTGACTGTGCTGGAGGCTGAAATCAGCCTGACTGGGAGGGAATGGCAAAAGCACCCCATTGTGACTGGTCCAGAGGCTCCATGCATCCTCGGCATAGCCTACTTCACAAGAGGGTACTTCAAAGACCCAAAAGGGTACCGGTGGGCTTTTGGTATTGCTGCTTTGGAGACTGAGGAAATTGAGCAGATGTCTGCCTTGCCTGGTCTCTCAGAAGATCCTTCTGCTGTGGGGTTGCAGAAAGTCGAAGAACAAGTGCCAATTGCGACCACAACAGTGCACTGGCGGCAATACTGCACCAACCGAGACTCCCTGGTTCCCATCCATAAGCTGATCTGTAGACTGGAGAGTCAGGGAGTGATCAGCAGGACCCGCTAGCCCTTTAATAGCCCCATATGGCCAGTGCAAAAGTCTAATGGAGAATGGAGACTAACAGTAGACTATCGTGGCCTGAATGAAGTCACACCACCACTAAGTGCTGCCGTACCAGACATGTTAGAACTTCAGTATGAACTAGAGTCAAAGGCAGCCAAGTGGTATGCCGCGATTGATATTGCCAATGCATTTTTCTCAATTCCTTTGGCAGCAGAGTGCAGGCCACAGTTTGCTTTTACTTGGAGGGGTGTCCAGTTCACTTGGAACCGACTGCCCCAGGGGTGGAAACACAGCCCTACCATTTGCCATGGACTGATCCAGGCTGCACTGGAACAGGGGCAAGCTCCAGAACACCTGCCATACATTGATGACATTAGTGTGTGGGGGGATACAGCAGAAGAAGTCTTTGAGAACGGGAGGAAAATAATCCAAATTCTGCTGAAAGCCGGTTTTGCCATAAAACGGAGTAAGGTCAAGGGACCTGCACAGGAGATTCAATTTTGGGGAAATATAATGGCAAGATGAATGTAGACAGATCCCCACAGATGTGATCAACAAGATAACAGCAATGTTTCCACCAACTAGTAAGAAAGAAATGCAAGCTTTCTTGGGTGCAGTGGGGTTCTGGAGAATGCACATCCCAAATTACAGTTCAATTGTAAGCTCTCTCTATTATGTAACCTGGAAGAAGAATGATTTGAAATGGGGCCCTGAGCAACAACAAGCCTTTGAGCAAATCAAACGTGAGATAGTTCATGCAGTAGCCCTTGGATCTGTCCGGACCGGGCCAGATGTAAAAACTGTGCTCTACTCCGCAGAGGGGGAGAACGCTCCTACCTGGAGCCTCTGGCAGAAAGCTCCAGGGGAGACTCGAGGTCGACCCCTCGGCTTTTGGAGTTCGGGATACAAAGGATCTGAGGCCAGCTATACCCCATCTGAGAAAGAGATACTGGCAGCCTATGAAGGGGTTCAAACTGCTTCGGAAGTGATTGGCACTGAAGCAAAGCTCCTCCTGGCACCCTGGTTGCCCGTGCTGGGCTGGATGTTCAAAGGCGGGGTCTCCTCTACACATCATGCAACTGATGCTACATGGAGTAAATGGGCTGCACCAATTACACAACAAACTCGAACAGGAAATCTCAGTCGTCCAGGCATTCTAGAAGTCATCATGGACTGGCCAGAGAGCAAAGATTTCTGAATGTCACTAGAGGAGGAGGTGGTGCGCGCTGAAGAGGCCCCACCATATAATAAACTGTCAGAAAGTGAAAAGCAGTATGCCTTGTTTACTGATGGCTCTTGCGGTATTGTGGGAAAGCATCAGAGATGGAAGGCAGCTGTATGGAATCCTGGACGACAAGTTGCAGAAACAGCTGATGGAGAGGGTGAATCGAGTCAGTTTGCCAAGGTGAAAGCCATCCAGCTGGCCCTGGACATTGCTGAATGAGAAAAGTGGCCAGTACTTTATCTCTATACTGACTCATGGATGGTGGCAAATGCCCTGTGGGGGTGGTTGCAGCAATGGAAGCAGAGCAACTGGCAACACAGAGGTAAACCTATCTGGGCTGCTGCACTGTGGAAAGATATTGCTGCCCGGGTGCAGAACCTGGTGGTGAAGGTACATCATATAGATGCCCATGTACCCAAGAGTCGGGCCACTGAGGAACACCAGAACTACCAACAAGTGGATAAAGCGACTGATATTGAAGTGGCTCAGATGGACTTAGATTGGCAACATAAAGGTGAATTATTTTTGGCCCGGTGGGCCCATGACACTTCAGGCCATCAGGGCAGAGATGCAACTTACAGATGGGCCCGTGATCGAGGGGTGGACTTTAACAATGGGCACTATAGCCCAGGTTATTCATGAGTGTGAAACATGTGCTGCAATTAAACAAACCAAGCAGTTAAAGCCTCTTTGGTATGGAGGACAATGGCTGAAGTATAAATATGGGGAGGCCTGCCAGACTGACTATATCACACTCCCACCAACCCGCCAAGGTAACCGCCATGTGCTTACCATGGTGGAAGCAACCACCAGGTGGCTGGAAACATACGCTGTGCCCCATGCCACTGCCCGGAACACTATCCTGGGCCTTGAGAAACAGATTTTGTGGCAACACGGCACCCCAGAGAGAACTGAGTCAGACAATGGGACTCATTTCCGGAATAACCTTATAGTCATTTGGGCCAAAGAGCATGGCATTGAGTGGGTATATCACATCCCCTACCACGCACCAGCCTCTGGGAAAATTGAACGGTACAATGGGCTGTTAAAAACTACACTGAGAGCAATGGGTGGGGGAACTTTCAAGCATTGGGATACACACTTACCAAAGGCCACCTGGTTGCTGAACACTAGAGGATCGCAGCCCAGTCAGAACTTTTACATATTGTAGAGGGGGACAAAGTTCCCATGGTGCATATGAAGAATTTGCTGGGGAAGACAGTCTGGGTTATTCCTGCTTCAGGAAAAGGCAAACCCACTCGTGGGATTGCTTTTGTTCCGGGACAAGGATATACTTGGTGGGTAATGCGGGAAGATGGGGAAGTCCGATGTATGCCTCAAGGGGATTTGATTTTAGGGGAAAACAGCCAATGAAATTAATTGTATGCTGTTGCCTGCTGTGTAATACTTTTACAGCCCACCAACAAGATGTCTTCAGGTCACCAGCGACTAGCCCTGACTTCCCTCCAACCATCATCCCAACAGAGAATGAACTTTGGTAGAACCAGATGAGTTCCACAGTAAAGGAACGACCAGCATTAGCAGGCAACTATCCAATACTGCATACAGCCTTTCCTGCCCTGAAAGATTGTTACAAGAGATGGAACCTGACATCATGGACTGAATGGACTCGGCAGCATTATAGGGATTGGTCCATGCACTAAGAAAATGATTTTTTTCTCTTGGTCTGTGTGTATATGGATGTATATATGTGGGAGAGTGATGGTCTATTGAAAATGTGGGATCTGAGCATGACGTGAATGGTATGGAATAAGGGGTGGATAATGTTGTGGGTTCAGCAGTAGCAGTCATGTTTCTCCTTCGTGGTAGCTGGTGCAGTGCTGTGTTTTGACTTCCAGCCTGGGAACAGTGTTGGTGATACCGATGTTTTCGGTTGTTGCTAAGTGATGTTTACCCTGACCGAGGACTCTGTGAGGCTCATGCTCTGCCAAGGAGGAGGGGAAGCCAGGAGGAAGCAGAGACGGGGTGCCTGACCCAGGCTAGCCAAAGAGGTATTCCATACCACAGCACATCATGCCCGGGGTGGAGGATGCCCGGGGTGGAGGGTAACTGGGAGTTACCTGGAAGGACACGCGCTTCTGGGTAGGACTCGTTTCTTGGCTGGTGGTATTGTATTCTCTTCCCTTGTTATTTTCTCTTATCATTGTTGTCTTTGGTGGTAGCGGTGGTGATTTGTGTTGTACACTGGTTGCTGGACTGTTCTTGTCTCAACCCGTAGGAGTTGCACTCTTTCAATCCTCCTCCCCGTTCCTCCGGGAGCGGGGAAGGGGAGAGCCCCGGGGATGGGGGAAGGGGCAAGCCCCGGGGAGGGGGGGGGGGCTGGTGGCCTCGATTGCTCTCAGCCCGGCACCACTCACTGGGAGTGAGTGAACAAGCTGTCTGGCGAGGGTTTAAACCACGACACATGTCCAGTCCTCAGAGAACAGAAAAAAAAAAAATTGAATTATGAACTATATAAAGTCCTATATACGGTCACTAATACTTTACATTCTTTGATAGGCCATTATTAAAAAGCAAGCCTGGAACAGAGTCTTACACAGATATGTATGAAGATTTTTTTTTTTTTTTTTTTTTTACAACAGAGTCACAGGGACCATACTTTAAGGGAGTGGAGCATCTCCCTTATGAGGAAAGACTGAGGGAGCTGGGTCTCTATAGTTTGGAGAAGAGTTTAGAGAAGAGGAGACTGAGGGGTGACCTTATTAGTGTCTATAAATATATAAAGGGGGAGTGTCACGAGGATGGAGCCAGGCTCTACTCAGTGGCAAACAATGATAGGACAAGGGGTAATGGGTACAAACTGGAACACAAGAGGTTCCACTTAAACTTGAGAAGAAACTTCTTCTCAGTGAGGGTGACAGAGCACTGGAACAGGCTGCCCAGGGAGGTTGTGGAGTCTCCTTCCCTGGAGACATTCAAAACCCGCCTGGACACATTCCTGTGTAACATTATCTAGGTGTTCCTGCTCCGGCAGGGGGATTGGACTAGATGATCTTTTGAGGTCCCTTCCGATCTCTAGCATACTGTGATACTGTGATACCCACCATTTACTTCCATTCAATTACGCATGGAATAAAGCACTCTTTATTCTGAATAAGAGAATTGCAATCTTGATTTTAGTATGGTTCACATCTATTCAACACCAGGCATATTTATGCTCTTAACTCTTTAATAGCAGTAACTCCAAGCACTTTCTGTGATTTTCTGAGCCCTGTCTTTGACCCTATTTACTACCTGGACTTTCTTTTGACAAAAAGCTAACAAACTGGAGGTTGATGCTCAAAGTCAACAGCACTTGCTCATACTAGCAAGAAGAGAGATTCAAAGAATCTTAAAAGACCTTAAGTGAAAATTGCAAATGTTTTGTGAGGTTGGATCTGTCAGTTTTTTTTTGTCTGACCTCAACCTTATTGCAGATCTAATCAGCCATGGCAGATTGATTAAGGTAGTAAGTTCCATCTTTGTTATATGAGACAGGCTTAGCATTCCCTTGTGCCTGGCAAGTTTCTTTACGTGGAAAATAAGGCCACTCACTGCAGCGATGGGAGAGTGAAAACAACACTGAGCATGAGCTTGGGTGAGCAAGGGCAAGCATGGGGGTCTGATTTCATGAAGCACCAGGCAGTGCATGAGCAAAAGGAAGATCTCAAGTAGCCCATTACTTGATTTGCTATTACTATCAATACCTGTTTCGTGGAGGATGGTGAACAGCAGCATGAATGAAGACAGTGGTGTCTTTTATAACCTGATGAGGTGGGAGACTATAATTTATTCAGTAATGTGAGTTGGCTGTACCTGTCAGCAACCAGAGCTGCTGAAGAAGAGTGTCTTTGACTGAAGCTCATTAAAGGTCCAGTACATTTACACATGGAAAGAAAATAATTTGATCATATTGTTTAGCATTGAAAGTCTTCTTGGGTAGAGAGCAATACTACAGATGCAAATTTACAATACCCACAATTAACAGAAGAGGTTATGAAGATCTCTTATCTCTGCCTGACAATTTCTCACAGCACTTGCTTTACTTCAGAGAAGTCACACCACCGGCACTGAGCACCACTAAATATTTTCCACACATACTTTATATGATTATGCAGCTGTTTCCCATAGAAAGTGAATGAGATTTGGTATTCTATTTCCTTGTACACTTTTAAAATATCACATTAAATTTCTGCCCATAGAAAGAGATACATCACCTGAGACCTTGATTTACCTCCTTCGTAGGGCTGAAATTCAATGAAAGAAAATATATTTGTTCAAAAGGCTCATATTAAAACTCATAAATCTCACCAACTTTATGAAGATCAGTGCTTTCCCAGCACATGTTCTAGGTATTTTATTGTATACTTGCTTGTATTATATGATTCAGCCAGAGCTCTTTCTAACTTTCTCTGTAACAATAAAGAAGTATTTTCTTTAAATTGTCTGTGTCATTACTTCAGAAAAAAGGCTAGTTTTGTTGCATTGGAGTCAGGAAATAGGACGTCTCTATATGCAGTCGAAAATCACTTGCAAGTTTTGTCCCCGAGTACTTTTTCCATGTGTTGACCAGCTTCCCCATCTGTATGCTGTTGTATTCATTTATCATTTTAGTTGTGTTAGAGATCTAATCCCCATGTTCTTAGACTACAAGCACTAGGTTCCCAAGCATTGCTTTGACAGAATCATAAAATCCAATTTGACACAAGGGTATGTTTGCCATTCTATACTGAACCACACGTACAATCTGCAGAACAAAACAAGCACCATTTCCAAGCTCTGGATTGCAAAACAGGCAACAGAGCCTGAAATGATGATTACTTATTTACTGTAGTATTAGCTTAAATAGAAACTTGTTCTTTAAAAAATAAAACGAAACACTCTGTTCTCTCTCTAGCTTCTCAGTAACCATGGAGCCACGCTGGAAAAAAAAACGCAGCCAAATCCAACATTGACAAGGAAAGCTGTGCTATTTTGTAGTCTCTTAGTATGACAAGAATTACTTTTAAGATTTCACAAACACATCTTAATGATTAATATTATCTTTACATGCTAAATAATAGCTCCTTTCCATTGCTACTGTATGTCCATCTCCTTTTTCACTGTTAGGTTTTTCTCACCCTATATAGCTTTGCCTTTCCAGAGTCAAGCCACATATACTGACAGAAGCAAACATTTACAATATTTACAAATGGGAAGTTTTAATTACCTGCTTGACAAGGACATTTCCTTTCATGAATTATGAGGTGAATAATTAATTTTAAGTACATATTATAGGTGCTACTGACTGTATCAGTCAATAGTCTACCATGTATATAAATATAGCCCATATGACAAAAAACACTGAGTGATTCCGTGGTATAACCACCTGTATTCCAGGATTTTAAATAATTCAACCTTTCCCAGGGAATAAGAAAAGAAATACAGCAGCAAAATAAAACATTTTTCTCCATTATGATTCTGTTCATCCAATTGTGTTCAAGTCTTATTTGCTTACTTCTGCTGGAGTTTTAGAGGACATTCATTTAGAGGACAGGTGATGGGCCAACTGAGAGTTTGTGGGTTAGGGTCAAAGTGAAAACTGCTACAGGGGACATTACTGTGGAGTTCTGACACAGACCACCTGATCAGGAGGATTGCATAGATGAAGTCTTCTATAGACAGAAAGGAGCAGCCTCAGGCTGCAGGTCTTTGTCCTCATGGGGAACCTCAATCACCCCAATATCTGTTTGAGGGACTGCCTGGCCCAGCACAAACAATCCAAGAGGTTCATCAATTGCATGGAAGACAACCTCCTGTTACAAGTAATAAAGGAGCCGGCAAGGAGAGGTGCCATGCTTGACCTCGTGCTCACCAACAGGGAGGGGCTGGTTGAGAATGTGCTTCTCCAGGGCAGCCTTTGCTGTAGTGATCATGAGATGGTCTAGTTCAAGATCATCTGGGCAATGAGAAGGGCATTCAGCAAGCTCACTGCCCTGGACTTCAAGAGAGCAGCCTTTGGCTCCAAGCTCAGGAGTGTTGTGTCCTGACTAGAAGGAAATGCAGCAGGAGGGCCAGGAGTCCTCCATGGATGGATAAGAAGCTGCTGAAGAAACTTAGAAGGGAAATAAGGACCTTATAACAGATAGAAGTGAGGACAGGCAGCCTGGGAAGAATACAGGGATATTGTCCAGGAAGCTAGGGATCAGGTCAAGAAAGCTAAGGCCCAGTGAGAATTTAATCTGCCCAGGTACGTAACAGGAAAGGCTTATACAGGTATATTGCCACCCAAAGGCAGTCTAAGGATAATGTGGTCCCTCTCCAGAAGGAAACGGAACTGGCTACCCTGGATTTGGAGAAGGCTGAGGTTCTCAATGACTTCTTTGCCTCAGTCTTCACTGGCAAGTGCTCTAGGCATGCTGCTCAAGTCTTGGAAGGCAAATTCAGGGACTGTGAGAATGAAAACCTTAGGCCCACTGTAGGGGAGAATCAGATTCAAGATCATCTTAAGAACCTGAATGTGCAAGTCCATGGGACCTGGTGAAATCTGTCTGCGGGTCCCGGAGAAGCTGGTGGATTGTTGCAGAATGACTCTAAGAGCAGGACCATAGAGTTCTGGAGGACTGTGCAAGCAAGGCAGGGGGTGGCCCCCACAGGTGGCCGGAGACCGGACCTGGGAGGAGAATGTGGAGGAAGCTGTGGGGGCTAACCCATACTGTTATGCCAAGGAGTGGCTGAATACCACTCCTATATATGTGTGAACTGCGTCACAAATAAAGTAGAAGTTGCTTATCACCCATATGGGGTTGGCCTGTCTGCTTCTCCTCACCGCTTACAAATGGCGCCCGAACAGGGACGCGGATTACAGGGCCCTGGTCGCTGGGGACCCAGATTATAGGGCTCCGACTAGCGGGGACCCAGGATATAGGGCCTCGACTAGCGGGGACCCGGGATACAGGGCCCCGGTCGACGGGGACCCGGATAAAGGGCCCCGGCCGACAGGGACCCGGGATACAGGGCCCCGACTAGCGGGGACCCAGGATACAGGGCCCCGGTCGACGGGGACCCGGATAAAGGGCCCCGGCCGACAGGGACCCGGGATACAGGGCCCCGGTTTAACGGGGACCAGGATACAGGGCCCCGACTAGCGGGGACCCGGGATACAGGGCCCCGGTCGACGGGGACCCAGATAAAGGGCCCCGGCCGACGGGGACCCGGGATACAGGGCCCCGACTAGCGGGGACCCGGGATACAGGGCCCCGACTAGCGGGGACCCGGGATACAGGGCCCCGGTTTAACGGGGACCCGGGATACAGGGCCCCGGTTTAACGGGGACCCGGGATACAGGGCCCCGGTTTAACGGGGACCCGGATACAGGGCCCCGGTCGACGGGGACCCGGGATACAGGGCCCCGACTAGCGGGGACCCAGGATACAGGGCCCCGGTCGACGGGGACCCGGAACGGCGAGAGAGCGGCGCTGGCGGCAGCGGCCGGGAAGTGCGGGCAATGCTGCTGCGGTGGCGTGACGGACCCGGGTGCTGCGACTAACTGAAAAAGTCCGCCGCTGGGGTGAACCAGACACTGCTGCGTCGGGAGGCCGATCCGGAGACCGAGGTTACAGGACAACCCAGAAGAAGACGATCCGGAAAAGGCTGGCCATGAAAATGGACCGAGAGGTAGCCCTGGACTTATTACAGTGCTTTTTATAAAAGCGGGGAACTGAGCCTTGAACTTCTACAGTGCTTTTTATAAAAGCGGGGAACTGAGCCCTGAACTTTTTACAGTGCTTTTTATAAAAGCGGGGAATTGAGCCTGAGACTCTAAAGCAGCTAGCAGGTCTACTGCCTGTAGGGAAGGCTAAGAGATTTTTTTTGCAGATCCTAATACAATATTTGAGAAGAGTGAGTGGCAAAAGTTTGGTGATGAACTATTTGACTCTGTGCTTAATGATTATAAAAAGGCAAACTCGGTAAACCACGGAGGGAAGTAATGAACTGTATAAAAAGATACAAGGCAGAAAAGAAAACTGCCGCGGTAGCAACGGAGAAACTAGGAACAGATGTCCCCGGTCGTTTGAAACCGGGGGAAGATTACAACTCGTTCCCCCCCCAACTCGCGGGAGCACAGGGTTTCCCACCCCCCCCCCCTTCCTTTTCTCCCCCTCCATCAGAAGGTGCCGCGGAGGAGGTGTAACCCCCTGCTCCCCCACCACCCCAGTTCCGAAAGTAGGGACTTTGAAAAGGACAGAGAAAGTATATTAGAAGGGATACGCATGATGAATGTCGAGGAATCCGAAAGAAAGAGGGCGGTGCCTCCGCGCCGGATCGATTGCGGCGCCACTGTGAAGCACGCAGTAGAAAATAGGGATCATGCGCGAGCGGGAGATTTAAAGGAACCGCGAGCCTCTCCAACCCACTATGCCCTAGAGTGAAAAAATTTTTAACTCAGTCACGGAGGAGCCAGGTCTGCAGATGGCTACATACCGAACGAGATTCATCTGATAAGAAAGACACAGCTGCAAGCAACGGAGACCCCGAGTTTGGCGCAGGATCAGCCCCCGAATCCCCTGAATCCGAGCCAGATTTATATCCTCTGCTTCCAGACCCTGACTCTTCGTCTCCCGGGTCGGTCTGCTCGGACTTGCTGGCCCTGGAGACGCTCAGTTGTAACAATGGGTAACCAAAGATGTGATCATTACTGGGGAATTTTCTGCAATGGGCATTTCTGCCTATCCTGTGTTTACTACACAGCAGGGGGCTAAAGAGTGGGAAGCTCTTGATCTCAAAAATAGTTAAGGAGGCCTGACAAACAGTGACCACTTATGTGTTAAAATCCTCTTATACTCAAGCTGTATATGTTATGATTTTTTCTTGCAATTGACAGGGGGAGCCCATACAGTTTCTCTGTGATACTCATGTACTAGAAGTTGGTAAATATAAGTATGTCCAGGTTTCTGTCAACCCTTGGAGACCTCTGTAGATACTTCTGGCCACTTCTTCCAGCACAGGCTGGCCACCTGTGTCGGAATGAGTGTGCATTTTGGTCAGTATAAAAGCCCAAGCCTCATACAATGTGGGGGAGGCAGAGCCTCTGCGGGGACGCCTGCTAAGGCTGAGCCTGCCACCTCGCACTGCAATGATGCTTCTCGGAGCTGGTTTGCTGTTAGTCTCCACAGGGTCCTTGTGCCACGTTCTGTACGTGGGACTGTAGTGGGAGTAATGATGGCTTTTGCAGGGACTAAAAAAAAAAAATAAAAAATAAAAAAAAAAAAAGAGGGGGGGAGAGAGAGAGTAATGATGTTACATTTAACTTTAACCTGTCTACTTCTGAAGAACTGATAACCTGGGGGAGGGGGTATATTTGTGCCCTCCTGTCTACAGGTCCATGGCGACTGTGCAAAGTTTGTGAAGCCCTGCCATGAGCTGGACAGACGAATGGATAAACCTGATGCCTCAGCTACAGGAGCTGACTGTGATTACCCCAAGCAGAATGAGATAGAGGAAGAGAAAGAACGAATAACTGCAAAACATCACTTGGGGACAACTGAAAAGTAACATCCTGAATATGTGTGCTTGTAAAGTAGCTATATTAGAGGTTGTGATTTTGTGTATAAAACCACCTGTATTTACTAGCTAGTTGTTAATAAGAAACTGCACCTTGTATTGTATAGATTTGTCACTTGTAAAAGAGATGTTAGAGTATGGAAATTTGCAGTAGCTGCTAGAAAATGCTAAGGCAAAAGCTAGAAAAATTTTAATACAATGGTAGTGTTATAAAGCAGGTGATGGAACAAATTTAAGAGGGGGGGAGAATTCCACTGGTAAGAAATTTCTTTGGCTAGTCCTTCACTGCCATCAGCATCTTCAACATGCTGCTGCACCCTGTAATAGTTACTCTGCTAATGTAAATGTGTGTGCCTTGCTGTAGTAGCGACTTGTTACTGGATAAAACAAAAGCGGGGAGATGTGGAGACAGTGTTCTCACAGGAGAATGCATAATTGGTACATAAACTTTGAACAGTCCTGAAAGATACAGCAAGGCCATGAGAGGCCTGAAGAAGCTTAAGCAAGCAAGATAAGAGGCTGGAATTCACCAAGTTAATGAGAACTGTGGACTGTTGGCAAGCTTTCAAGGTTGAGTTCTCACACCTGTGTTTAACCAATTATATGTTAGTCACTAAGGGTCTTCAAAACATGTATCCAATCATAATATGCCAAATCACTGTAAGTGCTTCAGCCGGGGCCTTGGCTCAACTAAGCAGACTGGGTTGCTGAGTTGCTAAGCAGACAATTCTACATCGAAGGCAATTCCTGATTTGTTTTAATGTTGACTCTGTAAGACATGCAACACTGCAGAACCTTTTGTTATTGGAACAGGGACATGGATGTGAAGAGTTTGATGGAATGTGTTGTATGAGTCTCTCTGTTTATGCTAATTCGATGCACGCACAGCTGAGAACCCTGGCTCAGCTTACCCAGCAATCGTAAATGAGCAATATCTTAAGAATAACTAGATGGTTGTCTTCACTGGGCATTACAGGTTGAGTCAAACACTGCTGTTTGAAGTATTGCACTTATGTATCATTGTTAGGTTAATCATCGTAGCTATTAGACTTGTTTATAGTTGTGTGATAAAACAGGTGAACGGAATAACCCACAATGCCTTGCTTGCACAAAGAAAAAGGGGGGAATTGTTGCAGAATGACTCTAAGAGCAGGACCATAGAGTTCTGGAGGACTGTGCAAGCAAGGCAGGGGGTGGCCCCCACAGGTGGCCGGAGACCGGACCTGGGAGGAGAATGTGGAGGAAGCTGTGGGGGCTAACCAATACTGTTATGCCAAGAAGGAGTGGCTGAATACCACTCCTATATATGTGTGAACTGCGTCACAAATAAACTAGAAGTTGCTTATCACCCATATTGGGTTGGCCTGTCTGCTTCTCCTCGCCGCCTACAGTGGATGAAGCTGCTAAGCCACTGTCCATCATTGTTACCTCTAGGCTGGGCTAATTTTTCAGTTTTTTATTGATATACACTTGCTATCTGACAGAGAACTAAACAAAAGGAATTTGCCTTTTGCCAAAATTAGTTAATACCCAAGTTTGGTCAAATGTCCATGCTAGGCATCATATACCTGTAAACTCATGATAAATAGCCCTCCTACAGACAGCATTCCTACTGTAAAACCATGATTTCTTGGTTTATTTTTATTAGTACAGGATACAGTAAAAACAGAAAACAAAATATGATCTTCAGAGTCTTGTAGGTCACTTAGGAAAAGTCAAGGAAACGACACCCTGAAATGCTTCGCCAGGAAAAAGCTGCAGTGTCAACAAAAGCTGCATATCCCAGCATTTGAACACAGGATGCTTCAAGAAACCAAGTTTTAGATATGATAAAAACAACTAGATACTCCAGAGATCCATTGGGAATTGTGATTTCAGCAGCTGAGGTTGAAAATCCAAAGGCGATTCCACATGAGATGCAGCTGAGCAGATCACTGGTGGTAATGAGATGAGTAGTATTTTCTCAGACATATGTCTGTTACATATTTATCATGACAAGAGAGTCATCAAGTCAGGGCTGATTAGCTTAACTGTCTCTGACAGCTGGGGGAGATAGCAGGAGTTGAGGGGATTGTACAGATTGCATCAGCAGATCAGTTGGGGACTAAGGATTGACACTGAAAAGGTTGTGGGATCACAGCACTGTATTGACAATTCACAGTGGATCCAAAGGGATCTGCTGCTTATATCTAAGAGCTGTGGCAAAACAGCAGATGCTGATGGGCTACCATTAACTGCATTTTAGGGCTGAGGTTAATTAATAAAACCTTCATGACACCTTTCCACAGGATACCTGGCTCTAATGCTGCTGTTAACCAGTCGGAGGCAGAAGCAATACATTTCCTGAACATAAGAAACAGAAATCTGTTATCAAATGCTGACTTCTGCCTTTAGCAATTGTTGTGAGGTTGCGATTGCTTTCAAACAAAGCCTACCTCAGTGGATCCTTTCCATTTCAAGAAACATCAGTGCAGTAGCTTCTCTGGCCTCAATGCAGGAGTCTCTCAGTTCAATCCCAAAGTTTGTGGCACTCAAGCAAATGTAAGTGGCAAGTCATTTTCTGTAGTGAAGCAGATACTAAAAGATAAGGGTGAGACACAAAAGAAAAATAGTGTGTTGATAATGAGAAGTATTCAAAGTGATCCATATGTGTTGATTCAGAGAAAACTCCAGGAACAAACTTGCCAACGAAGTCTTCAAGTTGACAAGCAGGTATTCTTGATTGCGGCACCAGGAGACACGAGGGATAGCTCCTCCTAACATGTGTCCCCGTATTGCTACACAAGCCCTCCTTATATAGCCACTGGGCATACATACATATTCATGAGGCTACATATGGATTACATCATTTTCCAGAAAGTTTATCGCATGCGTACAAAAATGTGGTGGTGGTCTCTGAGGGTCACTTAATTCCTCCAACAATCGTCATCACTTCTGGCAGCCTTTGAAGCATGTGCAGTACATATTTATACCAGCTTAATTGGTTTGTTAACACCACAGACATAACAATCATCCTGTCCTTCTACTTATCAGTTAGTTTAACTGCAGCCCATCGTGAACACCTGCCATTCCCATACTCCTTATCCTTACGTCCAGTTCTTCTAGCCTGTTTTTCTTACATTCATTTTGTACTAAGGTCATAGGGCCTAAAACTACATCAACTGTAACAATTTATCTTGTACAAGAATTCTCAGTATGTTCTCTAGCTTTACTCTATTTTTTTTCTGTGTATCATGCACCTCAGTAATACTGTTACAAAGCCATCGAATTTAACATTACTTAAAACTGATTCTAAAGGTTTATATATTTCATTTTGTAATTTTGTGTCCCCCTTGTCTCAGTGTATCTGTGCCACCTTAGAAAAGACACTTCAAGCCTATACTTCTGATGCTTACCAGTAAGCACAATGATGCTTTGTACTGACATGTCATACTGTAAGTCACCTTAGTTTTGTTATCATCTCAAGTTCCCCCTGTAGTTTCATATAGAGAAATTATTTTCACTTATTCATCTGAAAGAGGATACACTTTCTGCTTTTAAGCTACAATATGGAAGTCACAGTGGCAAAAGATGCAGCTGATATACGGCTACTGGGAGACTAATTGTTTATCATCCATAGGATCCCACTAAAATAGTACAGGTAGGAGAGAGGAAAAAAAGAATTGGACTAGGAATGAGGAGCACATAACTGCAACTGATCAGCTCAATCCCCAGTACTTATTGCAGTAATCAGACATACCTTGTAAATGGTAATGTATGTATGTACTAAGGAAAAGTACAAATATAAGCAGCTGATGAGGTATATTGTAATGGTTTAACTCCAGCTGTCTACTAAGTACCATGCAGTCATTTGCCTTCTCACTCCACCACCCAGTGGGACTGGGAGGAGAATCAGAAAAAAGTAAAACCTATGGGTTGTGATAAGGACAGTTTAATAATTGAAATAAAGTAAAATATTATAATAAGAAACAGAGAGAAAGCAATAACCCCCAAAACCCAAAAGTGATGCACAAAACAATTGCTCACCACCTGCTCACCAACACCCAGCCTGCCCCTGAGCAGTTATCATCTGCTCCTGGCCAACTCTCTGCAGTTTATGTACTGACCGTGACGTTCCATTTTATGGAAAATCCCTTTGGCTAATTCAAGTAACCTGTCCTGGCTGTGCTCCCTCCCAGCTTCTTGTGCCACTCCTTACTCTGAGAACATGAGAGACTGAAAAGTCCTTGATCTGGGTAAAGCAGTAACTAGCAACAACTAAAACATCAGTGTGTTATCACGAACTGCTCTCAGGCTAAAGGAAAAACACAGCACTGCACCAGATATGAAGAAGAAAATTAACTATCCCAGCTGAAACCAGAGCATGTAAGTGACCAAAATGCAACTTAAAGAGGTAGAATGATACTTCAGATAATCTCCAACATCGGCATTACATGATTTTAAAGCGTACTTGGAGATGCTGAACCCCCAAAACAGGAAGGAAAGTTGCTTGAACAACCACACTTAGAATACAGGATGTCTTGACTAGCTTCAAATTCAGAACCCCTAAATGATACAGCCTCTAGATTTCAGGAGCACCTGAGGCTACCTTGTGGTCTCTGGGTCCAGGTTGCCTTGGGCAGAGGAAGGAATAGGATAGCTTGTAGGGAGTAGACAAAATAGATCATGTCTAAGATCTCAAGATAGGGTTGTTTTGGTTTTTTTCTGTCTTGAGAGTAGCTACTAAGCTCATTTCAAACTTCCATATAAAAGCAAGTTATTAGCACTGGAGAAGAGAGAGTAAGCATCCAGGTCCATGTTTCCCTAGGTGCTACACAGGTTCCCCTTGAGGATTGTGAGGGGATTAGCAGGTGCAGAACTGCTGGGAAGACATAGCTGTGCATCCAAATGTGGGAGCTCAAGAGCTGTTTTTCATTACTATGTTTTTCTGTTTCACTTAGTTCCTTCATGTGCTCTAGTCATCTCCAAAACATGAATTATCAAGTTACTACAAGCAAAAGCAATCTGACTGTTACTTCCAGCCTGGCAAGACCATGATCTGCCAACTCTTGAACTAATCCACAGGCACCCTGTACAATTTATTACCATGGTGCTACATGAAGAAGGATTACAGAATGCCAACTGTTATGACTCATTATGCAGCATCTAACTCAGTACATAAAGGCTTCCTACAATGTTCCATGTTCCTGAAAGCTAGGGGAGATAACAGTAACTTAATAAAGCACAGCTCTGCAAAACATTGCTGTTTACTTAATACACTGTTGTCAGTCACGTATGTGCCACCCCTGGCATTCAGTCCCTAAGGAACAAAAACTATCTTAGCTTTTCAGAAAGTATTGGCAAGAGGGTCCCATTTACCCTGTGGGCTCAGGACTCATCATCAATTGTCAGTCAAGATTCTTAGTGTCTCCGATCAGCACAAGTGTTTCCGGAACAGCTCGTTCATTCCAATGCATAGGACTTCTAAAACAAAATAAAAAGTCAGAATGATATCTCAAAAGGAACTGCCAAATTTCCTGCTTTATGACCTCAAACAATTGGAGAATTTTTATGTAAAGTCCCTGGAAACCTGGTCTGATTCTTTCAAAGAAAAAAAGAAAATACAAAATCAGGTATTGCACCTTCTGGTGTACCCTGAGTCATGCTCGAGCAGGAGATAAATTATTGGATAAAGCATCAAGTCAGTCTGATGGCATAGCTTGAAATAAAGCAATTTGAATAAACAAATGTCTGAATAAGTGATCAGTGAAATCTTAGTGATGCTGTTGGGTGCTAGGTTAGAAGTTACCTGCTACACTTTAGGTAAGAACTCCCCTGTTTTACAGAAGCACCTCTTAGGACAGACATCCATTGAAAATGTAGCTGTTACCCTTTTAAATTTGTCATATCTGAAATGATATCCATTACAGGTGCTTTCCTCAACCAGCATTAAAGTAAACCAGCATAACCTTGCATTGAAGATCACAACTACTTCTTATCTCTAAAGGCTGAAAATGTGTTCGCTATGGTTTTGGACCATACTGAGGCAGTCACTGCACCATCACAGCAGAAACAGAACCTGATTTTAGATATACAGTACATCCATGGGTGGGGAACAGATCATGCCCATTTGCATTAGTTTGAGCCCACATCTTCTGCATTTGCTTGGCTGAAATAATTCACATTATTAATTACAATGTAGCTGGGACCAGAACTGGTTTGGGAGCTACTGGAATGTACATTTATTTCCTCTTGAAGAGACAGTTCACAGTATCACAGTATCACAGTATGCTAGAGATTGGAAGGGACCTCGAAAGATCATCTAGTCCAATCCCCCTGCCGGAGCAGGAACACCTAGATAATGTTACACAGGAATGTGTCCAGGCGGGTTTTGAATGTCTCCAGGGAAGGAGACTCCACAACCTCCCTGGGCAGCCTGTCCCAGTGTTCCGTCACCCTCACTGAGAAGAAGTTTCTTCTCAAGTTTAAGTGGAACCTCTTGTGTTCCAGTTTGCACCCATTACCCCTTGTCCTATCATTGTTTGCCACTGAGTAGAGCCTGGCTCCATCCTCGTGACACTCCCCATTTATATATTTATAGACACTTATAAGGTCACCCCTCAGTCTCCTCTTCTCCAAACTATAGAGACCCAGCTCCCTCAGTCTTTCCTCATAAGGGAGATGCTCCACTCCCTTAATCATCTTTGTTGCCCTGCGCTGGACTCTCTCCAGCAGCTCCCTGTCCTTCTTGAGCTGAGGGGGCCAGAACTGGACACAATATTCCAGATGGGGTCTCACCAGGGCAGAGTAGAGGGGAAGGAGGACAACTCTCGACCTACTAACCACCCCCCTTCTAATACACCCCAGGATGCCATTGGCCTTCTTAGCCACAAGGGCACAGTGTTGGCTCATGGTCATCCTGTCGTCCACTAGGACCCCCAGGTCCCTCTCCCCTACACTGCTCTCTAACAGGTCGTTCCCCAACCTATACTGGAACCTGGGGCCCCTGCCCAGATGCAGGACTCTACACTTTCCCTTGTTAGATTTCATCAAGTTACTCCCTGCCCAACTCTCCAGCCTGTCCAGGTCTCGCTGGATGGCAGCACAGCCTTCTGGCGTGTCAGCCACTCCTCCCAGCTTAGTGTCATCAGCAAACTTGCTGATAGTACACTCAATTCCCTCATCTAAATCGTTGATGAATATATTAAATAATACCAGTCCCAGTACTGACCCTTGAGGCACTCCACTAGTTACAGGCCTCC
The DNA here is from genome assembly GCF_034315485.1 of Pezoporus occidentalis. Classification (NCBI taxonomy): domain Eukaryota; kingdom Metazoa; phylum Chordata; class Aves; order Psittaciformes; family Psittacidae; genus Pezoporus; species Pezoporus occidentalis. The sequence goes on from NW_026913953.1 coordinate 1,013,614, forward strand.
AACTAGACTCAGCCCCATAGACTACAACTCTCTGGCTTCTCTCCTTCAGCCAGTTCTCAGTCCACCTCACTACCTGATCATCCAGTCCACACTTCCTCAATTTAGCCGTGAGGATGATGTGGGAGACTGTGTCAAATGCTTTGCTGAAGTCAAGGTAGACTACATCCACCGCTCTGCCATCATCCATCCACCGTGTTATTTCCTCGTAAAAGGCTAAGAGATTGGTCAAACATGATTTCCCCTTGGTGAAGCCATGTTGACTGCCCTTCATAACCCTCTTATCCTTGATATGCCTTAAGATGGCACCAAGGATAAGGTGCTCCATCACTTTCCCAGGGATGGAGGTGAGGCTGATCGGTCTATAGTTACCCGGGTCCTCCTTCTTGCCCTTTTTGAAGACCGGGGTGACATTTGCTTTCCTCCGGTCCTCAGGCACCTCTCCCGTTTCCCAAGACTTGGTAAAGATGATGGAGAGCGGTCTAGCAATGACTTCCGCCAGTTCCCTCAGCACCCGCGGGTGCATCCCATCTGGACCCATGGATTTATGGATGTCCAGATTGCTCAACTGGTCTCTAACCCATTCCTCATCGACTAAGGCAAACCGCTCCGTTGACCTGACTTCATCTAAGGTCTCAGGGGTACAGGGCTCTTCAGGACTGCCTGCAGCAGAGTAGACAGAGACAAAGAAGGCATTCAGTAACTCTGCCATCTCTGTATCTTCTGTCACCAGGGCACCCATCCCGTTCATCAGTGGGCCTACATTGCCTCTGGTGTTAGTTTTGTCTGCCATGTATTTGAAAAAGCTCTTTTTGCTGTCCTTGACCCTTCTCGCCAGGTTTAATTCTAAGGATGCCTTAGTCCTCCTAGCTGTCTTCCTACATCCTCTAGCAGCAGCCTTATATTCCTCCCAAGTGGCCAGCCCCTCCTTCCATGACCTGTAAACTCTCCTCTTCCACTTCAGCATACCCAGCAATTCCCTATTTAGCCACGCAGGTCTCTTGGCCCTCTTCCTTGACTTCCTAAGTGTCGGGATGCTCCGATCTTGAGCACAGAAAAAGCAGTCCTTGAATGTCAACCAACTATCTTGGGCCCCTTTACCTTCAAGCAGCCTTGCCCATGGGATTTCCCCTAGCAATTGCTTGAAAAGGCCAAAGTTTGCCCTGCTAAAGTCCAGGGTTGCAATTCTACTTGGTATTCTCCTAGTCCTACCACACAAGATCCTGAACTCCACCACCTCGTGGTCGCTGCAACCAAGGCAGCCCTCAACCCTTACTGCTTCAACCAGATCCTCCTTGTTAGTGAGGATGAGATCCAGCAGCACTCCTCTCCTGGTTGGCTCATCCACCATCTGCAGGAGGAAGTTATCATCCATACACTGGAGGAACATCCTGGACTGCGGCTGGGTTGCCGAGTGGTTCTTCCAGCAAACATCAGGGAAGTTAAAATCCCCCATGACGACCACAGCCTGTGAGGCCGCTCTCAGCTGCCTGTAGAAGGCCTCGTCAACTTCCTCACCCTGATCTGGTGGTCTGTAACAGACACCTACAACAGTATCCCCCCTGCCAGCCTGCCGCTTAATTCTCACCCACAGACTCTCAACTCGCTCGTCATCTGTCCCTGGACAGAACTCGGTGCATTGTAGTTCCTCCCGCACATAAAGAGCAACCCCACCACCCCTCCTGGCTGGCCTGTCTTTTCTGAAAAGGACATAGCCCTCCATGACTATATTCCAGTCATGTGAGCTGTCCCACCACGTCTCTGTAATTGCCACCAGATCATAGTCTCCTGACTTAACACAGGTTTCCAACTCCTCCTGTTTATTTCCCATGCTGCGCGCATTGGTGTACAGACATTTTAGGGAGCAAGCTGAGCACACCGATTTCACCCTAGGATTATAGGAGGCCTCCCAGTCTTCATCAATTCTGGAGCGCTTCCCCACTGGGGCAAGCCCAGCTACAACCCCATCCCCCTTCGAATCTAGTTTAAAGCTCTCCAAATGAGCCCTGCTAATTCGTGCCCCAGCATCCTTTTGCCTCTGTGAGACAAACCTTTCTCACTTGTCATTGTTCAGACTGGTGCCCTATAAAACCAGCTGTTATCAAAGAATCCAAAGCCCTGCCTGTAGCACCAGTCTCGAAGCCAATCGTTTATGAACTGAATCTTCCCATTCCTTCCCACATCATCAGTGGAAGATGGAAGGAGTGAGGAGAAGATCACTTGAGCCCCAGACTCTTTCACCATCCACCCCAAGGCCCTGTAGTCTTTCCTCATCCCCCTCAGACTGCAGGAAGCAGCTTCCTCCCCACCTGTCTGGAAGACCAGCAGCGGGTAGTAGTCTGTCGGGTGCACCAGGTTGGGGAGCGCCCTGGTTCTTTGAAGCTACTGTGGCCTTTGTTCAACAGCATGAACTAGGATCATTCAAGCAGTTACTGTTGGAAGAAGTGTAAATATACAACAGATGTACCCATGAACGGTCACTGCACTGCTTATGCCACAGTGTTTTCCAGGATTTGTCTGCTGACAGGAAGAAACAGGCACTTAAGAGTAGTTTTTGTAGTTGTGATGGTACAAAAGATGATGTTTGTAGTCAGGTTTTTTTGGTTTACTTTTTTATTTTTTAACTAGAGCTTCTAGTTTAATAAAATAAACCACCTTGCAGGGACAAATGCCATTATTTACACAGAACAACTTTTAACCAGCCTATCCATCTATACCCATTTGCACCCAGACTCTTTCAGAAGAGCGTATCAGATATTCATCATCACACTTCAGTTGTTACCCCTGGCTCTGTGCACTGTTTCTTACTTTTACTGTTATTGTTTTCCTCTTGAGGCAGATCCTGATCTTACTTGCCAGACTAATTCACATTGCTTTCTTCACTGCTGCACAATGTCTATGAGAAATTGTTCTGTTGCCTTGAGCACGACTGGTGGCCCTGGTCTTTCCAAGAGGCTCCAACCTCCCCATACCCTCCCAGCCTAATTTTGTTTACATTAATCTGAATTCAGCCAAGCAGCAAGTGATGTACACAGATGGAGATCAAAGCTATCTAGTTAATGCCTGACAAGTGCTGTGCAGCTGGGGCAGTGGCAGAGTGCTGCAGTCCCTCCTGGAGAGGGGACTCACGTCCTGTCAAACCGGGTTCACATGTGGCTCATTCAGCTCCTATAGCTCTCCAGAACTTGCCAGCTCAGGCCCACCATAAGTCCTGGACCAATTGTGGCAAGCTCCAGCTAGCCATCATTTAAAGAGAAGGTCACTTGCTTCTGACTGTCAGAATTTCTCCATGCTCCACTAGCCAGCAGTAAAGTACAGAAGCAAATATGGGCATTGGAGACAGTCAAAATTCCCCTGGTATTTCTACCCCTTTTAAATTTGATGCATTTCTAGTAAAATGACTCTTTGTCTTAAATCATTTGTCTATATTTAATTGTTTTTTTTGGCAAGAAATAGTTTTTCTATGAAAACTTTTTTTTTTTTAAAGTGCCATTTAGCATAGAATTATTGAATAGTTAAGATTATTATAGAAACTATTATTGGAAACCTTTTAATCAATGTTTCTGTTTATCATATTCTAAATGCTTCTACCAGAAAACCAAAATACCCATGACGAAAATTAAAAGGATTACTTTCATAACATTTTAAATTATTCTGTGTTTTTGTTTTTCCCAAAGACAAAGTAGTCTTGAAAGATAACTTAAGTAAATTGCTTTATAATCTAGAACAAGGCCACCCTATTCTACTATTCTCATCAATTACAGCCTATTCCCTTTTCCTACCTGTGCATATACCGATTATTTTTTAACCTTGATCTCCACATACGTCAAGTACAAAAAAATGCAGTATGTCAATATATGTCTATGCATTCTGAGAAGATATATGATAGAAACTGCAGTTTCCTTCAGCCCAATTGAAAGTAACTGCATAAAGAAACAAAGATAAGCTTTCATGTTTTGTCATGGACATTTATCACATAGTATACTCCCTGTTTATGCATATCTAAAACATACCAAACGTTCTAGTTAGACACTGCCAGCAGTGATCATTATTCCCTCATGCCATTTCAAGGCAACGTATTGTTTATCCCTTATACTTGCTTTACTATAGCTGCATGGCAAAGCCCAGCTGTTTTTGCCTCGAGATCTACAGCAGAGCCCAGATCTCTCCTTTCCACTGAGCTTCCTACCTGACTGGTTTAAAAAAAAACAGAAGTTCTTTTGAAGTTTCATAGTTTGGATTCCTTCCTCCCCTACCCCCCAAGGCCCATTCACACACACACACAACCCCATTACTTCTGTAAAATCTGCTTTCCCAAGAAATTTAGCCCTATTTTGTATTAATTCCTTGTCAGCAGAATTAGAGTTTTCTAATTCTAGCCATCTTGACAGGAGGTCACAGGTCTCAGTCTGCCTCCAGCACAACTCAGCCTCACATCCTGTCTCTGAAAGCACTACTCATCCTCTGCATTTGCCACTAACATAAAAACCTGTATCTTCCTCCATCACCCAGCTTGCCTAAGCATAAAACCAGATTCCGATGAAGACTAAGGAAAGAAGGGAGCTTAACCCTGAACTGACTCTGGATGCTGGCAGCTCTGAGAGAGCTTGCTAATTGCAACCAGCTACACACCTCTTCTCAGTGACCCCCTCCTTGTGACAGTGTGCTGTCACATCTCACATACTGCCAGATCCACTGATACAGAAGTGGCACAGGGTGCCTAACAGTCTCACTGTCTCCCTACCTGTACAAGATTTACCACTGACTGGTGGGCATTCAGCTGTCAGGCATTGTCTTAATAGTACAAAACTCTGCAAGGTTCCCAGACCCTCCTGTTCTTTACAAGGCTTCATTTAATCTGCTTACCAAACACTGTCAGGAAAGTGCTTTTGGAAAACTGAGAACTGCCTGAGAGAAGTAGTACTTAAAAAAGATAATAAAGATAAAAAGTTACAGGTTTGCAAAAGGTATCTCCTGCATTGTTCATATAATCATACAATGGTTAGGGTTGGAAGGAAACTTAAGATCATCAAGTTCCAACCCCCTGCCATGGGCAGGGACACCTTCCACTAGACCAGGTTGCTCAAAGCTGCATCCAACCCGGCCTTGAACATTGGCAGGGATGGGGCAGCCACAGATTCTCTGGGCAACCTGTGCATTGTCTCACCACCCTCACAATAAAAAACTTCTTCCTAATATCTAATCTAAATCTCCCCTCTTCCAGTTGAAAACGATTCCCCCTTGTCCTGTCACTATACTCTGTCATGGTTTAAACCCAGTCAGCCATAAGTCCGCTATGCAGTCTCTCTCTCCCCCCACTTCTTTCCCTCCTCCCACTCCCAAAGGGATGGGGAGGAGAATCGAAAAGAATGTAACTCCCATGGGTTGAGATAAGAACAGTTTAGTAACTAAGGCATAACACAAATCACTACTGCTACCACCAATAATGATAAGAGAAATAACAAGGGAAGAAAATACAATACCACCCGCTGACCGATACTGATACCTAGCCCGACCCAGCAGAGAACTAGCCCTTCCTGGTAACTCAGTTACATCCTGGGCATGACGTGCTGTGGTATGGAATACCTCTTCAGTCAGTTTGGGTCAGGTGTCCTGTCTGTGTTTCCTCCCAGCTTTCCCTCCTCCCTGGCAGAGCATGAGGCTCAGAAAGTCTAAACATTACTAAGCAGCAACTATAAACATCTGTGTTAACAGCGCTGTTCCCAGGCTGAAAGTCAAAACCACAGCACTGCACCAGCTACTAAGAAGGAGAAAAATGACTGCTACTGCTGAACCTAGGACACACTCCTTTGTAAAAAGCCTCTCTCTAGATTTCTTGTCAGCCCCTTTAGGCACTGGGAGCTGTCAAAAGTGTCCCCGGAGCCTCCTCTTCTCCAGGCTGAACAAGCCCAGCTCTCTCAGCCTGTGTAGGAGGGGTGCTCCAGCCCTCTGAGCATCTTCATGGCCTCCTCTGGACTCACTCCAATAGGTCCGTGTCTTTATGTTAGGGACCTCAAAGCTGAACGAAGTATTCCAAGTAGGATCTCATGAAAATGAAGTAGAGGGACAGAATCCCCTGCTTCAACCTGCTGGTCACACTTTTTGTGATGCAGCCCTGCATATGGTTGTTTTCTGGGCTCAGCTGCACACTGCCAGGTCATGCTGAGCTTCTCATCAACCAGCACCCCAGAGTCTCTCTCATCAGGGCTGCTCTCAATTCTCCACCCAGCCTGTATTTGTGCTTGAGATTGTCCCTGACCCCGTTGCAGGACCTTACAAATATAACAAAGCATTTTAATAATCTGGAAGGCAGGCCATGTGCTTGAATTAGGAGACACCATGACACACAATCAATGCTAGTGTGAGGGAAATTTGACAGTTGTACAAGATGAGGTTAAAATTTCTGGGAAATAAAGCACAGAAATTTCTTTACTGACTATTTACATAAGCAGCCTACGCAAACTAAGGGGAAAACACTGGTTATCAGATGTCACCTTTGGAGCTTGGCTCAACTCTGACAAAAGGGATTGCTAATACTACCTTCAATAGATCCAGTTCATATTCCTCTCAGCTGAACATGATGACCAAGGCATTCACAGCAACCTCAAATCTCAGGAGACTGACAGCACTTGGGAACAAAGTGCAAGCCTAGAAACGGTCAGGCGTTCTGGGTCCATTTCACTTTCTCCAAGCTGGGCAGAAATGAAATCTGCGGCTGTTGTATTCATTGCTAGTACAGAAAATGCCAAACTGTTTGAACAAGAGTGCCAAAGGCTTTCTGGCACTTCCTCAGAGTTCACTGGCTGGGATGTTACTCCTTGCGCGAATATGTGACAACAGACATTACTCACTGCTGCAGATATTAACACAGCAAGCCAACAAAGAACTGCATGCACCACTTCTTCCTTTGCTTTCAGCGCAAACTCCTGCCAACAGGTAAGCCTAAACAAAGGCTAGAAGCACAGCATTTCCCTGGGAATGGGATTGTGCTCTGCTGTCAGGTTCTCTTCTGGAAGGATGGTGCTACTTTCCCCTCAAAGCACAGTTTTGCATAGTGCATTTTGGTTTATAAAAGGAGTTCAGCAGAAGACAAGTGAGCATGAGCCTTTCACTTCTTACAGGCATTGATCACCTCTCTGCTATTGCAACAGCTCTTCCGCTTCTGACTTTGTTAATGGCAACCTGCAGGGCTCAGCAGGACTTTAGAGGCAAGAGCACAGGGCTGTAGAGCTCCATGAAACTGTTGGGAGGATCCTTCATGAGGGACAGCTATCTGACAGTTTAAGATTTGGACAAGCAGATTTGAAAATTCTGCAGTTCTCTTAGGAATTAGGCTCTTAGAGAATGACACATCAGTGCTCTTACAGGGATAGAGAACAACGGTTGATCACCAGAGGGAATGCTGGGCACAATGACTCAGGTGTGCCGCTTATTTTTCCCACTTAAATTAATAGCAATTAAAGGACATCTGCAAAGTTCAGGTTATTAATATCAATCATTAGCTTACTGGGCAAACTTAGGAAAGATTGTGATGTAAGTCTATCCTTGTGGCTGAAATACCAAAGCCTAAGTACAAAACGCAGGATCTCCATACATCACCGGACAGATGTTTAGCTTGGGTTTTCAGCTATAGCAATTTAATCTAGCAAGTTCTGGTGTATTAAGCTATAGCAATGATTTAGTCTGCCTTTTGATCCCAAAAATTTGTGCCCAATCAATCCACTGAATTCTCAACTTCACTTAAAAGCTGTTGTCATAAACCAGATTTCACCTAGAGATTTTTTTGTTTGTTTGTTTTTCATGTATTTGCTAATATGAATTATGGATGGATTTAAGGCTTCATCCCTCTGCAAATCAGCTAACCACTCATTTTGGGGAAAGGATGTTTCCTAACTGCCTCAGGTTTTGATTTTATTTTCCTCCCAGAAAATGCATTAAAGAATATTTTTAATACACTGAGTTTTCACACAATAACTGAAAGAAAACCAAAACAAAAAGGTATCTAGATTTTAGGTATGTGAGGGCAGGGGAGTGGCAAAGTCTGAATTTCTCTTTTAAAAATTTCTAGACAAGTTTTTTTTCTTAGTTATAAAGTTTCTTGCCATTGAGTAAAAAGATACAGTTTGACCAGAACAATTTAAAGTCCTCAAGGTCTAACTAAACTTTGTGATAGAAATGTGAAATTACACTATTGTCTTCAAAGAATAAAAACATTTAAAGAAAACATTAGAAAACAAGTCAACAGCTACAGTGAAGAACAACTTGCATCAGAACAACCTGACCCCCTCGTTTCTCATCATATTCCTAAAAGCAAAGAGGCATGGACAGTGAAGATACAAAATCTCCAGCCACCCAATTAAGGGAGGCTATTCCAAATAACTGAGTCAGTTCTGAACAAGTCTTATGGAAAGGCCCAATGGAATGAAATATAAACTGCTAATGTTTTTATAATCTACCTGATCCATTTTATAATATTTAGTAGAAACAGATTTTTGTTTTAAATTGTCACTAGACAGAGGAAGAAACTATACAGAGAATATGAGAGTGGTAGACACTCAGTTCTGTAACTGAGATATTCCTCTAAGAGATATTGCAGCTAGCAATGAATATTTTTAACTGAGTTAATTTTAACAATCTGTGGTCCCATTTAAGTTACAAAACCTCATAGTACAGACACTAAGCATGTACACAGAACCATTTCAAAGTCCTAGGAACAAGTATTTAGACAGGCAGGGGTGTTTACTCAGAACCAAATGCAAAGCATCAAGTATTCCCTCTGTATCTGTTACATGTCCACAGAAGGTTAAAAATATGCTGCTGGATATTGCAGGAAAGAAAGTATTACATTCCTTTGGCGCACCAACTCCTACACTGGCACACTAAAGCAGTGCCAGCAGGTTTTGCCTGTACCCTACCAGTTCTGTATAGAAGCAATGGACTTCTTTCACCACACCACCAACTTCCCTTATCACCAAAACCACACTATAGTGTCAGTAGTCAAAGATTCAAGCTCCTTCCCCTTTCTTTCTCCCCAAGACAATGGAAGTAGAATCCTTTCAAATCTATTTAAATGAGTTGCTTTGTTTACTTGAGAAGGAACAAACCTGTAATGGAATAATTGGAGACTGTATTCTGCGTAACAATGGCCTCTCTCAATATGCAAAACATACACAAAAGATTAGTTGCTGGAAGCACCAGTACCTGCTGTACTTCTGTGTACACACAACTACTTTTGCCCTCCAGCTGTCAATGCAGCCCTCTTCGAATACACTCAGTCAAACCCTAAACCAGTAAATTACATAGTATTCATAATACCTGGCAGAGACTGATGTGTCAGTGGCAACTGACAAAATGCATGAGACATCAGGTAATGTGCAATTTGTCATTAATGGACGCAGCTTGATAGCATTCATGGCCAGTTTAAGAATCTGAACGCAGAACAAATTCATTCATACAAACATGACAATCATGGAAGTCAACGTCCCCTGCAGTAAGTGAAGACTGAAAAGATGATTTAAATATTAATTCCTGTGAGAATATAGGTTTGGCATAGAGTGCTCAGCTCTGCAGGATAAAAACCTGTTTATCCACTGAAAAGTATCACGCCAGGAGAGGCAGTTTCTCCAAAACTGCATTTAGTTGACATGTAGCTAAAGTGAACTGAAGAAAATCACACAAGAGAGAAAGTCATTGTTTTCACCCTGACAATGCTGTTTAAAAAATCACAGCTACCAACTTTTGTGATAATTGGTGTCTTAGGTCCCCAAACCTTAGGAAAAATAGCATAATCATACATACAATGCAGGATTACAAACTGCAATATCTCAAGCCTGAGATGTGTTTAGTTATTACCACAATGAGGTACCTGAAACAGACATGCTTGGTTCTGAATTTCACACTTTGGGATACATTCACAACCCCAACAAGACTGCAGACTAACACTGCTGTTAGACATGTTCCCACAGAAAGAGTGTTTTTCCAGGAGGTATTTCAGATTAAAACCATATGGTATCAGCAAGCCACACAGTACTGCTAAATTCCTTCCTTGAAAATTATTATTATGTTTTTACTGATATGCGTAGATTTCCCTCCAAACACCACTACTTATTTCTGGGATGATTTAGAGATGGAGAAGAGAACTAAATTATTTCTAATGTATTTTGTCACTTTTATATATCAATAAATCACCAAAGGGTTGTCTCTGATTAGTGAAAAGAGCCATCAAGTTACATAAATATCTCATTCTTTCATTATCATCTTGGTAGCAAACCATATCTTATAGGTTGTATGTAACCGTGGCAATATTGAAAATGCAAACACATTTGCAGAATACAGAATGTGTGCAGCCATTCATTTTATGCTGGGGAATGGCAAAAAAAGAGGTTCTGTAGGGCTTGGGTAGTTTGCCCAAAGGTGAAGAAATACCACCACAAATGATTTATTGTCAAAAACATACATCTATTCTGGAGGCACCATTCGCCTTTCTGCTTTAAGTCATTGACATGAGGCCGCAAAGTGACAACAGGTCGTCTGCAAATAGCAGTTCCGAATTCCTAAGTTACATGATAACATTCTGCATCATCCTGCAATTAAGACAACCTCCTAATTTACACTTCCACTGGTACCAGATGCATATATTGACCACATGGATGCTTATATCTGGAAAACAGTGTTGAATTTATCCACCAGGAACCCAGTGGTGCAATGCTTCGTGAAGACCAATAAAGATCAGAAGAGAAGAGATAGGAAACAGTCTTCAGTTTAAAAATAAAACAATATGTTTAAGGCTTCAAACATGACAGCTGAAGTTGTGGGTTGTTTTGTTTTTTTTTTAATAAATAGCTAACATAGTTAATACTAAGATAAGCTTAGTTAATAATAAAGTTGAGGGTATAGTGATTACACAATTTTGTATTGCACAAGAACTTACAAATAAAGTACCAATTTATAAGTGTTTCAATCTATGAATAAGTTTGCTCATTCTCTTGCCTTATGAATTCTCAACTCATCTTCTTGGCTCATCTGCAAATTCCTACCTGCAATTCACAGTTTACTTTTCACTTCAATCTCTTGTTAATCATCCTGGCAACAGAGCTACCAAATATCCAGGATGTGAAGTCAAATATTTAACAGGCAAAAAAACCCCAAAAATATTCATCCAAAGACTTCTGCATCAACATCTACATGTAGGTTATCTATCAATACACTGACATAGAACCAGTGGCAGATTTTGAACTTGACTAAGTAAAAATAGGAATTCCCCTGCAAATATGATTTCAAACTAATAGTTTAGTCAATTTTGCTCCATAGGGCAATTGTAGAGGTACTAAATGACTAATCTTGTCTCCTAGTTTATTCCTCCTGAGCCATTTTCCTCAATTTCTTATGGCCATCCTTTTCAAAGATGAAGCGAATATGCTTTCCCATACTGAAAACTGAATCTGTGTCTGTGACCTACTTGTACAAGTTCATATTTAACACGGATGAAATGCTACTAAGGATTATGTTTTAATTCTGTTTCTATTCATATAAAATGGAAATCACACAAAACATCTCTAGACCATTAGTTACCCTCAAAACTATAAATCAAGGTCTTACCATGAAGACTGTAAAGGACTAGGAAGCAGAATTTGATGGTTCTGTTCCTGACTATCACCATTTTACTCCATATACTTGTGCGATTTCCCTGCCTTTGCAAACCTTATATCGACTCCTGAAAGTTAGTACAATAAGAGGAAAAAGAAAAGAAGATAAATTTAGTGATGCCTGAAAGCCATTTTGTGATCCTACAGTTTCTACTGCTAATTTGCACAATAAAATGCAGTGCAAATAGTCCAAAATGATTTGAGTTACACAATGATTCAGTAGAAATGAACAGAAAAATCTCTTAGCCGGAAGAAATTGCTGGGTATGGAGTAGAGAGCATTGAGGAAACTATGGGCCTTTTAGACCATGCCCTTCACCAGTTTTCTCTTCCATAGTCCAGCTTCAGCCTAGAGCTATCCCAGTGAACTCACACCTTAATAACAAGGACATAGACTTGCCAGGTGCTACCACTTTTCCAAGTTACCCTTAGCCATGCCTTATTAGGTCTCTTCAGCTGAACCAGCGCTACACATTTTGTAATTACACAGGCAACCTCAGCTTCCATTGCAAACAAAACTATGGAAGAAGTATTTCCCTTGCAGCAAAAAGATTCGATGCTCAACATCTTGGAAGCAAGACCAGCAAAAGAAAGTTAACCCAGTTAGAAGTGTTTATGTGGAAGGAGCAGCTGGGAGGGGATTCAATATTCTGAGCCCAAACGATATTGATGTGGATTATGTAAGCTTGTAGAAAGTACTCAGAAGCTTGGCATGAAAAATAGGAGTCCAGGGGACATCCTGATGCAAAAGAATGGCTAGGGAAGGTATTTCTGTGGAATGGAAAATGGATCTGTACCAAGCAATAACTTGGAGGGGAGAGTTTGGCACTAAGAAACATTAAGGAGGGTGATAAATTCTGTTCTTTTACTCTGTCCTTGATTAAGTCTGAGATTTAATGCATAGAAAAAGGCAGCAGTGATTTCTTTCCTTTTTAACCTCTTTTATTCCTTGATCCATCCATGTTCCCCCTACCTAAATACTCTATGAATAATTAGTATATTAGCTTCACCTGAATAAGTTATTTCAGTTTTCAAAAATATTTAGGAAAAATATTATCACCAGAAGCCTTGTAAGCTGCTTGCTTAGTAGCAGCCATTGAGAATGCAGTAGAAAATGTGGCATGAGACACCATGTGCCATGGAAACACCCTCTCCAAGGCTTGTGTCACCTAAAAGCGGGGTGGGGGGAAGACCCAATGGTATTTTACTGAATCAGCTGACAGAAATGAAACTACACGTTAGCCAATGTAGAAGTGTTACAGTATGAAGCCTGTGTGCAAGCACTGCATATGTAGTGCTTTTACCACAAGTTGCCTTTCGCTGTACTCTTGTCTTCCTTACATTATTCTAATCTCCAAGCTTTTAATCCTTTGGAATCATAGTCCCACATCTAGTTTCACAGCTACAGGTGGGCAGAGAAGTAATTCAGCGCTGCCCTGCAGAGAAGGATTTGGGTGTGTTAGATATAAGGAAGAAATGCTTTACTGTGAGGGTGGTAAGGCACTGGAACGGCTGCCCAGAAGTGGTAAATGCTCCATCCTTGTCAGTGTTCGAGGCCAGGCTGGACAGAGCCTTGGCCAACCTAGTCTAGTGGAAGGTGTCCCTGTCCATGGCAAGGCGGTTAGAACTAGATGATCTTAAGGTCCTTTCCAACCCAAACCATGCAGTGGTTCTGTGATCTTCCCAGAACAAGACAAACAGTACTAGCTTTATAAATATTCCTTTGCTTAAGAAAACATACATTTTCTGGCAATACTAAAAACCCTAGCTTCAACTACCAACAGTTAACAGTTAACATTAACAGTTTAACATACTCTTCCATGCATACTACAGTTTTCTGACTGAAATTGTAGGGGGGGAACACTACAGTATAAATTAGTCTCCCAGCTATATAGCCGATGCTTTGTTCTTACTTAAATGAAAAGTGACAGCAATAAGAATATGAACATCCTGCAAGTAACCACAACTTGTAGGCAGGGTACATGTGTTTCAGAGAAGACAAAGTTAAAAAAAAAAGGAGGATGGAGGCAAAACCAAATTTCTGTCAGAACTTCAGTCAGAACTGAACAGTAGGTGTTCTGTCATTAACAGGTCCCAGCAGGGTCAGCTCACCACCTCCCCTCATCCCTGGCTTGTAGGGCTTTAACTGAAAAACTTAGCAAGGAATAAAAATATTTTTCAGTAATGTTTAACTTCCATCTCCAACATCATCTATTTCATACGAGTCTAACCTGACTAGTAGACCATTTGCTTTGCAATATCCTATTCCTGGAGGTCTAGCAGTTCCAGATGAAAAGTTCTTCATGCTCCTTCTGGATAACTTTATTCATGAAGAAAACAAAGCATCTCCAGATCTGAACATGAGGTTCTTTTGACCATTTCACTTACGTATGTATTGTGACACAGAGGTTCAGAAAGAGGATATTTCTTCACAGGGGGCTGGGCACAGGTACTCAGGAGTACTCTCTAACCCTTCAGCACCACTTAGAAATCAAGGGGGCTGGCACAAGACAGGCACTGTAGGGCAATGCACAAGAGAAGTGAATGGATAGTTCTAGTGCAGTAAGTTGTCTTCCTTGCAAGAGCTAAGACAGAGATGGCTTTAGGTCACCTTTTCAATTCCTCAGTCTTTGACTAGCACAAGGATAGGAGGTTTTCCAAAGCAGATTAAAGGAGCTATACATCACCCTCTGCTAAATTTAAGCTTGAGTTCAGCAGTCATGGAAGTAATTGCTGACTACACTCCAAATATGAGCCAAAAAACCCTCTGATCTGAATTTCCCTGAAGCTTAACGGTGCTTAGATCCAGCTTTCTGGGCTACATCTAATTCTACATTCCTTTGTTTATCTTCTATAGGCTATTAAGTCTCTGTTAGATGAGAAATTTACATCAGCAGTAACAGCACAGCCTTCCCTGGAGTACTGTGTGTAATGGCCAAGCCATCCGAATAAGATATCACTTAACTAGAAGAGCATCAGCATAATGATAAAAACAAGCAACTGCTTAGGAAAAAAAAGCTATCATCCAATAAAAAATAGAAAATATCTGAACTGAGAAATAAACTAGTTAAAAAAATGAAAGAATTTACAGAATGGGGCAAAGCCTGAAGAAAAAGGGCAGGGAGTACCCGGTCTCCTTGTCATCCAGAATGAGAACAAAGGAAGCTGAAAGGTAGAAAAAGAGAAAACAGCATCAATCATGCAGTGTGAAATCAGGCTGGGGAGCTCATTGCTAACATGCCAGGATTCAGACAGGATTCAAAAGGGGAAATTATACATAACAAAAAAATCCAGAATTATAGCAGCTACTTTTAAAAAAATGCATGTACAAGGAAGAATGGAAAGACAATTGCAGAGGAAAAAATTCTGTTGCATTCAGGCTTAAGTTGGTTTCTAAAAGTTCAGGAGACTATAGGGCGTGCAAGAATATCTCATATCTCCATGATTTCTGGAATTCTCCCAAAATTCCCAGTGCTTCCCAGTGTCAGAGAGGAGACACTGGAACATCTGGATTCCACACTCTATTTACTGAAATGCTGCAACTGATCAGAAAGACTAAGGAAAACAAATATCTTTCAACATGGGTTTAGAAGTGTTGAAATATAAGTGATATTTTTTAACCTACAGGGTCTGTCCTCGCTTGCACTTCAATGTTATTTTCTTTTACACCAGTCTTGTGGAAAAATTTATGCAGCCATGGAAAATGCTTGGCAGCTTAATGTGCCCAGAAAGCCCTGCACACATGGTCACGGACAGTAATGAGAAACGGCACGTGAAATAGACGCAGAACCTTTCTAGCCAATGGTCCCCAGGCAAAGCCACAGATACTGCCAAATCCCTCCCAGAAGGGAAGCCCTTTACAACCAGAGACATCATCTGAGGAGCCAGACCCCAGACAACAGCCAACACCTATTAGGAACTGCTCTTTGAGACATACAACTTAAAGTAAGTATGGACTTATTTCAAAACAATCCTCAAAGTCATCAGGTTCTTGAGTTTTACAGGTACCACCTGCGCTGAGTTTGGGACTGTGTGCTGAACAATTAACTACTAAGACACCAGCCCCTACTATGTCTACTCTGACGTATAAATGGCAGGATTTCGCTCTTCTTTATGCTGCAGGCTTTTTTTCTAATCAGCTCTGTTCTGCTTCTTCTGCTCCATAGGTAACGCTCTGCCTGTCCCACTCATCCTTCCTGGCTGCCTATATAAAAGCAAAAGCAGTGCAGGGAGAGAGACTGAGCAGCAGCCTACATGCAAGGGAAAAAATTAAAATAGCTGTCAAGTCTTGTGTACAGGAGACAGAGTGGCTCAACAAGATTCAGCTCCAGAGCTGTGGGCAAAACACACATAGAAGACTGTCAGCTTCAGGTGTTGGATAAGGCCTGTTGAAATTACCAGTGCTCCCCATCACTCCACTCACTCCAATATCTTCCCCAGAAATAGGAATAGGATTTAGTTAGTGGAGGCAGATGTGCATGAAAGCTCAAGTCCTTACAGAAGCAGATGCCTGAGACTAAGCATAATACAGACATATACAAGGAAAGACCAGCCCTTCAGTGTATCATAGAATCATAGAATAGTTAGGGTTGGAAAGGACCTTAAGATCATCTAGTTCCAACCCCCCTGCCATGGGCAGGGACACCTCACACTAAACCATGTCACCCAAGGTTCTGTCCATCCTGGCCTTGAACACCGTCAGGTATGGAGCATTCACAGCTTCCCTGGACAATCCATTCCAGTGCCTCACCACCCTTACAATAAAGAACTTCTTCCTTATATCCAATCTAAATTTCCCCTGTTTAAGTTTGAACCTGTTACCCTTGTCCTCTCACTACAGTCCCTAATGAAGAGTCCCTGTGCGACATCCTTATAGGCCCCTTTCAGATGCTGGGAAGGCTGCTATGAGGTCTCCACGCAGCCTTGTCATTTCCAGGCTGAACAGCCCCAACTTTCTCAGCCTATCTTCATATGAGAGGTGCTCCAGTCTCCTGATCATCCTCATGGCCCTTCTCTGGACTTGTTCCAACAGTTCTATGTCCTTTTTATGCTGAGGACACCAGAACTGCACACAATACTCCAAGTGAGGACTCACGAGAGCAGAGTAGAGGGTCAGGATCACCTCCTTCGACTTGCTGATCATGCTCCTTTTGATGCTGTTGGCTTTCTGGGCTGTGAGCACACACTGCAGGCTCATATTAAGTTTCTCATCAACCAACACCACAAATCCTTCTCCGCAGGGCTGCTCTGAATCTCTTCTCTGCTCAACCTGTAGTTGTGCCTGGGATTGTTCCAACCCAGGTATAGGACCTCTCTGCTATCCTATGCATCCCCTCTGCTAGTGTCCTTTACACAGGATGGATGTCATCTGTTGCCATGTGGTTCCTCCCACCATGCAGCTTCTCAGCCCTCATACATAAAATACTCCCAGCCACAGTCCCACAGCTCTGCAGAAGTACTTCAGAAGCAGGGGGGGGGGACATCTAGCCCCAGCTCTAAGACTTCACATTGTCCAGACAACGTGATCCAGCACGTAAAAACCAGCCTTCACTGTCACAAATCTAGGTATGATTAAACTGAAAACAATGGCTATACTATGATGTTTCTAATACACTTATCCCATACTGGGCTTCAGAAGAGTGCTTCTAAACTTAGTATTTACCTGAGGTATTCAGACAAATTTACAACCACTTGACAGGCTTTGTCCCAGGCAGCTAACTCTGAGCTGCTCAGGCAAAATTTGCAATTCACCCTGATATCTTCAAGTCTCTTCAACTCACCTCTGTTCTAGCAGTCCTCAGTCAACTGTAGGATTGCTCTACATTTACTGCAATGTTATTGAGATTACAAACTGAAAAAGACAGCAGGGTCAAGCCTACTTTATAATTTGTTTCCCAGCAGAACATTTTGGTTTGGGTGTTTGAACAGTGTTTTTACATATTTGCATTAAAGTTTTTATAAAATAATTAGCTGCTTTTTGTTTTAATTTTAAAATCCTTGTATGAAAACAAAATCTAAATCTAAAAAAAAACCCTCAGTAGCTATGTTTTTCTCATCACAAAATGTTTCTCTCAGTTTTTTTTCCAAGTTACTTTTTGATCTCTTCCAGATAAGAGATGGTAAGATACTGAATATACTAGCAAAAGATTTGTATAGCAACAACATTGCAAATTTCACTCACCCTGATTTTATTTTTCCTAAAAGTAACCTGAACAAATGAGATCAGATTCATTTCTGGAGTGGCCTGATCAGATTCACTCTGACTCCCCTTATGATGAATCTGCCTGAATTGTCTCGGGAATCTTGTCCCCTGGGCATTTAAAGAAAACTGTGCTTGTGTCAAAACTTCCCAAGGAATGTATGTGTCATGATGTTTACAGATACCCAAGACAACACTGGTTGACTTTCAACTGATTTCAGCTATACACCACTCTACATAAGACTTTCTTGGTCACACTAACACAGATTAGTTCTATTCTCCTTTGAAAATCACCTGGGTTATTCCAATTCATTTGACTAAAACATTCCACCATTTCAATGAAGCAAGTTTATTCAGCCATGAGCCACCATGTAGAAAAAAAAATACTAATGTGCTTCTGGTCAATAAGGCAGTGGCTTGACTTCGTCTCCATCAGCAGCACTGATTTAAACCATCCACCAACAACTCAGCAGAAAAGCACTGTAAAGACAGATACCAAAGATAAAATACTCTGTAGATAGCTCTTGGATTCATCATCATAGCTCGTTTGCTGCTGAGCATTCAGAGATCATGAATGACTGCGACTTCTATAAGAAATCAGAGATCATGAGATCTATGAGACATCACAAAAATAAAGGTTAGAACAATCATTGTAATGCTATACTCCAGGACACATGAAGAGCCCCAGGAATATTTTAGAAAGAACAATTGAGGAACTGCCAGGATAGAGCATTCTTTTTCAACTAAATCTGCCAAATGAATTGGTTTCTAAATATCAGTGACATCAGATGAATCCAGGTATACAAAGACAATGGTCACTTCCTCTTCTGTATCTTATTTTTGTATTTTTTATTTATGTATAGTTTAATGTATTTATTAATAATTTGTCATTATGTAGTTACATATTTATGTTTTATCCCACTCAGCACTTGGCAGGCCACATCTGGAATACAGTGTTCAGTTTTGGTCCCCACTATATAAAAAAATATATGTGGACAAGCTAGAGAGAGTCCAGAGAAGGGCCACAAAGATGATCAAAGGACTGTGAAACCTGCCATACGAGGAAAGACTGAGAGAACTGGATTGGTTCAACCTTGAGAAAAGACTGTTGGGGGAAGACCTTATTACCATTTTCCAGTATCTAATGGGTGTTTTCAAAGATGGAGACTCCTTTACAAAGAGTGAGATGGAAAGGGCAAGTGGTGACAGGCACAAGTTACTCTTGGGGAAAATGTAAGTGAACACAAGAAGATAATTTTTCTCAACAAAAACAATCAGCCATTGGAATAACCTCCCCAGGGAAGTGGTGGATTCCCCAGTGCTGGACACTTTAAAGGCTCTGCTGGACAGGATGTTGGGACAATTCTAGTCCATGCTTTGCTTAGGAAAATCAGACCAGATGATCTTTGAGGTCCCTTTCAACCTGATATTCTATGGTTTCCAATAGCAAAGGGGCTGTCAAACCCTGACAGCTACACAACAGTACATACTACAGGCTTATTGGAAAACTGGACAGGTGAAAATGCAGGCAAGGTAACACCAGGAAGCAGTGGGTGCAGAGTATCCCTTTTACCTAACTTCTGTAGCAGAGAGGGAAGATGGACCACATTTATTCAGCCAGAGATGAAAACGAAAGGAGTCACAAAGCTTTAAGGCCTACAGTGAAGATATTTTCTCCCTTTTTTGTAGACAATCCTCCTGCAGGAGACAGAAAGGTCCCTGATCTTCCTGCATCTTTTGCCAACTATGAAAGATTGTTTATCTCCTCTTTTCCTTGTATGGTGACAGATTTTGTTCCAGCCATTTTCCCATCCTGCCCACAGCATCTACTCCAGAACTGTGCCTTCCAGACAAATGAGATCTTCTTTCACATTAATCATCCCTAATGAGGCAGATATTCTTTCTGTACATTCACTCCCTCCTTCACTCTTTTTGGATCCCGATATGGAGGCCTTTCATTGCAACCCCTTAGACTGAGGAAGGCATGAATTTTATCTGAAACTGTTTAATATGACCTAGCAAGAAGACAAGATTGCCAATGGCACTGAGCTGTGTGGTTTGGTTGATAACGCTGGAGGGAAGGAATGCCATCCAGAGGGACCTTGACACACTTGAGAGATGGGCCAATGACAACCTCATGAAGTTCAACCATGACAAGTGCAAGGTCCTATACCTGGGTCGGGGCAATCCCAGGCACAGCTACAGGTTGGGCAGAGAAGAGATTCAGAGCAGTCCTGCAGAGAAGGACTTGGGGATGTTGGGTGATGAGAAACTGAATATGAGCCAGCTTCAGTGTGCACTTGCAGCCCAGAAAGCCAACTGTATCCTGGGCTGCATCAAAAGGAGCGCGACCAGCAGGTCGAAGGAGCTGATCCTGTCCCTCTACTCTGCTCTTGTGAGACCTCACTTGGGGTATTGTGTACGGTTCCAGTGACATAAGAAGGACATGGAGCTTTTGGAGCAAGTCCAGAGGAGGGCCACAAGGATGATCAGGAGACTGGAGCACCTCCCGTATGAAAACAGGATGAGTAAATTGGGGCTGTTCAGTCTGGAGAAGGCTGCGTGTAGACCTCATAGCAGCCTTCCAGCATCTGAAGGGGGCCTACAAATATATCAAAGAATGACTCTTCAGCAGAAGAGGAGATAGGACAAGGGGTAATATGTCCAAACTTAAATAGGGGAAATTCTGGTTAGATACAAGGAAGAAGCTCTTTACTGTGAGGGTGGTGAGGCACTGCAATAGGTTGCCCAAAGAAGTGGTAAATGCTCCATTCCTGTCAGAGTTCAAGGCCAGGTTCGACAGAGCCTTGGGTGATATGGTCTAGTGTGAGGCATCCCTGCCCATGGCAGGGTAGTTGGAACTCAATAATCTTAAGCTCCTTTCCATCTCCATCCATTTTATGATTCTATGATTCAGGGTTTAGTTTGACTTTTTTGTGTGAAAATGGCCAAAGAACCCGCATTATAATTTTCAAATTATACTATATATTGGAAATGTGCGAAGTCATATATATAAAATGCTCTCTAGAAATTCCTTACTCTAGAGAGTATCCACATGTGATAAAACAGGCTTCCAATTTAGTTTAATCTTAAAATGCTTTTGTAGTTTCAGGTGTAACAGCAGATCAGTTACAGGATGAGGGATATCCTCTTGCACTTAGTCCATATATAGCAGAGGCTACACTCTTTCTATCCTTGCACAGTGGAAATTATTCCTCAGCAGCACAAACCCAGGGTTTGCATTCCTTGCTTATATAGATTTTACAATAGCATCTAATTCTTATTCAGCTGATTTAGGTGGGTGTATGTGAGAAGATAACTGGGCCTCTATTGTCTCTAAACATAATTTCACTGCTACATTAATTTAACTAGCAGTGCTTCCTGGCAAATGGCTTACACTTCTGCAGGGACATTTAGGAATGATTTTACTCTAAAAAAAAATACTAGATTAATTAGACATCTGCTCTTCCCCTTGTTTATGCTGCTTTGTTGATCTGCTTTCTCATTCTTTCTGACAGTGTTGGCACATAGAAATAATTTAACTTTACTCTCTTATGTTCTGCAATAACTTCCCTCTAATTCAGGCCCTGTTTACTCATAGCCCAGGGCTGCTCTTAAATCCTTCTGCTTCATTTCTCTTTTTCCTTTTCATCAGTAATGGCTCATCATCCATGTATTTCTCTTGTCTCCACTCAACCAGGTAAGAAGTATGTCAGCAGGGCAAAGCACTGTGTAAATGTTACAGGGCTATACAAATGTTTTGAAATAACACCTGTGGGGGAAAAGACTGAAATTTTCCTCAATTTAATGATATGATCAACAAGATGAAATTAATTTATTTGAAATTCTATCTTAGTATTATACCCTAAATTTATTCTCAGCGCAGCCATTTTTACAGAGGAGAACAATTACGGTGGACCACCATGATTCCACTCTTTTTTTGAAAGAAGAATCATCCATCTCTATTCTGCATCCATCCCAGCAGACCTGAGCACAACCATGGGCTCACTTAAGCTTTGTCATGGTAAGACATAAGCATCAGGAAAGTGCTGGCAGGTACACTGTTTAAAAAACAAAGATAAAGGACTGCCCTGCCTCATTCTTGAACTTACATATGAACCTCTTTCTTTGACTTAAATGTCCTGGAAACATAATGGTTTGGGTTGGAAGGGACCTTAAAGCTCATCCAATTCCAACCCCTGCGATGGGCAGGGACACCTTCCACTAGAGCAGGCTGCTCCAAGCCTGTCCAGCCTGGCCTTGAACACTGCCAGGGAAGCGGCAGCTACAGCTTCTCTGGGCAACCTGTGCCAGTGCTTAACCATGCTCACAATAAAAAAAAACCTTCTTCCTAAATATCCAGTATAAATCTCCTGTCATTTTAAAGCCATTCCCTCATATCCTGTCCCTACAAGCCCTTGTAAAAAGTCCCTCTCCACATTTCTTGTAGCCCCTTTAGGCACTGTAGCTGCTGTAAGGTCTCCCCAGAGCCTTCTCTTCTCCAGGCTGAACAAGCCCAACTCTCTCAGCCTGTCTCCATAGGAAAGGTACTCCAGCCCTCACAGCATCTTTGTGACCCTTCTCTGGACACACTTCAACAGGTCTTGTGCTGGGGGCTGCAGAGCTGAATGCAGTACTCCAGGTGGGGTCCCTTGAAAGTGGAGCAGAGCAGAGGGGGAAAATCCCCTCCCTTGGCCTGCTGGTCACACTCTTTTTGATGCAGTCCAGCACAGAGTTGGCTTTCTGGGCTGAAAGTGTACACTGCCAAGTCATGTTGAGCTTCTCTCCTTAGGGCTGAGATACAAGCCTGTATTTGAGCTTGAAATTGCCTCAGACCCAGCTGCAGGACCTTACAATGTAACAAAACATTTTAATATTCCGGAATAACAACATACCAAAATAATAATAAAATAAGCTTGATATGACGAATAGGTTTCAAATGCTTAGGAAGTCTCTTTAAGGGTGACTAATGGAAGAGTGGGAAGCCTTGCACTAAGGCATATATATTTCTCCCCACGAATTAATCTACCTTGCATATCCTTCCTGAGCAAATGCTGTTCTGTGGCACAGCCAGCTTCATTAGGAACCAGAGCTAAAGGAAGATAAAGTAAAATGACCTGTTCTGCATCCTGATCATGTGAACAACATCCTAAGCTTGAAGCAGGCCACATGTTTGAATTAGGAGGCACCATGACACACATAATCAATGCTAGTGTGAGGGAAATTTGACAACTGGATGATAAGATAGGGTTTAAATTTCTGAGGAAGAAAGCATGGAAATTTCTTTACTGACTATTTACATAAGCAGCCTACACAAACTAAGGGGAAAACACTGGTTATCAGATGTCACCTTTGGAGCTTGGCTCAACTCTGACAAAAGGGATTGCTAATACTACCTTCAATAGATCCAGTTCATATTCCTCTCAGCTGAACATGATGACCAAGGCATTCACAGCAACCTCAAATCTCAGGAGACTGACAGCACTTGGGAACAAAGTGCAAGCCTAGAAACGGTCAGGCGTTCTGGGTCCATTTCACTTTCTCCAAGCTGGGCAGAAATGAAATCTGCGGCTGTTGTATTCATTGCTAGTACAGAAAATGCCAAACTGTTTGAACAAGAGTGCCAAAGGCTTTCTGGCACTTCCTCAGAGTTCACTGGCTGGGATGTTACTCCTTGCGCGAATATGTGACAACAGACATTACTCACTGCTGCAGATATTAACACAGCAAGCCAACAAAGAACTGCATGCACCACTTCTTCCTTCGCTTTCAGCGCAAACTCCTGCCAACAGGTAAGCCTAAACAAAGGCTAGAAGCACAGCATTTCCCTGGGAATGGGATTGTGCTCTGCTGTCAGGTTCTCTTCTGGAAGGATGGTGCTACTTTCCCCTCAAAGCACAGTTTTGTATAGTGCATTTTGGTTTATAAAAGGAGTTCAGCAGAAGACAAGTGAGCATGAGCCTTTCACTTCTTACAGGCATTGATCACCTCTCTGCTATTGCAACAGCTCTTCCGCTTCTGACTTTGTTAATGGCAACCTGCAGGGCTCAGCAGGACTTTAGAGGCAAGAGCACAGGGCTGTAGAGCTCCATGAAACTGTTGGGAGGATCCTTCATGAGGGACAGCTATCTGACAGTTTAAGATTTGGACAAGGGAAGTATTTGGATAAGCACTATATAGAAAACCTAGTGTTAGAGAGAACATACAAAGGCTCAGGGAGGGCTAGTCACTAGATAAGAGACCTGATTCATTGTCCTGAGATATTTTGTGGAGGGTCTGGCCTCACACCTGTACTATTGCAAGAGGAAAGATGTTCTTAAAGTGCTTCATGAAAAATGCTGCTTTCACCTAAATAAGTAAGCTCCAGAAAGAGACTGTGAATAAGGTTAGATTTGCTAAATTATCAGTTTTGTAATTCATGAGAAAGGATAATTAAAAAAAAAAAAAGGC
Organism: Pezoporus occidentalis; assembly: GCF_034315485.1. Classification (NCBI taxonomy): domain Eukaryota; kingdom Metazoa; phylum Chordata; class Aves; order Psittaciformes; family Psittacidae; genus Pezoporus; species Pezoporus occidentalis. The sequence continues at coordinate 1,037,904 of NW_026913953.1, forward strand.
AAAACAAACACCAAATTTTCATGTCACCCTCACTATTCTGGGATCTTCTAATTTTCTGCCTTTGAGGAAAAAACAGTGAAGTTATTTGCTCGGCCTGGCTTACTAGGGTCAAAAAGGAGAAGGATACACAGACCAGATTATCGTCTTTCAGGAGTATTACAACACATTTTATTTGTGGTGTATATGTACAACAGTGAGCAAATCTGCTGGTCTAGTGTCAGCCTGGCCGGAATGCTTACAGGACTACCAAAGATACACAGTAGAGATTTCCTCCAGCCCCAAAAGGCTGCCTTGTCTGAAACTTGATTTAGTGAGAAGTGAGTTGCTACTTACAGTTAAACAACCTGGCAATATTGTGGGAGTTAGCTACAAGAACTGGAGCATCCAAGAAGATTATTCTGCATGAATTATGATTTTGACCACCTTCAGCTGCATGCCCTAAATGCTGGCTTAGAATAGCTATTTTGCGCTTGGCAATCATCTACCTCTCCAGCTGTGGCCAACCCAAATTTATCAACTGCAAACTGAGAAGTCGAAGATTTATGAGCATTGTATAACCCCTTAATCAGTGCAATAGCATTTTCTCAAAAGAGGGATTACATGATAGATGAAATATATGGAAAGAGGAGGGGTTAGACCTTGGCATTTCACCATGACTAGCAGTGCACAGTGATTTTGATAGAAAAACATATCTTGCCTGAAATAAACACCAAGCATAGGCCAGCAATGAGAGATGCCAGATCCAAGCCACTCAGAATGAGGAGTGTGCAGAACTGAGGCAGGATATCACAAAAGGAAAAAGCCAAGCAGGACCCAGTCCCTGGCCAGTTCTTGCAAAGCAAGAAATGCTTCAAACCTCAAGGTGCATATTTATAACACAAAACAATTTAATAAACTCACTGTGAGAGCAGGCAAAAACCTGTTCAAAAAAAAAAGGTTTGACATTCCGCTGCTGCTGTGAACAGGCATTGTTTACACCAAGCTTTTTGAATATGAGAGATAATTAGAAGCTTTTCAGGAGATGACATGCCTATTTCCCAGGCAGTATTATTGTATTTCTTAATGGTGGTTATTTTGAAGAGGTTATAAACCCTGTCCATTAATGATAGTACAAGTAGAGGGTACTGAAATAACATCATGAAGCCTTCTTCCCATATAGAAGAACCATCTTCTCTTGGGCAAGGGATTTTAAGACAAGTCCCACTGAACAACTTGAGCCTTCTGTTTCAGATTAAGCTGTTTTCTGGGGCATCTTACTCAACTGTTTTTTGTAATGGAGTTCAGAGAAGACAACATTCTGAGTGTGCCAGACTTTCAGTGGACTGGACAAAAAGCAGCGGGCATGAACTGAACACAGGAGGCTCCATCTGCCCATCAGGAAGTACTTTTTCACTGTAAGGGTGACTGTACTGTTGCCCTGAAAGGCTGTGGAGTCTCTATCTCTGGAAGTACCTAAAAACTATCTAGAGATACCTGGGGAGACTGCCATGTGTGGCGCTGCATTAGCAGGACAAAGCTAGACCAGGACCTACCTCCAGAGGTCCCTTCAACCTCAATCACTCTGTGTAATACCAACAAGTGACAAAATGCTGGGTGAGAAGTGCTGGTTTCACAATTAAAAGTAGAGAGATACTTTAGTTCCTTAGGTTTCAGCCTTCCCTTTGCCCTGTGGCCATTGGCCAACAGTATCAGCTCCTATCTGGGACACTGCATACAGTTGCTGCTGAGCAAGTAACTCCAGATCCAATTCTCTTCCTTCCTACGAGTTATCTGCAGGGACAGAATTTTCTTTCTTCCTGATCAGTAGCAACCCAGAGAGTATACCCTCACCCGTTACTTTGCCTTGCTACAAAAATTACTTCTGTTCATAATTGCTCTTAAAATATGTCTTTAAACATGCACAGATCGTTCTGTCTTGACTGCAACCAGAAATCACCTCATTCCAAGCATACAGCATGCTTCTACTTTTCTTCCTCTTCTGCTGCTGCGCTTCAACGTATTGGGGCAGAAAAATTAACGACCAGAAACACTGTAGCAGAACGGGGCAAGTGGAGAAGTGAACAGACTATTCCCTAGTATCTGAAACTCCTTACAATTATATTCTGCACAGTGCTTGAGGAGGTGTCCTGCCCCTCTCTGTAGTTTCCGGGAGAAGGTGATCTTTTGCCAGAATGCAAGGTTCACTGGAGAAACTTCAGGCCCTCCAGAGGTTGAAAACGAAACAACAATGAATTTTATTGTTAACTTCCCTAAAACTGTGTCAGGAGAAACGAAAGTCTTGACAAGTTATTTTTATAAAGGATCAGAAGCAGAAGCAGAAAAGGATAAAGGAAAGAAAGGAAGGAAAGAACACAGAAACAGGATCATCACCCAGTGGATCCAGCCATGTCTTCTCAATCAACAAGTGGAAATCCTTTTAGTCATAGTCCTTGTAATCAGTGACTCCTCAGGGGTCCACCGAGGAGAGATTGATCACGCGGCTGCAGGACGGTTCTGCCTCTTTATAAAGTCAGGGTCGCTTGGATCCTCCCACAGGTGGAGACTTATCTGCAGGGTACCTGGTGAACCCCAGACACAGTTCACGTTGCGCCCTGAGGCGCGCCGAAGTGTATGTACCTGTAGTCTCCGGGAACTTTCATGCCCGGCAATTGATCTTCATGGCCTCAGGGCAGGCAACACAGGGAAGCATTCCCCACTTCGGTGGAGCAGGATTCCTGCTCTGCCCCGCGGCAGTTGCTCACCACCATCAAGCGCTCATTCTCCCTCAGGTCCTACCTGGAGTTGTTTTGAGACACACACAAAGTGTCCCTTGACCGTCACAGCAGGGAGGAGGGGAAAAGACTGATGAACTTTAGCGTTTTAACCCAACACTTCGAAAGACGTTTCATTTTAAAGTAATATAACCAACGGCCACGGCAGAAAGCTATCCGTTGAAGGCTTGCTGCAAATCTTTAGCAGCCTGGAGGGGACTGCATAAAGAAGCTGCACTTGAATGTAGGAAAGTGAGGGACAGATTGATTAATTGATTACTCAGATAACTTCCTACATGAAAGCATGTTTTTCTACTCCTCTACTTCTTCCCCAAAGGCATTAACTCTCCTACCCTCTCTTGCAATTTAGAGGAAGGGTTAATAGCCAAAGGTCAGGCTATTTTAAGAATAATCTAGTCTCTGCCTAGCTTACTTTGGGAAAAGAACTAGGGAAAAGTGCTTGTCTGGCTGGTCAAGAAGCAAGTGAGTTAACCACTATCCTCCTCCCCTCATTCATCTTTCTTAGGCAAACCTAAAGCTCTAAGAAAATGTTGAAATAGAAAACTTAAGTATCAGCTGACCTGAAAAAAAAAGAAAAAAAAATTGCCTCCCCACCCTTTCGTCTCAGAAAAGCCAAAGTTATTCCAGTTCAGTTTCCAACAACTGTTTGTTCACTGAACAGGCACATAAATTATCCCAGGAGCAAACAAGGCTTTTAAGCTTTTTCGGACTGCTGCCCTGCATGGGATTCTGGTGTGCCTTGCTGCCAGCTTAATCGGGAATTTTGCCCACGGTCTGCATCTGTGTGTGTGTATGACGCACTATGGGAATCAACATCATCCACAAGGCTTTTGGAGCTGAGAAAGCTCTATTTTCTTTCATTTTATTTTAAATTCAGTTTCGGGCCTTGAGCCTACTCCCCATCACACTCACTATTCCCTGGTGAGTTTAAATCACAGAGGGACTGAGCTCACATTTAGTATAAGTACACTGAATTTTGTTTCCTTAAAAAGGAAAAACTTGCAATTGACAAGTCAACATCACATGTTCAACTAATGTGAAGGCTAATGCTCTTTGCATCCTGTCAGTCAATTGATTAAGCTACTTGGTATTTTTTTCTACAAATTCCTAGAGAATACACTAGTATTTCCTCATTGCTTAGAGCCTGGAGCACTTCTCTAGCTAAGCACAGTGCCTAGTCATACAATACCAACTGTTTCATGACCCCCACCACATGTCCTCAGCCATACTCATGATAGAAAACATAAATACAGAAACATCATTGCACACCTTTTTACCAACTGGCTGCCCAGAAAAACTGTTATTAAAAGCTCTACTTACAGACATCCTTCTTTCCTGTGGCACCATCTGATTACTACACTCCCAGACCCAGCAGTTAAGGGCACTCTTAAACTGAAGGGTCATTATATTCCCTGGCTTCAGTTCTCTTCATTGACTGCTACTGATACAACCCAACGGATTTCAGTAAAACTGCTCAACTCACTCTCACATGGAACTTAACCTAGTAAATTTATGGAAAAGTATCATTGCCTCAGAATTTCATCCAAGTCTGAATATAGCTCTTACCCAATAATCATAGCAGCTACAACTGGTCTTTCCTTGTTTATTATCTATCTGGTTGACCCACTATATAACTGAAATAAAATGGGCTGTAAGTGCACTGGGTTGTTTTACAGCTTCTCTGTAGAATGTCTTAATTAGTATGCTTAATATTCTTCTAACACAACTAAAGTGATAAAAATATTAGCAGTATTATGTCTTTTTCAATATGATCATTCATGTCCTCATGTGTTTCTAAGAACCTTTTTATGACTAAGAGGAGGAAACACCTACAGCAGAAATTTCCCCGATCCTGTATAAGGCAGGTGATGAAAGGTCAGAAAATCTTGTGAATCAACTGGTCATCTTTGCATTATCATCTTCTATGTCCAACAAAAGCACCAACAAATATGCCTCTGTATCGCTTTTCTGTTTTAAACTGACCCTGCTTTCCTGAAGTCCCTGACACATGAGTTCTCACTACAGGCAAGCCATCTCTTCTTTTCTACTCAGTAATAAAGCTTCCCAGCAAGTGGTAATGGTGCTGCCTCCATCACCTTTGTCTCTGTAATTCCTTCCATGGTGGCTTAACAGTGTTGCTAATATTGACACTTTTCTGATTTGCCAGGTGGTGGAAATTCAATGTAGAATTATCTCACTTTTCAAAAGAATATGCAAATGTTTCTACACATCCCTTGTCTTTAATTAATGGCTCTGTTTAACATTAAACAATAGGAAAAAAAAAGCCAACTCTCTAACACAGCATTGTCTACCACTGTCCATCCTAGATTAGTTCAGACAGCAATAATTTCTAATGAACTGTGCATAATGTCATGTCCATTTTTCCTCAGTAATACACTACGGCTTAAAATGTAAACCACAAAAACTATTGAGCAGCTTCTTAGTGAATTTTGTCTTTGTCACAGTAAACTCATCTCCAAAATGGCAGCCTTTTCTCCTTTATGATCAGCATGCACATCACTGTCAGCTACCAGGTAAAACAGAACATTCATGTCCTGGAACTGTGTTCCACCACAGGGAAGTGAGGTTTGCAAGCATATGTGGACAGCAAAGGCACCTGGGCTGTGAGGATACCGGTTAGTGGCTGTGCAGCTGTAACCTTGGGGAGAGTCAACCAGAACTTTGTGGCTGGTAAGAAGGGGAAAAAAAATCTTCAGGGATCACAAGGGAGAGATAAAACTTATTGTGGATATTTATGGGGCTTTGGGAATTGTGCAAACTTAGTCTGGGATGCTTAGGAGATTAACAAAGTGAAGCATCAAGGTAGGCTGGGGAAGAACAAGTGTGGGAAAAAGGGAGGGAAAAGTGACCAGGCGTGTAACAGAGATGCTGGTCAGTGCATGTAATTTTCCTGACTTTGTTCTCTTTTATGCATATGCGTAGGGCAGTATGCATGTGATTTGCTACCAGACTTCAGGCTGGATTTGCCAGTGATTTGGAGGCCAGAAACTGAAAAGCCAATGCTCAAGCTGGAGTAAACAGGCAGGACTGTGGTCAAGAGATCCTGTGTCTTTAAATCAAAAGAGAGGGTTTTCTGCATGCCCACTTGGAAAGTCCAGGACTGGTGAGCTGGCTAGCAGTAGCAGGATCAGGCTCTTGTGCTGCTGTTGTTGATGTGAAGTGCTTGTGTTCTGTGCTTGTGTGGATGCTGACAAAGACATCTACTCTCTGTTCACTTTGGTGTGTGTGCTTGGCTGTGTGTGTATTGCTTGGTGTTTTTTTCATTTTTGCAGTTCATACTCAGCCTTGCTGCTGTCTGTTATCTGCCAAGCAAACAAGACCAAGGAGGACAAATTCCCCAGACCTTGAGTCCACCATATTTGGTTTCATTTAACAAGGTCCTGATACACCTGCCTTTGTAATGCCATATCAAGAAATACGATGGGCACCACTGCAGTATGATGTGAAAATATCTATGTACCTGTAGTCCCATGGGTACATAGGTTTTTATAGGTCTGTCTTGATGCTTTCACTTCCAGATTTAAGCAGCTCTCCAGGAGCTGACCCATTTCTACATCTCAACTCCCAGTGCTCCCCATTCTGGAAAGGCTTGTGTCAAGCACAGTGGTGAAGCCTGCACTCCTGAAAACCTATGGAGGACTGGATCTGCCCTTCCAAGCAGAGCTGCTCTGAAGACTAGAGCATATAGCTGTTCATGCAACATGTATACTAGGAAAAAAAATATTCATGGATTGTTCTTAGGAGCTAAGGCCAAATGTCACAGTAATGCTGGCCTCCATAGAGCATATCTCATCCCAAACACAGGGTGATCAACTGCAAAATGCCTGTTATAACTGCTTACTCATCCATAAGAACCCCTACACTGTAATGAGCATTATGTGAGAAAATCTTTATTAGCTTGGATGCATCAAGAAGCGTGTCAATGGTTGTACAGCAGATGTGATCATAAGACCATACATAAGCCTGTGACCTTCCCCATTTAGCTTACTAGTATAGATGGAGCCTTGAGGAGTTTCTGTGACATCAAGCCAAAGCAAGAGATCATTTTGTGTTAGCAAGCCTTGCTGTAGATGCTGGCTCTGCAAGGGACCAGCTTGGGTCAAGCAAGGGGGCCAGCACAAACTGATGCAAAGAAAACATTTAGATATGAGCTGACCTCAAAATAATACAGCTTTATTCCTGTAGTGCTCTGCCTGAGCATGAAGCCTACTCAAGCTGAGCTGGTTCTGCATATAGACATCACAGGTATCTTTGTATCTGTGATATAATTAATCTACAACCTAAAAATCCACTCATCAGAGGAAAGTCACCTGGACCCTATTGCCAGTGGCTATAAATAATTCCCTTTGAGCTCAAGTGGTGCTGGTCAGTGCTTTGCCAGGAGAAGGATAGTCCAAGTCTTGCCTTTGCTCTTGCAATTAAATCCTGTAGGCTGTTGTTTTGCAGCTTCTTTCATCCATGAAACTTGCAGAGTTTACACTTTCCTTAGGGAATATATAAACTCTGCAAAATTATTAGTAAATTACAGACATCAGTTTAAAAATTCCATGTATAAATCCTTACTTGACTTAACATCTTCTATCATTAAACCTGAAATAGGACTTTAAAAGTCAAGGTGGTTTGTTTTGGGTTTTTTTTGCTGTTTCTTTTGTCATCAGTTTTGTTCCATCTGTTTTCTCAGGCAATGAAATGAGGCCAAGAGGCTTGACCGGGCTTTTCCTGCTCCAGCATGGTTTTGTCTTAATGGGATTGTGACATTTAAATCCTAAAAAAAAAATCTTCAAAATACAGCATGGAAATCTTTGCAATTAATATTGGCAAAATACTGGTTGGACTGCAAGAACTTTGGGTACAGGCTCACCTATTGTTCTGTCAGGGGGGTTAGATGTTATTATAATAACAACAATAAAATACTTTTTATAGCCAAATTTAAAGTTTTCTGTAAACTTAACTTCTCTCCATCTCTGACAGGGATGAGTGAAGAGGTCTGGAAAAAATAGGAATTTTTTCCAGTGTTTGTTATTTCATGCCACTTGGCAGCATAAGGCTTCTGTGCTGAGTTGTGGCTTTTGTTGTTTTGTTTAAAACAGTGTATATTGGTTAGATATGTAGCCTTTGTTTTCTTCACTGTGTCATTTTTCTGTGAAAGTGTATGAATATTTCATTGTTACATTTAAATGGGAAAACTGAATCTTGTCAATAAACACCGCAGTTTCAAAGCATTTAATATATTTAAAGTACTCCTGACAAAAATCTCTATATGTAAGTCCTTGAAGTGATCCTCTGTTTACCTCTCCACTTGTAGTGTCACGCTGGTATCAGAGGAATTGCTCATGAGCATTAAGTGCATGCCAGTCCTACAAACAGTGCTTTTCATTACTAGTGTTTCAGCGATGATATCCCTATTTTAGAGATGGGAAATCTTGCATCCACCAGGAAGCTGGCAACAGAACTACAAAAAAAACAGCAGGAAACCTGGGTTTTAATGCCAGACATGATGTCCATTTACATGCAATTTTTTCATTTCATCTCTTTCTCTTTCCCATTAGCTCTTCTAGCATATTGCCTCAGTAAAGTAAATGAGCATGCATTTTTGGGAAACAACTGCTTGTGTGCTGATAATAAGCCTCCTTTTACATTAAACTTCTAATTTGACAAAAGTGTTATTAAATTACTTCAACACTGAAAAATGATATGAGGTATTGCAAACTATAAACAGTTAGAAATGCTTATACTCTTAGGGACATGGGTTCAGCAGTAGCTGTCATGTTTCTCCTTCTTGGTATCTGGTGCAGTGCAGTGTTTTGACTTTCGGCCTGGGAACAGAGCTGATAGCGATGTTTTGGTTTGGCCAAGGACTTTGTGAGCCTCATGCTCTGCCAGGGAGGAGGGGAAGCCAGGAGGAAGCAGAGACAGGACTCCTGACCCAAACTGACCAAAGGGGTATTCCATACCACAGCACGTCATGCCCGGGATGTAACTGGGAGTTAGCCGGAAGGGCTGGGAGACTGCAGGGTTGGAGGAGGTATGGGTCGGTGCTTGGTCGGGCCTGGGGGGTGAGTTATCGGTTGGCTGGTGGTGAGGTGTTGTATTCTCTTCCCTTGTTATTTCCTTTATCATTATTATCATTGGTGGTAGCAGTAGTGATTTGTGTTATACCTTAGTTACTAAACTGTTTTTATCTCAACCCGTGGGAGTTGCATTCTTTTCGATTCTTCTCTCCATCCCTCCGGGAGCAGGGGGAGGGAAAGAAGTGGGGGGAAGTGAGTGAACAAATTGCCTGACTGGGTTTAAACCATGACAGGACATTAATTTATACCTACTTAAAAAGTAAGTTTCACATCCAGTTAAACATACAAATCCATGTAGTGTATCCATTATTTTAATTCTTTACTTATATTAAAGTGTTTTATATTTCTTAACTTAAGACTTTGGTCTCCGTTCTCTTACCTACAAAATTGCAGCATTGGACTGGACCACTGCTAGGCTTTTTTTCCTATTTCTTTCATGCTTGAAATAATTTCCTGGCATTTTATATTCATATAAATGAGGAATGTCATAGGACAGTGTCCTGGGCTCAGCAGTAGCAGTCATTTTTCTCTTTCTTAGTAGCTGGTGCAGTGCTGTGTTTTTTACTTTTGGCCTGGGAGCAGCACTGATAACACCAATGTTTTTAGTTGTTGCTAAGTAATGTTTACTCTGACCAAGGACTTTCTGAGCCTCATGCTGTGCCTGAGAGGAGGGGAAGCCAGGAGGAAGCAGAGACAAGACACCTGACCCAAACTAACCAACGGCATATTCCATACTACAGCACGTCATGCTCAGTATATAAAGTGGGGGCAGTTGCCCAGAAGGGCTAGATCACTGCCCAGGTTGGGCTGCGTATCAGTCGGCAGGTGGTAAGCGGTTGTATTCTCTTCCCTTGTTATGTCCCTTATTATTATTATTATTATTAGTGGTAGCAGTAGTGGTATGTGGTTTTGTGTTATACCATAGTTACTGGACTGTTCTTATCTCAACCCGTGGGAGTTACATTCCTTCGATTCTCCTCCCCATCCCTCCGGGAGCCGGGGGAAGAAGGCGAGGAGGGAGAGAGTGGCTGCATGGCTGACTGAGTTTAAACCATGACAGACAGTGATACTTCCTGTTCACATTTTTACTGACCTCAATTGAAAGTGAATGGGGGGAAAGGCACTTGGAAATCTTCTTCCTATGGAGCAGCAGACCAGGTAGAGTAGTGTCTATGCTGCTTGATGGAGTAAACTTCCTGTGCACTGAATTATCATCAACGAGCCCTGGATGCAGTCCTCAGAGATGCAAAACCATCCATTTGCACTGAGTAAAATCTCAGATAAACAGGTCTCCACTGGCAGTGAACAGATGTGATTTCATCTGTGGATGAAATATTGCTGTTCCTTCAGCTGTAGCTATCATATTGAATGTGTGCAAAGCCAAAGATCACTAAGGTCACAGGGAATTGTCTCCATTTGGCAGCATCTACCCACCATCCACAGTGTTCAGCCCCTGCCACTGAGCTAAGGTGTTACCCTTTCCCTGTGGATCAGGTGAATTTAGGATGCCAGTGGATCTGTCTTATCATGGGGAGGGGTGTGCTGGAGTTCCAGCCAAGACAGCATGACTTACAGTGGTGTCTTTTTGGTATCCAGTGCCTCAGCAAGAAACATACCTCATGGTGCTGAGCTGCCTGAGACTTTCTCCTTGATCTGGGACTTGTTAGGAGTAAGAGAACAGACTGCAAGATAGGAGCAGTAGAAGGGGACAGGACTGGTGGAGACACGTGATGCTGACCATCACAGAGCAGAGTATGAAATTTTGGCACCCTCCTCACTCTGTGTGAGCATGTCAGTTTTCCTCTGTGACTGATGGGAAGAAAATGAGACCTGAAAATGATGGAAAGAAAACAATCACGTTGCTTCCTTTCCCTCTAGTGGAAAACAGAAGAGGACTGTAGTTTACACTTCAGAGCCAGAACCTCCTATTTAATATTTAAATTCTAGAGGCACAGGGCCAAACTCCACCCACATTAACTTACAGGATTAGTAGAGCAAGAATACAAAACTGCTGTCTCATGCAGGGAATGTCTCTCCTGCCTTTCACTCCTATTTTGCTGGTAACTTCATTTGCCATTATATTACAAGCCACTCAGTCTTACTGAGCAACCCTACAAGGATGAATGACTGAGCAGGTGAAATTTGGTGTGGACAGATGTCATCGTCTACATCCAAGCAACAATATCCTCAACTTCACATATAAAATGATGGACCTTATGCTGATAGCTGTATCTCAGGACTTGAGGGTTACAACAGATACATCTATGAAAACCTTAGCTCAGTGTATTGTAGCAGTCAAACACCACATAAAATACTAGGAAAACATTAAGGAACAAAACAGAGAACCTTTAATCTAAGGTTTAGCCACATATTATCATTTGCAATTCAAGTTCTTTTGTCTCATAGGAACACTGGAGCAATATCATTAAAAATATTACACAGCTTCCTCATGAGAAGTACCTGACTAGGCTGGGACTATTTACTCCAGAAAAGAGACATTGACAGGAGAGCAACTAACAATCTACCATGAGTTTCAGAGAGAATGAGAAAAAGACTGTTTCCACCAAAGCAAAAACTAGAAGCATCCAATGGTGCTAGTGGTGGTCAGATTCAAAATGAGAAAAAGGTTTCATGTGACACATAGTGGAGTTCTGCCACTCTTTGCCAAAGTATGGTCATGTGGTCTCAAGGGAAAACTGGAAAGTGTTTGGTAAAGAAACCTACTGAGGCTTAATAAATATGCAGAAAACTCATTTGTTCAGGAAGTCCCTGACCTGGAAAATGTTAAGAGTAGAGTGTGGGGAGTTTCATATACATTTTTATTGCTGTTCTTATTTTTCTCCAGGTTTCTACTTTTGGTCAGCACTGGAGCACAGATACTGTGCTAGGTTGATTTTTGCCCTGACTCAGTTATATCTGCTCTTATATTCTTAACCTTTCTTACAGATGCCAAATTATTAAAATCCCATATTGCTTCTAGCAGCACATTCTCCAATTGTAAGTAAAGAGCTGCTGCCTCTCCCACCTGGGGACTCTGCACAGCAAGCGTGGCTGCTCCTGGTGCACAGAAGGCAAAGGGAAGGCAAAGGCTGGGATATGAGGTACCGGAAGACTGGATCACATGACTGGATGTCTACCTGACATTTAGACTTGGATATAGACTGACTTTTGAGGCTCTTAATGGAGGAGAAAGCACTTCACTCGAGGACTCGAGCTACCCATAGTCTTTCCTGCAACCAGTTCAGCTCCCCACCAGACACATGTGACAAGTTTCAAGCAGTGACTCGATCTAAGCACAACTGGGATCTTAGATAGTGGGGTAAAATCAGAAACAAATTTCTATGTATGGAGAGAATTCTGAATAGAATAGAACCTGCGCTCATGTAGCCTTTGAAACAAAGGTGAGAAGCTGCCACCAACCAACCAGCCTCTTAGATATGAGTGTTGCCTCCCTCAGGGTTATTTCCAGCTTGTCCTTGGCAGCTCTCATAGATATACGTGTACATAAACACTAGGTCACTTCCCTCTGCCGTTGCCTCTGTTCAGATGCAAGGAAGGAGGCATGAATCCGTCTCTCTTGAAATGGCTTGGTCCATTCTAGAAAGCTATTGGCATTCATTTCCAGCTAAATTGGCCTGTGGGAAAGGCCTATGCTGCTGGCACTTTTTACCATCTTAAATGACAAAGAGATTCATCATTACTCACATACTGTCATTTTCGCATTGTGAATTTTGAGATAAAGCATTGGTATGCAAAAATAAAAACTCTCAGACTTCTTGGCATTAATTTTCCACATGCTTTCTAAAGTCTCTTCTATCAGGCAGTAGGATCTGACCCCAGTCATGGCAAAATGCCTCCTCATGATCAGAGATAGAAGAAAAGAAGAAAGAAACTTTTCCATAGGTCTGCTGTTTCAGTATCCAATTCCCAGTCCGTTGTTATTATTATTTCTGAGTAAGTGGTCCATTTTTTTTCTCTTGCTTTCCATAGCTCTCAACTGCAAATGTATTTGAAAACTCCCTTATGATTACCTTAAATCAGCCCTGGTATTTCATTTTATTCCTCAAATGGTGCTTTTAACTCATTTCTGTTTATTTCTGTAGCTCTCCACAACACTGCTTCCTACAGGATTATTTACATTTAGTTACTCATTTATTCATTTATTTAGGACATAACCAGGAAGATGATTTAGCCTTTTTCTTTTAGTTCCCCCCAAATTCAGCCTCTGATTTTTTGACAGCAGCCTTAAATTGAACTGGATGGATGTGCACTTGAGAGAAACCTGAAAGCACTGGGGGTGGTAATTTTGCAGACTCAGTGAGTGACAATCCTCCCTTTGAATTAGTACCAAACTACTGTTCTAGAGCAATGCTGTAGGTGCCATGCTGCTGAAGGTGCTGCCTTCCTAAAATAAAATAAACAGGATGAGTTTGTAACCCCTTAAGATGTCATGTAAGGGAAATGTCTTTACTAGACTGTGGACAATAGTCTTGCTTTAATGCTGAGAAGTCACCATGTTAAAAGAGTCAGATTTTTTTTTTTTTTTTTTTTTGTAGTGGACCTTGTTTGTTTGCACAGTGTAGACTAGGTTGTCTACATCCTACTCTACATTTGCATGTTTGTAGGCTGAACAAAGGATTTTATTGGGATCTTTTCTATTAATACTAACACACTAACAGTCATAAAATGATTGTAGAATTTGCTAGCATTCTTAAGCAATATTAAGACAGCATAATAAATCAGTTGAGAATCATGAAAGGTCAGACTTAATCTTCTACCCTTTGTCTTCATTCAGTTTACATATGAGTTCAACATGGTACCATCTTTCCCCAGTTTGCCCTGAAGTTGCCACAGGAAGCCGTAACCACACAGTCTGGAAAAGGTTCAGAGATGATCCACTGTCCTGGGTTCAGCAGTAGCAGTCATGTTTCTCCTTCGTGGTAGCTGGTGCAGTGCTGTGTTTTGACTTCCAGCCTGGGAACAGTGTTGGTGAAGCCGACGTTTTCGATTGTTGCTAAGTGATGTTTACCCTGACCAAGGACTTTGTGAGGCTCATGCTCTTCCAGGGAGGAGGGGAAGCTGTGAGGAAGCAGGGACGGGGCACCTGACCCGGGCTAGCCAAGGAGGTATTCCATACCACAGCACGTCATGCCTGGGGTGGGGGGTAACTGGGAGTTACCCGGAAGGACACGGGCTTCCGGGTGGGACTTGTTTCTTGGCCGGTGGTATCTTGTTCTCTTCCCTTGTTATTTTCCCTTATCATTGTTGTAGTTGGTAGTAGCGGTGGTGATTTGTGTTGTACATTGGTTGCTGGACTGTTCTTGTCTCAACCCGTAGGAGTTGCACCCTTTCAATCCTCCTCCCCGTTCCTCCGAGAGCGGGGAAGGAGAGAGCCCCGGTGGGGGGGCGGCCCTCGATTGTTGTCAGCTCGGCACCACTCACTGGGAGTGAGTGAACAAGTTGCCTGACTGGGTTTAAACCACGACATCCACTTATACACACCTGGAATGCTGGTAGGAAAATAAATGACAGATTGCAAGTCCCTTCCTTGCCCTGTTATTGATAGTGTTGTAAGGTGTGTCCACCAACAAACACTGCATGGTCTCCAGCAGCCAAAGACTCAGGAGTGCTATTCACAGTACTACAAGCAAGCTACATGAGCTAGGTAATAGCTAAGGCTGCAGCCAGGATCACAGCCTCTCCTGCCAGGTGTGGAGGCGGCCTTTCACTGAGGGAGACAGATGCCAACTCTCTGGCCTTGTGCTCTGATTGATTTGCCCCTCAGTGTGACAAATATCCAATGATGTGTGAGCAGCCAGTGTTTGTCAGGAGTGACAAACAGAAACTCACTTCTCTGACAGAGAGTAAAAAGGCTGCTGGTGCCTGATTTTGTCTCTGCAGAAGCTAAGATGATTTAAATCTCTCAGCTGTTTGGATGAGTGACCACTGTGAATAGATGGTAGTGTCTGTTTTGTTGCTTTTCTGTGCTTGCTCTTAATGATTTCACCTAAAGAGACACTTCTTTTGCACAATAGGTAACCCTGCTGCTCAGGGATGGAAAGGTCCCCAGGTCAATTCCTTGCTGGACTTGCAAGCCCTCATTTAATACTTTCCTACTTGGTTGCTTTCCTGTATTCTTTGCTGCTCATATGTGCCTTGCCATCTTGAGGTACCCATAAGAGACAGTGTGCTGTTTTGGGGAAACTGTCCAGTTTTGTGGTGAGAACAAGAACTGGGTATTAAAAAACGCAGGTACTACTCTAGCTCTGATAAGGTCTTGCACTATGACCTTGGATGAATCATTAAATGCCCCTATGGCATTGTTTTCTTGTTTTAATATTAAGAGAGAACAGCAAATTCCTACCATACCTATTATAGTTATTGTGTAGCTTATTATTCCAAAGATTTTTAAAGTGCTCTGAGATTGGGAAGTGGGAGAAACATATTTAAGAGCCAATTAGTGGCATCAATTTTTCTCTTGATTTTAGTTTTAGTTAATAGTTATCACCTGCATAAATTCATTGAGACATGTTGACTCCATTTACTAACATTAAAGAACTTAAAACATATAGTGCAGGGAGGTATCTCCCACAATAAAAATTTCCCTTCCCACCTAAGCAGTATATTATTCATGAAAACAAGCTACTACCTACCCCAAAAAGGGCTGGGGTGTTACTCTGTCTCTCTGTGTGTAAAAATTTTACAGGGAATTCTCAGATTCTGTATAAAGGTTAACACAAGGTTGGACTGAGAATACTTCATCTAAGTGAATTACATTATTTGCATTGTCATCAATAAAGCACATAACATTATTTGCGTGAAGTGCTATTAACTACAGTGAGCCTGCATGTGTTTGTTTGGTTTTCTTTTTCATAAGATTTATATGACAGAAAAACTGGCCAAATTTCTTCAACATGAATGCTTTTGGGGAAAGAGCTGAGGATATTTTTATTAATCTTTGATTTAATCTGTTATACCAAATACTTTATTTATGGAAAGTGGAGAAAAAGAAAATAACGCAGAAGAAAAAAAACACATTATAAATCTGACATTTTCTGAATAATTTAAATTTAGGTTTGCTCATTAAAGGTAACATTCTGGTTTATGTTTTTTTCTTATTTTTTATTTAAATGGGTTTATAAATGCTTGAGATTTAAACAGTGTTTCATTTTTCATTTGATGCCAGAGAAACACTTTTAAATTCTCTCTGGGAACAGATAGTAAAACAGTTTGTGCAGCTCTATGACACAAAGATTGTAGATGAGGTTGCAAAACCTTTCCCATTATAACTGCAGAATGGTACACTTGTAACTTTCTGAAGAATTGTACTAATGAGCTGCTTTGAGTTACCAGGATCCACTCTGCCATTTCAAAAGCCTTCACAGGAGTCTCTGCAAAACGGGAGAGACAATTCAAAACCATACTCTAGCCTTATTTTTTCAAACAGAGTTGATATTAGATGCTTGGAAAAACGTGCTAATGAACAGCACTTAGTGAGCAGCACTGGTTTCCTACTTTTGAGGAAGAGAGCTGATAAGAGAGCCTCCTACTACAGTGAGGCCCAGAACTGAACATCCAAAGATAGGCAAACTAGTCCTTGAAAGGTAATTCACTGCTGTGCACAGCAGTCCTGTGTCCTGGGTTGCAAGTACCCTGGGTTCAGCAGTAGCAGTCATTTTTCTCATTCTTAGTAGCTGGTGCAGTGCTTTGTTTTTGACTTTCAGCTTGGGAACAGCATTGATAACACCGATGTTTTTAATTGCTGCTCAGTAATGTTTACTTTGACCAAGGACTTTCTGAGTCTCATGCTCTGCCAGGGCAGAGGGGAAGTCAGGAGGAATCACAGGACACTTGACCCAAACTGACCAAAGAGGTATTCCATACCACAGCACATCATGCTCAGTGTATAGACTGGGTGGAGGTACCCGAAAGGGTTAGATCACTGCACGGGTCAGGCTGGGTATCGGTTGGTGGGTGGTGAACAGTTGTATTCTTTTCCCATGTTATTTCTCTTATCATTATTATTATTGGTGGTAGCAGTAGTGGTTTTGTGTTATACCTTAGTTACTGGACTGTTCTTATCTCAGTCTGTGGGAATTAAATTCTTTCGCTTCTCCTCCCCATCCCTCTGGGAGTGGGGGTAGGAAGAAGTGGGGGAAGTGTGCGAGTGGCTGCATGGTTCTGAGTTACCAGCTGGGCTTAAACCAAGGCGTTGTTTGTGGCGCCCAGAGTGGGGCATGAAGGGTTAAGATAATGACAGATCTGACCAGTGTGTCTAATTGTATTTGTGAAAAGTAGTATGCCTTGTTTAACAAGGCAAGCTATGGGAAAGCATTGGAGATGGAAGGCAGCTATATGGAGTCCCCAACAACAAGCTGCAGAAACTGCTGAAGGAAAGGGTGAATTGAGTCAGTTTGCCAAGGGGAAAGCCACCCAGCTGGCCCTGGCCCTTGCTGGATGAGAAAAGCGGCCAGTACTTTACCTCCATACTGACTCATGGATGGTGGCAAATGCCCTGTGGGGGTGGTTGCAGTGATGGAAGCAGAGCAACTGGCAACGCAGAGGTAAACCCGTCTGGGCTGCTGCACTGTGGCAAGATATCGCTGTGCGGGTGCAGACCCTCTTGGTAAAGGTACACCATGTAGATGCTCATGTACCCAAGAGTCGGGCCACTGAGGAACCCCTGTACAACCAACAAGTGGATAAAGCTGATAAGATTGAGGTGGCTCAGATGGACTTAGATTGGCAACATAAAGGTGAATTATTTTTGGCCCAGTGGGCCCATGACACTTCAGGCCATTCAGGGCAGAGATGCAACATATAGACGGGCTCATGATCGAGGGGTGGACTTAACAATGGACACTATTGCCCAGGTTATTCATGAGTGTGAAATGTGTTGCAATTAAACAAGCCAAACGGTTAGAGGCTCTTTGGTATGGAGGATGATGGCTGAAGTACAAATATGGGGAGGCCTGGCAGATTGACTATATCATACTCCCACCAACCTTCCAAGGCAAGCGCCATGTGCTTACCATGGTGGAAGCAACCACCGGGTGGCTGGAAACATACGCTGTGCCCCACGCCACTGTCCAGAACACCATCCTGGGCCTTGAGAGACAAATCTTGTGGCAACACGACACCCCAGAGAGAATTGAGTCAGACAATGGGACTCATTTCCAGAATAACTTTATAGACATTTGGGCCAAAGAGCATGGCATTGAGTAGGGATGTCACGTCCCCTACCATGCACCAGCCTCTGGGAAAATTGGACCATACTGTTAAAAACTACACTGAGAGCAATGGGTGGTGGGACTTTCAAACTTTGGGATACACATTTACCAAAAGCCATCTTGTTGGTCAACACCAGAGGATCTGCCAATAGGGCTGGCACTGCCCAGTCAGAACTTTTACATACTGTGGAAGGGGATAAAGATCCTGTGGTGCACATAAAGAATTTGCTGGGTAGGAGAGTCTGGGTTATTCCTGCTTCAGGTAAAGGCAAAACCACTCGTGGGATTGCTTTTGCTCAAGGACCTGGATAAACTTGGTGGGTAATGCAGGAAAATGAGGAAATCCAATGTATACCTCAAGGGGATTTGATTTTAGGGAAAACAGCCAATGAACTTAATTATATTCTATTGCCTTCTATGCAGCACTTTTATAGCCCACCAACTAGATGTCTTCAGGTCACCAGCGACTGGCCCTGACTTCCCTCCAAACATCATCCCAACACAGAATAATGAAACCAGAGGAGCTCAGCAGTGACCAGACGAGTTCCACGGTGTCATCAGCAGGCAACAATCGAACACTCTTCACCGTCTCTCCTGCTCTGAAAGACTGTTACAAGAGATGGAGCCTGGCATCATGGACCGGAGGAATTCAGCAGCTTTATGGGGATTGGTCCATGCACTGAGGAATGATATCTCTCTCTCTTTCTGTGTGTGAGGCTGTATATATATATATTTATATATATGAGACAAAAGTGATGGTATAGTGAAAAATGTGGGACCTGAGCATGACGTGAATGGTGTGGACTAAGGGGTGGATACTGTCCTGGGTTCAGCAGTAACAGTCATTTTTCTCCTTCTTAGTAGCTGGTGCAGCGTTGTGTTTTAACTTTCAGCCTGGGAATAGAGCTGATAACACCAATGTTTTTAGTTGTTGCTAAGTCTTGTTTACTCTGACCAAGGACCTGTGAAGGAGACATTCTTTTACCCTTTTACAGTCCCCGCGTTGTGTTGTGTTCCGTCCATATTCGCCCCCCCCCCCCGACCATTTAGAGCATCATTTGAGAGTTTTGAAGTTTTTGAATGGCCTTTTAATACTGTTGAGACCTCTTTGCTGATTGTGATGGGGATCACCATGTTGGCATGCATACAGAGTGTGAGAGTGTGTTTTGCCCATGACCATTTTGTCTGATTTCAAGAGATAAGCAAAGTAAGGTTTGGGTGTTGTCTGGGGTTAAATGACGATGTAGGAGGACCAAGAGATTTTTCCCTGAGGCTGGACAGCCATGAGTGGCAGGGTGTGTGGGATAGTATGGGCAAGAATCTAGGTCAGTGGGCCCCTCCAGTACTTTGGAATTTCACCACCAAACAACTGCAAAATCCAGAAGAATTAGTAAAACACTTAAATGAGGTGTGTGGTCATTCTGGCCATACCAGAGGGGGACAAATCATGGCAATGTGCTGGGGCTTGGCCTATGCTTACAGGGCCTCGTTCAACACTATCCAGCACCCTCAAAGTGAAAAAAATGTCCCTGGATCTGAGGGCAAAGCAACAGTCAGCACAGCTACTCCAGCTCCAAGCACGGCAGCTACACCACCCCAGTGACAAGTACAGCAGCAGCTCAACCTTCGACTGCAACAGACAGCAAGGCGACCCCAGCTCCAAGCACGGTAGCTACACCACCCCCAGCAACAAGTACAGTCGCTGCTCAAAACACAGTAATAATCACTGCAGCTAAACCAGAGGACCAATTCGTACCAATATCGGTTGCCCCTGTACACGAGAGAAAAAGCAAAAAAAGAGGCAAGAAGGGTGAAGCAAGATGAAGAAACAATGTATTCACCATCCGGTCCAGCATCTGATCAGGAGTCATCATCACATGACGAAGAAGAAGAGGTGACTTCTCGACCTCGGACCTCAACCGAGCCACGGAATATGCAAAAAGATTTTAGCCGTCAACCAGGGGAGCACATCATCACCTGGTTGCTCCGATGCTGGGACAATGGGTCTGATGGTCATGAACTAGAAGGTATAGAAGCCAAGAAGCTGGGATCACTTGCTAGAGAAGGAGGAATTGACAAAGCAATTGCAAGAGAGAAAAAGTCCCTCAGTCATTGGAGGCAGCTCTTGGCATCTGTGAAAGAAAGGTTTCCATACAAGGACAATGTTATGAGTCGTTCGGCCAAGTGGACTACTATAGACAAAGGCATCCAGTCTCTGAGGGAATCGGCCATTGTAGAGATGATCTATCACATCAAGCCAAATAACAGGGATACACCCATAGACCCAGATGAAGTCGAATGTACATGACCCATGTGGCGAGACTCCCTGATTCCCATCCACAAGCCGATTCATAGACAGTAGATCCAAGGAGTGATCAGCAGGACCCGCTCGCCTTTTAAGAGCCCCATATGGCCAGTGCAAAAGTCTAACAGAGAGTGGAGACTAACAGTAGACTATGGTGGCCTGAATGAAGCCACACCACCAGTAAGTGCTGCCGTACCAGACATGTTAGAACTTCAGTATGAACTAGAGTCAAAGGCAGCCAAGTGGTATGCCACGATTGATATTGCCAATGCATTTTTCTCAATTCCTTTGGCAGCAGAGTGCAAGCCACAGTTTGCTTTTACTTGGAGGCGTGTCCAGTTCACTTGGAACTGACTGTCCCAGGGGTGGAAACACAGCCCTACCATTTGCCATGGACTGATCCAGACTGCACTGGAACAGGGGCAAGCTCCAGAACGCCTGCGATACATTGATGACATTATTGTGTGGGGTGATACAGCGGAAGAAGTCTTTGAGAAAGGGAGGAAAATAATCCAAATCCTGCTGAAAGCCGATTTTGCCATAAAATGGAGTAAGGTCAAGGGACCTGCACAGGAGATTCAATTTGGGGGAAATATAATGGCAATAAGGACGTAGGCAAATCCCCACAGATGTGATCAACAAGATCACAGCTAAGTCTCCACCAACTAATAAGAAATGCAAGCTTTCTTGGGTGCAGTGGGGTTCTGGAGAATGCAAATCCCAAATTATAGTTCTACTGTAAACCCTCTCTATCATGTGACCCAGAAGAAGAATGATTTTAAATGGGGCCCTTAGCAACAACAAGCCTTTGAGCAAATCAAATGAAAGATAGTTCATGCAGTAGCCCTTGGACCAGTCTGGACTGGGCCAGATGTAAAAAATGTGCTTTACTCCGCAGAGGGGGAGAACGCTCCTACCTGGAGCCTCTGGCAGAAAGCTCCAGGGGAGACTCGAGGTCGACCCCTTGGCTTTTGGAGTTCGGGATACAAAGGATCTGAGGCCAGCTATACCCCATCTCAGAAAGAGATACTGGCAGCCTATGAAGGGGTTCAGCCTGCTTCGGAAGTGATTGGCATTGAAGCACAGCTCCTCCTGGCACCCCGGTTGCCCGTGCTGGGCTGGATGTTCAAAGGCGGGGTCTACACATCATGCAACTGACGCTACATGGAGTAAATGGGCTGCACCAATTACCCAATGAACTCGAACAGGAAATCTCAGTCATCCAGGCATTCTAGACGTCATCATGGACTGGCCAGAGAGCAAAGATTTCTGAATGTCACCAGAGGAGGACGTGGTGCACGCTGAAGAGGCCCCACCATATAATAAACTGTCAGAAAGTGAAAAGCAGTATGCCTTGTTTACTGATGGCTCTTGCCGTATTGTGGGAAAGCATCGGAGATGGAAGACAGCTGTATGGAGTCCTGGACGACAAGTTGCAGAAACTGCTGAAGGAAAGGGTGAATTGAGTCAGTTTGCCAAGGGGAAAGCCACCCAGCTGGCCCTGGCCATTGCTGGATGAGAAAAGCGGCCAGTACTTTGTATCTATACTGACTCATGGATGGTGGCAAATGCCCTGTGGGGGTGGTTGCAGTGATGGAAGCAGAGCAACTGGCAACACAGAGGTAAACCCGTCTGGGCTGCTGCACTGTGGCAAGATATCGCTGTGCGGGTGCAGACCCTCTTGGTAAAGGTACACCATGTAGATGCTCATGTACCCAAGAGTCGGGCCACTGAGGAACCCCTGTACAACCAACAAGTGGATAAAGCTGATAAGATTGAGGTGGCTCAGATGGACTTAGATTGGCAACATAAAGGTGAATTATTTTTGGCCCAGTGGGCCCATGACACTTCAGGCCATTCAGGGCAGAGATGCAACATATAGACGGGCTCATGATCGAGGGGTGGACTTAACAGTGGACACTATTGCCCAGGTTATTCATGAGTGTGAAATGTGTTGCAATTAAACAAGCCAAACGGTTAGAGGCTCTTTGGTATGGAGGATGATGGCTGAAGTACAAATATGGGGAGGCCTGGCAGATTGACTATATCATACTCCCACCAACCTTCCAAGGCAAGCGCCATGTGCTTATCATTGTGGAAGCAACCACCAGATGGCTGGAAACATACGCTGTGCCCCACGCCACTGTCCAGAGCACCATCCTGGGCCTTGAGAAACAGATTTTGTGGCAACACGGCACCCCAGAGAGAACTGTGTTAGACAATGGGACTCATTTCCAGAACACCCTTATAGACACTTGGACCAAAGAGCATGGCATTGAGTGGGTATATCACATCCCCTACCATGCACCAGCCTCTGGGAAAATTAAATGGTACAATGGGCTGTTAAAAACTACACTGAGAGTAATGGGTGGGGGAACTTTCAAGCACTGGGATACAATACAAGTTGGCTAGGGTTTAAACCACGACACCTGGGATAATAGGTTTCAGCCTAAACATTGCCTTGGGTTTCCTGCAAACAGTACTTGAAGCTGCGTGATATAGCAACATTGCATGCCCCAAATGGGTAAACTAATGGGACTCATGTAAATCAGTGTGGGAACAATCACAGCCCATACAGCAGAATGCTTCAAATATGTTTAGGAGCTCACGTTGGAGGATATTGGATAATTTCATTTTCAGTACTATAAGAATTAATAGTAAGACTGTAGTTAACCACTATCATCCAATAGCACTATATTCTTGGAGAACAGCAAATGTGGCACCTGAATTTAGGAAGAAGGATAATAAAACCAATCCAGGAATGATGGACCGTTAATCTGAGCTCAATAGTATGTAAAGTTTTAAGCATAATTTTAAAATGGAAAGATAATTAAATATGAGTACGAGCAGGGAAATGGGAGAAAATATGATGTAGGGTTAAAAAGCAGATTGTGGCATATTGACCTATTCTCATTTTTCTTAAAGTAATTGGTTTTCTAAAGAAAGAAAGAAAATATTGTGGAAGTAATAAATCTGGGTCAAAGTAAAGAATTTGTTAAGGAGTCTGAAGTAAAATAGAGAAGACCAGAATTCAGTTCCTGGACAAGCTTATGTTCTGCAATCTTGACCGCTCTTCTTGTTTGCTTGCCATAATGTTCTCTGTCTTCAGTGACTGCGTGTGGAAGCAAGGGGAAGAAGATATTCAGATGTCCAAAAAGAGAGAGATATTGGAAGCGTGTGGGGAGTGAAGGCGATAAGATTTGCATGAAGAACAGTTTGGGAATGAGCTCTGAAGCCTTGGTGCTTTGACAAGCCCTGGGGCAATGAATTGGGGCATGTAAGGCCAGAGGATGTGAGGGTTATGAGAGGGTCTGCAACATTGTGATTGGACTATTTCCTTGGAGAGTTTTACAGGGGCCAGTGAGATTGAACGTTGTATGTATGTGCAGGTTGGGAAAGTATCAAACAAGGGGTTAAAAAGGGCTTGGTGGTATTAAATGAATATTTGAGTCTCTGCATCCACTTGAGTCCGTGTCATGAAACGCCACAAATGGCGCCCAACGTGGGGCATGAAAACTGACTAGTTGTCAGTCTGGTGGCGTGGCTCAGCTGAACTGCTTGCTGAAAGTAAGCAAAGGTGTACGCTGAAAGGAAGTGAATTCAAACTGTACGTATTGCCTCTCGCAGGACGGGGGTAAGTGGCTGAGAATTTTGGGGTCTGCTTTAACAAAGTAGCAAGGAAATGTTCTAGAAGTTTTTGCTATGATTCTTAAGCTGTATGGGAAAAAAGTTGACAAGGAAGAATTGAAACATATCTTTCTCTGGGTATCAAAAGTCGATCCATCTATTAATTCCACTAATCTTTATACTCCGGAGATTTGCACTGGTGTTAATTTTGTGGGACTGTGCTACAAACAATGATGAAGTTGCCACCACTTTATTGAGCCCTTGACAAGTTATTTCTGAAGCTTTAAAACTTCATGCTGTCTCACAAGTACAGGGGCAGAAGTGGCCCCTTCGGCTCCCTTACCACCACCCTCTTTGCTGGACTCTTCCGTGAGATCAAAAAATCAGTCTGCTGTTGTTGCTCCTGTGGTTCTGCCACCTGATAATTCTGATGATGACCTGAATCGTCCTTTTGACCCGGGACCTATGGATATGGAAAAGGAGCCTGATTTATATCCCCAGATCCTTATGACAAATGGGCAGCTGTAAAGGTAGAAGAGAGATGGGCGGGCTATGCAGATGTATGTGTGCTTTCCCGGTGGTGTATTTGCTGGATCAAGACCTGTAGTGAGAAGGTCTCTCATATGCTCTTATCAAAGATATCAGGCTAACGGTGACGGATCATGTACTCGGGGCCCCATCTACAACTCATTTGATACAGTCTGTCTGTGATACTCATGTATTTATCCCAAATGATTTCAAAATGTTGTTTTGCTTGATAATGACGGACATGCAATATACTATGTGGGAATCAAAAATGAGGCAGCTCCCAGGCACTCAGGCTGCTGAAAACTTAGCATCAAGGGTGAGTGACACACTGCGAGCAGTGACTGCCCATGTATTACTGGGTCCAGCTGATTTTGGCACCAATGCTGCGCAAGCTAGGATTTGCCAGGTGGGCTTGCAGCAAGTTGAACAACTGGCACTCTGGGCTTTGAAAACTGTTCCTGATGCTGGTAAACAGAGACAGCCTTTTGTCCAAATCAAACAAGAGGCAAACGAGCCGTTTATGAAGTTTTTAGACTGAATGAGGCTCTGGAGAAACAGATTGATAATGAGAAAGCACGTGAATATATTTTCAATCAATTTGCTATTGAGAATGATAACCCTGACTGTCAGAAAATATTGCGGCCATTATGAGATCCGAGCATAGATGATATGTTAAATGCTTGTATGAATGTCAGGTCTAGACAACATGATCTGTCTCTGATTGTGGAAGTATTTGCGGCATTGTCGGCTCAGTTACAGCAGTGCTTTTCGTGCGGTCAGTACAGCTATTTGAAAAAAGACTGTCCGAAAATAAAAGCAAATAATAAAAGGGGAACACCTGGAATTTGCTCGCGCTGTCGTAAAGGGCACCGTTATGTAAGTCAATGCCAATCGAATTTTGATTGGGATGGCCAGCCTTTAACTTTACCGGGAAACCCCAAGCAGAGCACGGCAAGGGGCCACACCATGACAACAATTTACCCCTCCAAATGGCCCCCTCGGGGAGCTGCTGTAGTTTGCCTGCCAGCACAAGCGGCGGTGTTGGAGTGGACCTGGACACCTTAGGAGAGACAATAATTCAAGACAAATTAGTTGTGCTTATTCCAACAGGCACATATGGCCCATTCGGGCATGGAAAGGCGGCATCGTTAATTGGATGATCCTCTACAGCGATAAGGGTTTTTTTTGTGCTGTCAGGGGGTCATAGATGCTGACTTTGAAGGAGAAATAAAAATAATGGCATGGACTCCAATGCCACCATGCACTGTACCAGCAGGAAGCTGACTCGCACAATTAATGTATTTTTCACCCCAGTTACCGGATGGTGTCCACACTGTGCAGGGCTCAGGCAGTTTTAACTCTACAGGGATACCTGAAATTTATTGGACTTAACAATTAACTATGAACTGACCCCATTTGTCCTGTACTTTAAAATCACAGGGGACAAACGTTATTTTGCAAGGAATTGTTGATAGTGGAGCAGATGTTAGTCATTTCTCTATCACAATGGCCTGATCATTGGCTTTTAATGGACTGTAATGCCTCATTAGTGGGAATTGGTGGTCGAACCTCTCCAAAGCAGAGCAGAGAGCTGCTTGTTATTTTTGTACCAAAAGGGAGATCTGCCTCGATTAGGCCTTTTGTATTATCTGGATCTCCTACCCTATGGGGCAGAGACTGTTTAAGCCAATGGGGAGTACATTTAAATATGGATTTTTCCTAGAGGCCGCTATTTTGCAGCAAGTCCCATCTTTAACCTGGAAATCAGATGAGCCAGTATGGGTAGATCAGTGGCCCCTCCCAAAAGAAAAAACTGCTGCAATTAAACAAATTGGTGAATGAACAACTGAAAGCTGGTCACATAGTCCCCATGACCAGCCCATGGAACACACATGTCTTTGTGATTCAGAAGAAGAATAATGCTTGGAGGCTTTTACATGACCTAAGAAAGATAAATGAGGTCATTGAGGATATGGGAACTTTGCAACCTGGGCTCCCCTTGTCCACAATGTTACCACAGATGTGGACTCTTATAGTCATTGATTTAAAAGACTGTTTTTTCATGATACCTCTTGCTCCACAAGATGCACTGCGATTTGCCTTTTCTGTGCTTTGATCAATGCTGCAGAGCCGCATAAAAGACATCATTGGAAAGTGTTGCCACAAGGCATGAAAAATAGTCCTACACTATGTCAGCAATTCGTAGCAGAAGTTTTGAGCCCTATACAAGAGTGCTTTGAGAGTGTTTTAATCTATCATTATATGGATGACATTTTAAGTGCTGCAGAATCGGAACAAACAGCCCAAAAAGTGAAATGGCAAGTGATCCAAGAAGTCTCAACAACAGGATTCCAAATTGCAGAAGAAAAACTTCAAGAAGCTCCACCCTGGAAATATTCAGGATGAAAAATATCTGAACAAAACATTCAACCTCAGAATATCACCCTGATGACAGGAATAAAGATTCTAAATGATTTACAAAAACTCTTAGGAACCATAAATTGGATCCATCCTTTCTTGGGAATATCGGCAGAAGAACTCCATCCCCTCTTCAAATTATAGGAGGGGGATCCATGTTTGACGTCTCCTTGAACACTCACCCCCTCTGTGTGAACCACCCTTGTGGTTGCAAAATTAACCAGTCAGGTTGCTTATAGGCAAAAAATGGACCACCCTATTAGCCTTTTCATTTTTTATTTGTCTTTTCAACCCTATGGGCTCTTAGTACAGTGGGTTCCGCAAGACGTAGATCCATTGATTATTTTGGAATGGATATTTTTGTCACATAATTTTGGAAAAATAGTTACAACAGCCATTGAAATGATAGCTATGGTCATTCAGAAAGGAAGAGAGCAGTTATTAACTTTAGATGGTGTTGAACCTAACATTATTTATCTGCCTCTTGATACAAAACAACTAACATCTTTAACTCACCAGTCTTTTGCTTTTCAGTGTGCTCTAGAAGATTTTACAGGGCAAATTAGTATTTATTTCCGAGGACACAAAACTGTGCAATCTCTGCATTCTCTTCCCCTTTTTCCTGCTTCACAGTTAACTATTATGCCAATAACTGAGGCCCTCACAGTATTCACTGACGGGTCTGGCAAAACAGGCTGAGCAGTAATAGTTTGGAAAGATGCTGAAGGACACTGGAAAAATTATATGCATATTGTCACAGAATCACCTCAGATAGTAGAACTCTCTGCTGTAGTCTGTTTTTAAATTATGGACTACTCCAATAAATATTATCACAGATTCCGCCTGTGTGGCAAACCTTGTTTCTAGGTTAGAACATGATTTTCTGAAGGAAATTTCCAACGGAACATTATTTGCCCTTCTCTGGGAGCTCAGATGGCTCCTGGATCAACGGGTACACCCATACTTTCTACAACATATACGCTCACATACTTCTCTACCTGGACCTATAAGAGAGGGAGATACACAGGCTGATAGGCTTGCAGGTATTATAGTCTTCTTACATGAACGTTTTGCACAAGCTCATGACCATTTTGCACAAGCTCAATTATCCCATGAATTTTATCATCAAAATGCAAAAGCTCTGCAGCGTGCTTTTCAACTGACTCAGGACCAGGCAAGGCAAATCATACAATAGTGTCCTGAGTGTCAACAAGTTCTACCCACACCAATGACTGGAACTAACCCTCGCGATCTTTTGTCACTTGAAATTTGGCAGACAGATGTTACTCAGGTACCAGAATTTGGCAAATACAAATATGTCCATGTTTCTGTGGGCACTTTTTCATCTTGTATTTATGCATCGGTACATTCAGGTGAAAAGGCCAAAGATGTTTGTCAATATTTTATTACAGCTTTTTCTACCTTGGGAGTCCCAAAAACCATAAAAACAGATAATGGCCCAGGTTATATAGCATACAAAACACAAGCATTTCTTCAACAGTGGGGAATTCAACATGTTGCAGGTATTCCACCTTCTCCCACAGGCCAAGCAATTATTGAATGCACACATAGCACCCTTAAGACTATGTTGCAGAAACAAAAAAGGGGGAGTTCAGGGTTAACCCCACAAGAACGTATAGCAAAAGTTTGTTATATTTCGAATTTTTTAAATCCCTGGATGGAGGATGAACCTCCTATGCAGCACCATTTCGGGGGTTCTAAGAATTTTGAACAGGGGAAAGTTCATGTTAAAGTACGTAATCTTGAAATTCATGAATGGGAAGGCCCGTTCCCTTTAATAACCTGGGGCCGAGGGTATGCTTGTGTTTCCTCAGATAAAGGACCTTGTTGGGTCCCTGCATGATGGGTTCATCCTGCCTTGTCTTCTGTCTCTTCATCACAAGAGGACTAACTCTACCGTGGTTTCTCTCCCAGCCAAAAGAGAACATCTGTAGAATATTAGCCAATGCGACAGGACAAGACACCCGGTGCCTGTCAGTTGCCACACCTATGAGCCCTTTCAGACTGCTGTTGGAAGCAGTGGCAGCCTTGAATCCTGTGGACACGTTGGATGGCCAGGGGGTATAGCAACACAGCTGCAAGAAATTGATTTGTTAAGAAGATCTAAAAAATGGATACATATCTGTATTTTCATTATATAGTTCGAAACCAATTGTTAGTGCAGAATGTTAACTGTTCTTTAACTGTTTATTTGCTAGACTAGGAGCACGAGTGAAAAAATTGTATTAAGAATGTTTGTTTTGTTAGTTTTTATTAGCTTATGCAGTTACTTATTAATAGAGCCCTTAAGCAGGTGTTGATAGTGAATATACAAAACAAAGAAGGGGGAGATGTGGGGAGAGAAGGCAATACGATTTGCATGAAGAACAGTTTGGGAATGAGCTCTGAGGCCTTGGTGCTTTGACAAGCCCTGGGGCAATGAGTTGGGGTGTGTAAGGCCAGAGGATGTGAGGGTTGTGAGAGAGTCTGCAACATTGTGATTGGAATATTTACCTAGAGAGTTCTACAGGAGCCAGTGAGATTGAACGTTGTATGTATGTGCAGGTTGGGAAAGTATCGAACAAGGGGTTAAAAAGGGCTTGGTGTTATTAAATGAATATTTGAGTCTCTGCATCAACTTGAGTCCATCTCATGAAATGCCACAGAAATGGTCCTGAATTGTAAGGCCAAATTAAATGCTTGGGAATGTCTGAAATAACAGTGGTGAAACTGGACATTTTATTGGAGTGCCCCATATGTTAGTTGCATCATATCCCAAACCTGGCCCAAACAGCACTCTTGCATGGTCAGGAAAAGGTGAAATCAAAACCAACAATGGTACTGTCAGGGACTTGGCACACAGCAATACCCATGAAGCCACTTGGCATCTTTAACCTCTCATGTCCATTCTTTGTTAAGCATAGTTAGTTGGTTAACTGTCTCCTGTACTTATGGATCCCAGACGCTCTGGGTGGGATCTGAAATGTTTCACGTGAATAAATGAAACAGGCAGTGGAGTTTAAGATGCTGTAAATTCATCTCAGGCTTAAATCTGGCTTGACACTGTTTTCTCATCCTTACATGATACATTAAAAAAAAAAAGGTACAGAGAAGGTTTATGTCTGAGTTGATAGAGTAGTTATTTGATATTTACTTATTAAAGGTCTTAGATGAGACAGCTATTCTGAAGCAGCTGTTTTCTCTCTGGAATGGCAGTGTCCACCCAGCCTTGCAAGATTATTTCTCTGCTGCAGAAGTGCACCAAATTCCACTTTCTTCTGAGTGCTGGAGTGCTGACTGGTCTCATCAGCTTAGCTATGGGGTTGTTAGTATGCTATGTTGGCATATGAAATATCTCTTTCATATGATTGTTCCTCAAAGCAGAGATAACTGCAATCAGTCACAGCTAAGAGAAGCTTTTGCCAATCAAACTGATGTAGACAATGTATTGTTTTCATACTCTCCGAATATTAGAGAAACTGCCTAGGCAAGCAGCCAAGATGAAATTTACACAAAGGATGGATTTCCCTGAGTTTGCCTTTATAAAATATCCAGTTTTGTTGGAAGATTAGGTTCACGATAGACTCTCAGATTTTTGAAGCCTGCCTGGGAGAGAAAGGAGATGTAACAGTGGAGAAAAGGAGTAGGAATACCTTAAGAAGGTATCAGAGAAGTGTAGGTGAATTCTGGGTCCTGCATTTACATGCATGGAGGAATCTTTCTGTGTGTACCCTTGGCTGGTGCCACTCTCTTTCCAAGAGATGTGAGGGACTTATGTCAAGGCTGATTTCCATGAGGTCTGCCAGCTGAAATGAAAGATGTGGGATCGCTTCCAGCCCTGACCGGTTCATTTTGTGTGATGGAAGACCTATATCAGCCACCAGAAATGCGCTGGGGAAATAGCTGTTTATATACAGTGGAAAACCCACTGGTCATTGTGTCACTCATTTCTGGGGTGATTAAATACTGCCTGTGAGCAAATTCTGAGGAACCTGAGGGACGCAGCTAATTTCCAGCAAATTATACAGCTTAGTTGGTACCTAAACAAAATGCTGGGACAAATGGGGAAGTGAAAAAGAAATCTTAGTTAAGCATATCTATTGTATGACATGTGCCTCAAACAGTGATTTCCAGACATTATCAGCTGAAACTTTACTTAACAGCATCTATTAACTTTATTACAATAAATAAATAAAGCTGTTGAAGAACATTTATGTCAGGCTTATGTCTCCTAGCATGGCAAACAATGTGCTACCATTTCTGGGTTTGAGAGAGATGGTTATTCACCTTCTATTCTTGTACATCTAATTTAAAATCAGACTAGAGTCTTTCTGAAATATGTCCCCCTTTCTTGTGTTCTACTCTTCATGTTGTTAAAAGTACTTATATAAATGATTTATTAATATGATAATTCTAGTTTCCAAAATGCTTTTATGATTGGAACCATAAACTCAGAAGGCTGCACTGTTGTAATGCAGTGGGTTTGATTTGCAGCTATTACTTCTTAAATACTGCTGGAACTCTGCCATGCCTAAAGAGTTGCTGCAAATCCATAAGGTTTATGTGCACCTGTCCTGTTAGAAACAATGAGAAAAAAGCATGCAGTTTCTTGAAATCTTCAACAGCCATGAGGAAGAGAAAGTCCATGCCAATTATTTATTAAAAGCTTTCAAACGTGCCTACAAAGATGAAAAGACATTCTGTCTAGCAGAGTGCTATGGTTTGAGTGGTTCATTTGATTTTGCTGTCTGTTGTGAAAAGCTTTGATTAGATCTGAAGCAAGATTTTAAATTAAAAAGGAGATTATATAGGGCTTTAAATAAAAAGGTGTGAAATCAGTGGTTTCAAGTACTTCAGATATAAGACCCTCAGAAAATCTGTGGTGTACTGTAGGTTTGTTGTTAAGTGATGAGACACGATCTAAGACTTACTCAGTGGTAGAAGAAAATGCAAGGGCATTTTCGGTTATCTGAGTAAATAGATGTCTTAACAATGAATTAGTACTTTTCTGAAAAAGTATTGGGCTTCATTTAAGTTAGATAGGCAGCCCTTGTTACACAGAACATGAAGCATTATGGTTTTGAACACTTCAGTTACAAGATTATTTTATTCACTTCCTCTGTTGCTTCTAATTGTTAGGGAAGAGGTGCAGGGTTATAAGTCCTTTTGGATGCCCACTTGTTCAGCAACTCATTACAAATATTTTACTGGACAGAATGTGGTCCTCACCCTTTCTTTATCAAGCTTATATTATTGCACTCTCTAGTATCTCATAAATCTCTTCTCTTGTGAAAGAAAAGAGAACTTACTCTCAGTTGAGTTCAACTGTTTCTCCAAAGGAAACAGAAAAATATGTTCACCAAAGACTTTGTTCCACTGCAATACATGACTGTTACTCATCTGGTTAGACTGTAATTTCTATATTTGTTTGCCTTGCTTGCAAAATAACTGCAGATGTACTTCGGAGTGGTGGCTTCAGTCTCAGGTCTTGCTCACAGAAACAGTTGTTCTATTTATGTGTGTACCATAGCAGTCTTGTCACTGTTAACGTCACTCCTCTCTTCTCAGTCTGAGCACCAGCAAACATCATGAGTGCTGCTGCTTTTTGACACAGATGCCCTTACATTTTATCTCAACAACACAGTTCTGAATCACATAACAGATGTATCTAATGTCAGCTTTTAGATTTATTTTTTAAATCTCAGTTTAAATCATATTGCCATTCTGCCTTGATGTAGATCCACTTCCTCTATTATGTATGATTATTACATTACATGGTTAAGGATGCAGTCTTGTGGGAGAAATACAAAGCATGTGAAATAATAAGTTCTGTGTGTGTAGGCACAATACATATAGGGAAAGATATACACACAGAACAGGATAGTATCTTTCTTTTACTTTCCTGTATTCATATTTTAAATACAGAGGCTGCCTCATTCTTTGTCCTGGACTCTGATCACAGTTGGAATGCTACCACAGGTATGTGTTATTGTAATAAAGTAAATATTACTACATAATCAGGGCATCATTATGTCAAAAGAGAAAGTATCACCAGAAGGGAAATGTTAAATTATTTTGCTAGCCAGAGAACTCTGAACTAGCTAGCTAGTTCAGAGAAATTTGTTGGTTTAATTTGATTATCTCAATCATTCCAGTTTTACATAAGTGTCATGGAAAACAAAAATTCTTAGGGGCCTGTATTCTACGTATGGATTCCATAGTAAAAAAGCCATATATCAACCTTTTCCTTTGGAAAGATCCTCCTTGAATGACAGAAATCCTCAGTTTATGAAAGATCCACCTTATGTGCTCCTCCTTCTTTGTAATAAACCTTTGTTTTTCCTTTGTTTCTTGCAGCCTCAGCATTTTGAAGAAATGCCCTTTTTGACTTTTTATGTAATCCCTGGGACTGTCATCTTGGTTTTTGTTTCAGAATAAGCCTAAAATGGTTTTGGAAATGCCAAATTAGAGCAGGTGATTAAAATTCTGTGTGCATGGAGGTGCAGGTAAAACACCAGACTCTGGGAATTTACAGTGATGAGGTCAGCCTGATTAAGGGATAACCAATGTACAAGGGGGTTAGAAGAATACACTTGCTTAAACAAAAGTATTGTCTGTTGTGAATACCTATCATGCCTACTAAGCAGAACAAAGACACCTGGTTCTATTGATAAGGAAAAGCAGACACCTGGTTCTATTGATGAGGAAAAGCAGACACCTGGTTCTATTGATAAGGAAAAGCAGACGCCTGATTCTACTGATAAGGGGGAGAAGCAGATGGTTTATGGCTGGGACAAGGGGTAATGGGTACAAACTGGAACACAAGAGGTTCCACTTAAACTTGAGAAGGAACTTCTTCTCAGTGAGGGTGACGGAACACTGGAACAGGCTGCCCAGGGAGGTTGTGGAGTCTCCTTCCCTGGAGACATTCAAAGCCCGCCTGGACACATTCCTGTGTAACGTTATCTAGGTGTTCCTGCTCTGGCAGGGGGATTGGACTAGATGATCTTTTGAGGTCCCTTCCAATCTCCAGCATACTGTGATACTGTGATACTGTGTGACACTGACCAAACCCTAAGGCCATACGTGAAGACTAAACATTTCTACAGATTGTTTTCTCCTGCATATTTAGCTATTGCTGGTTCCCAGACTGCATCCAAGTTAGTTAAGCACTTTCTGGCTGTGTGAGCTCTGTAGATCACTGCTTGCTCTCTTTTTCCCTACTCAAGCTGGTACTCATTTTCTTTAAGATATTTTGTGCCACTCTGGCTGTGTGCTTCATATCTGAAGTGGGAGTCAGTGTAATTGATGCAGAAAGAGATTTTCAAAGGCACAAATGGTAGCCAGATATCTGACTGTTGATGACTTTTAATGGCAGCTGGGTGTTTGATTGGAGTTAATGCCTTTGAATATGTCCAGGAATCATTGAGAATCAGATGCACAATTAAGAGTTTCTTTTGACTTCCCAGGATAAACTTTCTCTAGCACTAGCCAACATATGCCCATTTCTCTTTTTGTTACCTTTGTTTGGGGTCAAAAGCAGAAGTCAGCTGAGTTGGTAAATATAGAATCACAGAATGGCTAGGGTTGGAAAGGACTTTAAGATCATCTAGTTCCAACCTCCTTGCCATGGGCAGGGTCTCCTCCCACTAAACCATGTCACCCAAGGCTTTGTCCAACCTGGCCTTGAACACCACCAGGGATGGAACATTCACAGCTTCCCTGGGCAACACATTCCACTGCCTCACCACCCTTACAGTAAAGAACTTCTTCCTTATATCCAATCTAAACTTCCCCTGTTTAAATTTGAACGCGTTACCCCTTGTCCTGTCACTATAGTCTCTAATGACGAGTCCCTCCCCAGCATCCGTATAGGCCCCCTTCAGATACTGGAAGGCTGCTATGAGGTCTCCACGCAGCCTTCACCTCCCCAGGCTGAACAGCCCCAACTTCCTCAGCCTGTCTTCATACGGGAGGTGCTCCAATCCCCTGATCATCCTTGTGGCCTTCCTCTGCACTTGTTCCAACAGTTCCATGTCCTTTCTATGTTGAGGACATCAGAACTGTGCACAATACTCCAAGTGAGGTCTCACAAGAGCAGAGAAGAGGGGCAGGATCACCTCCTTTTGATGCGGCCCAGGATACAGCTGGCTTTCTGGGATGCGAGCGCACACTGAAGCTGGCTCATGTTCATTTTCTCATCAACCAACACCCCAAGTCCTTCTCCGCAGGGCTTCTCTGAATCTCTTCTTTGTCCAACCTGTAGCTGTGCCTGGGATTGCTCTGACCCAGGTGTAAGACCTTGTACTTGTCATGGTTATGTACCTACATAAGAAACTAAATCGGGATTTTCAGACTTGAAACAAAGAGGCTTTCATCTGTGTGGAGGCTGATATGTGATTTATCTCCTTTTCATTATCCTTTTGCTTTGTATAATTCACCATTTCAGGATAGAAAAAGCAGTATCCATTTATGATTGTTGCATATCCGTGTTAACAAATGTCCTCTGCTCACTAATGATGCTAGAAGCATGAGAGAAAATGTCCTATATAGAGAAGAAATTACTGAAAAAAAAATCAGATCTCACTTCATTCCTTGCATCCACTTCTGGCAGATACCAAAGACAATTCATATACCAAGTCATCCTATCATAACTCTAGATCTGTTAGTTGAAGGTTACTTTGCAGTGAAACCAAGCACCTAAAGAAGCAAGTTCAAAGTGAAGAGATAGTGCTCTTGCTTGAGCCTAGAGGTGTTCAATTTTGCAGGAAAATAGAAGGATAAAAAACTATTCCTGTTTTGGAGTGAATTCCCAGAAATTCTACTAGCACTGTATAATTCAAATTTTGGGCTCAGTCTGAAGTCTGGATAAGAAACCTCTAATGTGGGGATATAGAAATAAGAAAGTAGTGATGCATTAGCCTGCAGATTCAGAGAGAACAACTGAATTCAGGTTACCTGCAACAAACCACCCTTTCCTGCTTCTCTGCAGCCTTGACAGGGAGGATGCTTCTCCCTCATGTGCACAGTTCTTCATCCTGGGTACAGCAGGTACTCTTTTCCTTGAAAGAGAACCCTATTAATATTTTTTTCCATCTTGGCCTCTGTGTGAGGGATTTCAGACACAACTACCAAAATGGCCTGGGATCAAACTGGAAACCTCAAGGAACATGTTGCAGCAATTTCACTCAAAGCTTAATAGCTAATGCTGGAACCATCTTTCCTACCCGGAGGCTGAACACAGATGAGGGAAAAGATTCAGAAATAGATGCTCACCAGTGGGCTGTAAATCCCAGAAAATTGAGCCTTCCAGTGTAGGGAGTCTTCATTCAATACTGTTTCAACCCTACTTCTAAGAACAGTTTAAAATCCTATTTTAGCTATACATTCCTCTGCATTTTTTTAAAAGATTAAAATGTTTCTGAATAACCACATTACAAATAAGCCAACATAGTTTAGCTATAATTGTCAAGATTCTCATTTACTCTGAGATTCCTTTAAGACCTTTTTGTGTGGGAAGAGTGTTGCAAAGTGCAACTACACTTCATTAATACTCACCTTAAAGTCCCTTATAGCACCAGAGCAGTAGAAAGACATTACTGTGAAAACAAGAACCCAGTCGAAGCACTAAGCAGTCTCAATTCCTATTTTCATTATGGTCACTTTCCTCCACTTTGTCAATATAAAAAGTCAGCAGATGCTCTTTATCCACTTTTTAAGACTCCCTTTTAGGAAGAAAGCAGTATCAAAACTATTAGTGTAATGAAAATGGGGCCCAACATCCATATGTTTAGTTTCACGTTTCTGAATTAATCAGAGGCAGACAGCAATAAAGCCCCTTTTCAGTTTAAGCTGTTCTGGTAGATTGACTGTGTGTCTGTACAT
The DNA here is from genome assembly GCF_034315485.1 of Pezoporus occidentalis. Lineage (NCBI taxonomy): Eukaryota > Metazoa > Chordata > Aves > Psittaciformes > Psittacidae > Pezoporus > Pezoporus occidentalis. The sequence goes on from NW_026913953.1 coordinate 1,074,760, forward strand.
GGATGTGTGAACAGGGCCTGAGGATCCAGGAGCTCTACAGTCCAGCTTACAGGGGATCGTCATCACCATGGCCAACACAGGCTGAAGATAAGGGTCATTAAAAAGCTGCTGAGTGAAGAAATCTTTGGAAGAACAGTGTCTTTGAATTTCTTTTTCTTCATCCAAACTGTAAATTCTCACTCACAGGAAGCCCCACTTTTCCCAGACATCTGGTGTAAGAAGAATTTTAAGACAACCATAAGAAACTAGAAAATTTTCTTTTATGACTGTCGGTAGAAAGTTGTTATTCAGAAATATTCTGAATCATCTCTATCTAAATCATTCCTGACAGATGTTTGTCTAGCATACTCTTCAAGGACCAATGGCCGCTCCACAACCTCCCCAGACAACCTAAATAAATATTTCAGTAGTTCATGATCTTTACTTCTAAAATGTTTAATCTGGCACTTCCTTGTTGAGGTCTGGGATCTTTATTTGCCTTCTGTCTGTGACTGAATGAGGTTTCCTCTCGGTGTCAGACATGTTGCATGTCTCCCTTCAGCCTGCTCATTTCTGGTTTGACAGTACTCATCTCATTCCATGTTTCCCATAGGCCATGATCACTAAGCCTCTAAACCTCCTTACTGCATACCTATGAAATCTCTTTAGCCTGTAGGTTTTCTTCAAATGAGGTAACACGAGTTGTCAGAGACCTTAGCTGCGCCCAAGACAGAAAGAGGGACAATCCCACTGTCTTTACTGTTTTGTTTTGCCATTAAAGTGCATTTCCTTGAGACAGAATGACACCGGGGAACTTGAACCCCACCACTGTATTTAGTTCAAGTAAAACCCAATCCATACCAATTTAATCTTCTTCTTTGCTTATACATCTGTGTAGGTTTTTCCTTCATAGACCAATTCACAACTGGTGAAAGAAAAACAAACATGGAGATAAGAAAAAGCAAAGGAGCTTATAAATATTGTTTCTGGATGGTTTATGCTGGATAAATTCCTTGATAAATAATCAAACCTTATGATCTTGATCCTTTCATAATTATTTATAAATGTGATTTGTGGACATCAGTTATTTGAGCATTGCTGTTTGAAATGCTGGCTCAGGCTGCTGCTCAATGAGCCAGTTATAAGAATTTGAGACTATAAACTGTGCTCCCAAATATGTTCCCAAATTTGCGGAGACAAAAGAGTGTTATTTGAGTCACATTTATGTATTTTATATATGTTTCTCTCTGAGTCTCTACAAGAAAGGGCAAGGCCTCTGAAAACTATTAAGAGATCTGATGGACCTGGAAGGCAGCTAATTAATTGTTCACTTGCTGCCATCTGAATTAAACAGTTTGTTTAATCCCAGTGAGAGAGAAAGAATAAAGTATGAACTGATGGCAGAATGCTTGCAACAGCAAGCAAGGTCTGGTCAATGCAGTATGATCCAAGCTCTGTTTTAGGCTACAACACTGACTTAACTCACCATGCCATATAAGGCCTCTCCTGCTACCCCCCGTAGAAGATAAAAATAATACACTACTTCAATGAGTCACAATCCATCAACTCCACTAGTGAATACAACTTTCCCCAACATTTGGGGATGCATTAGGACACAGAACTGTCAACTAAAACTACAGATTCTGTCATGGAAGGAGGAAATTTATAGAGCCATAAAAAGTAAAGCTGGAAAAGATAACAAAAGGTCTTCTAGCCCGTTTTACTTTCCTGAGGATGGCTTAATCCCTATTTAAACTGTTCCTGACATGTGTTTGTCTAGGCTGTTCTTAAAATGTTTGAGGATACAGACACTACTATCTCCTTTTGCAGTTTGTTTAGGATTTTGCTTAAATTTTGCATTTTGGAATTTGTCTTAATATTGTGACTTAACTCCTCCTTCCTCCAATTTAATCCTTTTTATTCTCATGTTGTGCATGGCCACCAGAAGTAATTTATGTCACGTGATATCATATATGGTTATTGCACATGAGAAAATAAAATACCATTTCACAATAACAAGTGAATTCACATGTATACTTGGGAATGATTTACTATAGGGTACTGCTTTAACTGTAGTCTTGTTTATGAAAAATGTTATATATAAAAGATCATCATTTAGGGGCAGTGCAAGGGCTGCTGAAATCAGTGGAGATGTTTTACACTGATACTCCTTTTGCCATGCAGCTGAAATAGGAATTAACTTTCAAAGTAAGAGGTGATTTAATCCTCCCTTCTACCATGAAAGTCTACCTCTACCCTTTCACTTGAGAATTATGTCATGTGTTTTCTAGGTGATTTTCTAAGTCAGAATTGGCCTTCCTTTTCATCAAAGGGAGAAGGAAGTCTTCCATTGATTTAAACCACAATCAATAATTTGCAATTAATTTTCCTGAAATCAATAGGTCATTTCTGAATTAAAATGTTATTTGTCATGAAAATATAGGCCTGGATGTACATAATGGACCTACTTTTCATGGCCCTTGGGTTTCGTGGAAGTGTGACATCACTGATCTTTTTCTTGCTCTAGCGTGTGTAAATAGAGCAAAGACATGTATCTCCTTATCCCTGTCCTTCAGAATCAAAGATGCTATGTTCACCATACAATGAGCAAATAATCAGAGAAGTCAAATGTAAAAGCCACACATGCAGGTAAATTTTTTCTGACATTACAGACTAGAAATAAAACATCTGTGGCTCAAACATTTTTGCACTTAGCCACTTGTGGGAAGGATGACTGCAGTCAGTTGATATTTATCCTCTCATAATTGAAGTTTCAAAATCAGAGTGAGACTAGAAACAAACATGAACAAATCAGGAGTACCAGTTAATGTACTGGTGTTTTCTGCTTTTCCACTGTCATGGTTGTCCTGGGTTCAGCAGTAGCAGTCATGTTTTTCCTTTGTGGTAGCTGGTGCAGTGCTGTGTTTTGACTTCCAGCCTGGGAACAGTGCTGGTGATACCGATGTTTTTGGTTGTTGCTAAGTGATGTTTACCCTGACCAAGGACTTTGTGAGGCTCATGCTCAGCCAGGGAGGAGGGGAAGCCGTGAGGAAGCAGAGACGGGGCACCTGACCCAGGCTAGCCAAAGAGGTATTCCATACCACAGCACGTCATGCCTGGGGTGGGGGGTAACTGGGAGTTACCTGGAAGGACAGGGGCTTCCGGGTGGGACTCGTTTCTTGGCCGGTGGTATTGTATTCTCTTCCCTTGTTATTTTCTCTTATCATTGTTTTCGTTGGTAGTAGCGGTGGTGATTTGTGTTGTACACTGGTTGCTGGACTGTTCTTTCCTCAACCCTTAGGAGTCTTTCAATCCTCCTCCCCATTCCTCTGGAGAGGTGAAGGGGAGAGCCCCAGTGGGGGGGGGGGGGGGGGCCCTATTGCTCTCAGCCCGGCACCACTCACTGGGAGTGAGTGAACAAGCTATCTGGCTAGGGTTTAAACCATGACCATGGTTTAAGCCCAGCCAGCAACCCAGAACCATGCAGCCCCTCACTCCTTCCCCCCCCCCCCTTTCTCCCCCCTCTCCCAGAGGGATGGGGAGGAGAATCAAAAGAATGTAACTCCCATGGGTTGAGATAAGAGCAGTCCAGTAACTAAGGTATAAAACAAAACCACTGCTGCTACCACCAATAACAATAATGATAAGGGAAATAACAGGGGAAGAGAGTACAACCGCTCACCACCCGCTGACCAATACCCAGCCCAAACTGAGCAGAGATCTCGCCCTTCCAGGTAAATGCCCCCAGTTTATATAGTGGGCATGATGTGCTGTGGTATGGAATACCCCTTTAGTTAGTTTGGGTCAGGTGTCCTGTCTCTGCTTCCTCCCAGCTTCCCCTCCTCCCTGGCAGAGCATGAGACTCAGGAACTCCTTGGTCAGAGTAAACATTACTAAGCAGCAACTAAAAACATTGGTGTTTACCAGCACTGTTCCCAGGCTGAAAGTCAAAACCACAGCACTGCACCAGCTACTAAGAAGGAGAAAGATGACTGCTACTGCTGAACCCAGGACACCCACAGCAGAGTTGTAAGGTATGAAAAGAGATTTTCTCAATTGAAATGATCTCAGCACAGCTTGGGCAAACCCAATTTCAGGTGAGCGCTGCTGGTACTGTTGCGAGTGATCACAATTACCACAGATCACAACAACTTCAGTTTCTATATCCCTGTGCACATGGATTGTATCCAGGGTATTCCTTCCCAAATGTCCACGGCAGGGGAAAGATGTAGACAGCTTCTTCTGTGCTGTGGTTCTGTCGTGGTTTAAACCCAGTCAGGCAACTTGTTCATTCACTCGCCCCCTTCTTTCCCTCCCCCTACTCCCGAAGGGACGGAGAGGAGAATCAAAAAGAATGAAACTCCCACGGGTTGAGATAAGAACAGTTTAGTAACTAAGGTATAACACAAATCACTACTGCTACCCCTAATAATAACAATGATAAAAGAAATAACAAGGGAAGAGAATACAACATACCACCAGCTGACTGATAACTCACCCCCCCAGCCTGACCAAACTCGGACCGATACCTCCTCCAAGCCTGCAGTCCCAGCCCTTCTAGGTAACTCCCAGTTACATCCTGGGCATGACATGCTGTGGTATGGAATACCTCTTTGGTCAGTTTGGGTCAGGTGTCCTGTCTCTGCTTCCTCCCGGCTTCCCCTCTTCCTTGGCAGAGCATGAGGCTCACAAAGTCCTTGGCTAGACCGAAACATCAGGCTGAAAGTCAAAACACAGCACTGCACCAGCTACCAAGAAGGAGAAAAATGCTACTGCTGAACCCAGGATACTCTACCCCTCAGTTTTCTGCCACTGTAAGTTGTGGATCTTACCCTCTGATCTGCCCTCACTCAAAATGACGTTCTTGTGCTGCTGTATAAGTGTGTGAGATGTGTGTGTCACAACTCCAAAATCAAACTTCTTGTGATGCTGAAGAAAAATAGTATTTACCACCCAGTACCCAAATTTATTTTCCAGTGACTTTGTCTGAAACATCCTTGAAAACATCCTTGCATCCACATGGGAGGATATCTGATCCCTTCGAGAGAAGTCACCAGTCTTTTATGGTCTGTCTTCATCCTTCTCTAGCAAAAAGCGTTCAACACTGTGCTGCACAACATCCTTGTCTCTAAATTGGAGAGACATCAATTTGATAGATGGACCACTCAGTGGATAAAGAACCGGCTGGATGGCTGCATGCAAAGAGTTGTGGTCAATGGTTCAATGTCCATCTGGAGACCAGTAATGAGTGGGGTCCCTCAGGGATCGGTGTTGGGACTGATGTTGTTCAACATCTTTGTCGGTAATATGGACAGTGGGATTGAATGTGCCCTCAGCAAGGATGAGTTTGATGATGTCACCAAGCTGTGTGGCTTGATTAATACGCTGGAGGGAAGGAATGCCACCCAGAGGGACCTTTGACATGCTTGTGAGATGGGCTGATGCCAACCTGATGAAGTTTAACCAAGCCAAGTGCAAGGTCCACCACTTGGGTCAGGGCAATCCCAGGCACAGCTACAGGCTGGGCAGAGAAAAGATTCAGAGCAGCCCTGCAGAGAAGGACTTGGGGGTGTTGGTCAATGAGAAAATGAACATGAGCCAGCTTCAGTGTCGGTTCACATCCCAGAAAGCCAACTGTATCCTGGGATGCATCAAAAGGAGCATGACCAGTAGGTCAAAGGAGGTGATCCTGCCCCTTTGCTCTCTTGGAGTATTGTGTACAGTTCTGGTGTCCTCAACATAAAAAGGACATGAAACTGTTGGAAGAAGTCCAGAGGAGGGCCACGAGGATGATCAGGGGGTTGGAGCACTTCCTGTATGCAGACAGCTTGAGAAAGTTGAGGCTGTTCAGCCTAGAGAAGAGAAGTCTGGAGACCTCATAGCAGCCTTCCAGTATCTGAAGAGGACTTATAGGGGTGCTGGGGAAAGACTCATCATTATGGAGACTGTAGTGATAGGACAAGGGGTAACGGGTTCAAACTTAAACAGGGGAAGTCTAGGTTAGATATAAGGAAGAACTTCTTTCCTGTTAGGGTGGTGAGGCACTGGAATGGTTTGCCCAGGGAAGCTGTGAATGCTCCATCCCTGGTGGTGTTCAAGGCCAGGTTGGAAAGAGCCTTGGATGGCATGGTTTAGTGTCAGGTGTCCCTGCCCATGGCAGAGTAGTTGGAGCTAGATGACCTTAAGGTCCTTTCCAACCCTAATTATTCTATGATTCTATGCACAAAGAAAGTGAACTTCGTAATTCAAGTTGTTAGAATCTCTATGTAAAAATGTCAGTGGCAGAACCAATTACCTATTTGAACAAAACCAGAAAAACAGAAGGTTGACAAATCAGAATATGTCAATAAAAAGACTTTTTGTCAAATACCCTGGAGTAACAAATACAAAACTAAGTAAGGGTTGCTCCCTGAATTCATTTTACAAAAAGTACATGCATAATGGCCATCTTTTGGGACCAGAGTATTCCTTGATGGCTCCAGTTTTGTGAAGAAAGGTAATTTGAAAAAGACCTGCAGGGCGCAGAGAGCAGCCTTCATTAGTTTGGAGGGACTGCTCAACTGAATGCATTTTATCTTTTGTCTCTGGGTTGAGATCTCTTTTCTAAAAATTTGCAATGACCTGCCAAAAGAGAGGAGCAGGTGACAATTATGGATGAGCATCTTGAGGTGGGCCTGTGGAGAGGAATTTATACAACCACACAAGGGAATGAGCAAGGAGGTGACACAAAGATTCACAGGTGGAAGCAACCAGTCTGGCACTTTCCTACCGTCACTAATTTACCTTTGAACTCTCTAAAACACTCTCTAGTAAGCAGTGCATGATGTCTGAAGAGTGCCGAAGAGTGCTCAGCTCTATCAGCTCTAAGGAAGTGCAAACTGCAATAGTTTTCCTTAGTCAAGTCAAAGTTTGGACTTCGTTGTACTCCCTGCTCCATGTCTCACCCTTAGTATGTGCTCTCTTTGCAATGTATAAGTTAAACGTTCTTGGGAATTGCAAAGATTGCCCTCAGATTATCTTGTAATAGGTACTTTTGCTGGTACTGAACATTAGCAAAATTTCTGTTTCCTTCCTGTGCAGGCATGCTGAACGCAGACTCTGCTGTTTCTACACTACTTCCCCTTAGGTGCTCTCTTCTTGCACCTCAAAATGTTAACAACTGTTGTTCAGGAAGTGTTATCAATAGTACCACCAAAGCCTCAGATTAGTTTCCAGTATACTGATTCAGGGAGGAAAAAAACCCAAACCAAACCAAAGAAAGAGCAGAATATTTGTTCAGGATCAGTGAAAAACCGTTGACCTTTCCTAGGCATTTAGGTCCACATTTGCAGACAATTTTAGCACTAATGTAAATCTAAAATCAGTTTGGATTAGGTGCTTTTTTTAAATTCAGTCTTTAGAAAGTAAGCACTTCACAGCAGTGATCAGTGTTTTCAGACACCCTAAACTTATGCAGAGTTGCTGCAGGAAGATGAAGAAGATTGTAACTATAGTTATCATTGTGGCTGTTACAGAGAAGTTATTAATTAAAAACTTTCTGTCACTGACAGAGTGACAGGGTTCTCTCTTGGTTTCATTAATATCTCATTTGATTTCATATCAGTCCCAAGAAAGTCAAGAGACATGAAAGAAGAGGGAGCAATGGAAAGTTGGATGTAATCAAAATATCAGACAAGTAAAATAACCCAATTTGTCAGAAGACTAAGCATCTGAAGCCATATAACCAATCAGATGTTTCTGTTGAGATGCCACACTCAGAAGCACTGAATAAACAAAAAATATGGGGAAAAGCCATCTATGAACAAGAAAGTGTCGGTGAGGCTTGGGTCATTAGGTGATACCAGAAATAAATGAGACAGAAGAAGTATTTGTCACACATTAAATTAATGATTATTAACTACTACAATGCTGGAGATTGAAGGGTCCTTGCCTTTTCACTATTCTGAAGTCCTCAGAAGAAGGGGACTCACATTTTCTCCTCAGTTCTGATCTACTCTGAATGCTAACAATAACACAAAAGCTGGATCTGAAAGAGAATATCTGTTCTTCTCCTCCTTCAGAGGTAAAATATTCACAAGATAAAAGGAGACAGCAGAATACATTCATCTTGTCAAATTACACTTTAACTGGAGTACAACTTCTTAACTGCTTTGTTTGTACAAATTTAGCATATAGAGTGATACCGGCAAGCATCTCTGGAAATTTCTGATCTCTATCATGCGCAGAGTATCTTTATTCTCCCAACATGCTCTTGTGCAATCTCTCTGCAATGAGAAGCAGGACAAAATGATTTTAACAGCATGGATTGGGTCTTTAATTTATTACACTGGTGGATGGAGGTGTCAGGAGTCACCATCAGCCTGAATTTGTTCCATGCAGCACAATGTAAGCACCACTGCCGTATATAATTGCCAAAGAGGCATTTGAAGAAAGGATGGGAGGAGTGGACCTATGGCATGGAGCCTTGGCTGCTTACACAAATCAAATCTATTGAAGTTGCTGTGAGCTTATTTACACAGATATGTTTGTTATACTATTTACATCCTAATTCATTTACAGCCTGTATTTCTAAAGTCATCATGATCACCTTGCAGTATTTTCTATCTCCCTTTTCAACACCCTAGAAAACAACACACGCAAATTAAATATAATGGCATGTTATTTCAGACAAAACTTCAGACTAAAGTCAGTGAATACATGCAACCTGTTCTCACTACATAAGCCTTTATTCCCTCAGGCAATTCCATAAATATCAGCCTGTTTATTAGTCATTTAGCTCAATGTCTCTGGAAGTGAATCGGACCCTTAATATTGTTCCTTATATTTATTTATGCTGACCACTACACTCACCAGTCTCACTTTCAGAGAAAGACAGACAAGATCTTTCTTACTGCCAGAGCTATAACACAAGGAACGCAGAGTCAGGAGGACATGTTATTACAAAGACTTGGCATCCATATAGCCTTCTTCTTGAAATGAATCTTGTGGTATTTGTAAACCTTAGGTGTCTTTGTAGCACATTTTATAGTAAATTGACTCACCATTTTAACTGAGGTATATAGTCTGCATAGCCTGGTGGTACAAGCCATGTTATACACTTGTTTAGAATTATATCAAAGCAGTTGTTTATTATCAACTCTATAATGTGGACATCCCAGCAAACTTACACAGCAGCAGCAAATAAGATGCCAAACAGAAACAGACCCCTAAATGTTTGTGGTTGAAAGATAGCAGTGCTCTGTGTGAAACATGAGAGCAGATTGCTGCTTCTTTTTTAGCTCTAGCAAAAAACAAAACAAAACAAAACAACCCAGAAACCCAAACCTCCAAACTACCTGTATACATGACAACAAATGTGTTTTTTCCCTAACAAGCTTCAATCTTTGCTTGGCACAGCCTTTTATAAGAGGCAGAGAGCTGTACTTTGACAGCTTTGGCCTGCTAAAAGTTTCACAAGACAAAGCGATGCTGAGGAAATAAAATGTTAAATCTAAATGCTCTACAGTCCTTAAAAGGGTTCAAAAAGCAAGTGTATAAGGAAAGGGTTGCAGACCTTGAAAAGCAATATACCTGAAAACCAAGACTGTGATATCAGGGCTGCTGCTCCTGAGAACTGTTTTTGGCAAAGATGTGTGCAGATGCAGAGCTTGAATAACCTGGGTGATACAGAACAACAAGGTAGAGACACTTGCTCCAGCAAGACACACTAACTTTTGAAGTCATTTCAGACAAAACTCAGTAGATTCCTGTATACTACACACACAGAGACATGTACACACACAATATTGATGTCTCTGCCTAAATCTGTATACATCTATAGCTACCTCTGTCATATATCCGCCGTATAACCATTCTCCCAGTTAATGTCCTACTTTCTCACAATGTGTATAAAAGGAATTAAATATCTTGGAAATCTGTCAGTATTTTGCTTTATTTATTCACACATACAGAATTTCCCATGCTTTAAACTCACTGATTCAAAAGATATGAGCACTTGTTCTCTTCTGATCAATTATTGAAATGGTTCCTCAAAATTCTTGCAGTATTTTACTTCTCTTTGTAACAAGGTAGTGACATGACAGGAGGTTTTAGTTCAGAAAGGCAATCTTAAAAGAAAAGATGCTCTCTCCCTAGGCAAATAAAATATATTTGTTCTGTGGCTATTCTAGAAGACAGTAAAAATGAAAGAGGTGGACCAGGCCTATTGGCTTAAACACTCCTCTTATTCAGGAGACATTTCCCTAAGTAGATTATGCAATGGTTGTGAAGATGTTCCCCTTTCCTCTGCCTCTTTCCTCAACACAATTTATCAGACACTTTGGCTATGGCTGAGGTTTTGGGGAAGTGGGTCATATTGCAGTTCACTTATTTATTCAGAACAATGACTTGGTCTTTTGTTCAGCTTTAATAAAATACAATTATTACACTGTCTCTCCTTGTGATTAGTTCAGACGATGTTTCCAAACAAGGTGTTCAGCAAATCTCTGGTGTTATTGCTGTCCAATGAATTAAACCACGTTCCTCTGCTAGCTGTAATTACAGATACATATTTTATTTCTCTCTTCTCTTCTTCCTTCTAGTTTTTCTGTATTACCCCAAACAGGATTTTAACCGTGATTCCTAATGGTGTGGCGTTGTCTATGCTTGTAAAAAAATTATCTCCAGCATCAGTTCAGCTGTGCTATGAACTGAATTCAAAAAGCTTATATGCATTGCATAACAATTACAGCATTATTGACTGTATGAATGTAGGAACAATGGCACATTTTATATTTGAAGATGGCATTCCTTGTATTAAATGCATTTTATGTACACCCCTTTACGTATCTCTGTCTTCCATACAGACTGAGTTTATTGATGGTGGTAACTAATCACAACAGATTATTTTCTCCAGGCTCATTTTGGTAGTGGTAGAGAATACAGGTCAGTACAGACTTTACCAGATCTCCTCATGTCAATAAGGGCTTTCTCCAAAGAGTCAGTCAGAAAACAATCTCTGTCTGAAAGAGATCTGATGCAAGGTTTGCTAGGTGAAATTATCTAGCTTCCAGAAGTCAAGCACAAATGTCAAATTGTATCTTCTTGCCTTTAAATGCAACAGTTTTAACAAAAATAAAATATAAATAAGTCAAAGTCAATGAAATTATGTGTTGCAATGGGATCTGTACTATGTATTCTGCAGTGTGGCACCACTGCCACTCTTTCTTCTTTTTCTGATTACCATTTAATAATACCATGCTCAGGCCTGACCCAGCTGTTTTTTTTTTTCCAGGGGAACAGCCTCATATCAGAAAAACAGGCAGATTCTGACACCAGCAGATTCTTACTAGGTCCTAGTTTTAAGCATCCTGATGAAAGAGAGCAAAAGAAAATAACCCTGCCACTTCATCCCAATGAGCCAGCTTTCCAGTGATCTTCAGACAGTACCCAAAGTATTGAGACTGAGAGCCCTTGTCAATTCTTGCCTTAGAGTACACTTCAGAGAGATGTGCAAAGAGAGGGTGAACGAGCTCTGTTTGTTCTCTGAGCAGGTCAGGTTGAAGCCAATTACCACTAAATAAAACAACATGCTGACAGGACACTTGTTCTTGAGCTTGAAAGACCAACTGTTCAGCACATAGTAGGTAAAATTCAGGAAATATCCTCATATAACTTTTATATGAGAATGTTTCAGCCTTTGGCTGAAACTGGCTGACATGCATCCTCTTCAAAACATGGAAAAAGGACAATTTCTCTACTTGCAATCAGCTGTATATCCATTCTTTTGGTAACACTCCACACATTGTGTTCATTAATATGATCACGGCAATATTTTTCATCTTTGATTCTTCAGGATTTTTTGCTTCTGTGTTTAAAATTTCCTCCTCCATTTTATCTGGTCTTAGGTTTTGCAAGTATTGATGTCCTGAAAGTGTGTTGCTTTGGTTTTTACTCTCTGGTATTTCTGTTCTGCAATGCTGCAACAATTATGCCTCATAAGAGTTGTAGTTCAATTGTCCCATCCACCCGTTCTGCTCTTCAGGATGCACTTTCTGCTTAGAGAGCATCTCCAACCATCACCTGCCAGCTTGGCTTCTTTTCAGGAGAAAATGTACCTAACCATACAGAACCAGGGAACCATTTTGTGACTAGTGGACAAACTGAAGTTCTTCCTACTATCTGAATCCCATTTTCCCCTAATCTCTAAAAATCGAGATAAATTTACTTTTGTAATGTTTGGGGCTTTTTTCTTTACTTCCTTAAATGTGTCTCTTGTAATCACAATATATGAAGTTCAAAATGTCTGTGTATTTCCTCTGTTTCCCCCATAACTCATAGACATAAGGTTGCAACAGCAGGTTCAGAATAAAGGGAGAAGTAGGCAGTTTAAGAAGAAGAAAGGTTTGCATGCAATTTTTTCTAGGTATATTAAAGTTTCATATATGCATGTTATGTTTGATTTGACGAGAAAACCCCAGAAAATTTTACATGTACCAGCAAATTTCATTCCAATTAAAGGAGTGCTTAGACCATCAATTATTTTCATCATTACAATTTATTTCAAGTTTTAAACAAACTGCAGTTATATTCTTAGAGTGGCACCTTGTCCTGTGGCCACGTAGGACAGAAGTTGCAGTGCAGAGTGTAGTGTGTGGGCTCCAGAGACTTTTTTTTGCCAGTAACAAAATCTAATTGGCTCTCTTTCCATCTAATAGAGGCTTTGTAAACCCATCTTCAAACTCTACTTGGGTCTAAAAAGAGAAGCCTAGAGTATCCAGTTAGTCTCTTTGTGGCTTTGACATCGCTGTTCCTTTTCCGTACAAGCCACTACAATACCACAATGATGGATGTAAAAGCCAACACCCTGGAACTGACAAAGAATGACAAACATCCCCAGTGCTCATGCTGATCCTTTGATACGTTCCTGTCTGTTTTGTCTTTGATGTCCATGATTTGCTCTGGTCTTTCACAAAACTGCTTCTCTTCCTCACTTTGCTGCATCCAAAGCCCACTGCTCATCTTTGCTCTTCGCAGTGTTGCTTGTGAGAGGGGCTGAAAAATCATCTCAGACATGCTGTGAAAGGGAAAATCATAGCCCAACCCTGCTGTCTTTGTATAATCTCTCTGTTCAATTTCCAATCATCAGTTCAGCATACCACTGACAGTAGATGAAAACTGGGTAAACAGACTCAAAACATCCTGTCTTTGTTTTCTTCCCCATGTAAGCTGATCAAAACCAAACACGGGCTAATATACGAAAACACTCACATGATGTCTGGCTGTGTAAAAGCTGTAGGTAGTGAAATTAGTTTAGGGAGACTGAGTGTGGGCCAGAATGCAAACATGAGTTTTAAGTGACTAGCAGTTCAATTGCATTAAAACAGCTCATTGATAATCTAAACCTATAGTGACTGAGTACCTGCTTTTATCAACAGCCATTATGAAATCATTGCTCTGCTTTCATATTTCACAGGGACATTACTGATGACCCTCAGAAAAACAATAAGGGATCAGAGGATCTATGGTAGGGAGTATTCTGTAGGCACTGCCTTGGAGCTGAGGAGGGAACAGAGATAGGTGAAGGTGATGGGGGTAAGGAGAAATCTCTGCTGGGTCAGATGTCAGAAAGATTTGTGAAGGCTCCAGAACTGAGAAGGATGATAGTTTGTTTGTTCATTGGTCTGAGCATGTGAAAAAGTGTCATTCTTCACATTAATCTGTATCATAGCTGCCTTGTTCTGGGTTAAAATCCCCACCTTACTCTCTGTTCCACCAAAGCACTTCACACCCCACATGCTTTCAGGAACCCTTGTTTTCCAGTCCTCCCAAAGCACCTTACTTTGCCATGCCTTGCTATTTCATATATTTCAGAGCCTGATTCCAATTATTAAAATCACTTCCCTTGCTACCTGCATTTATGTGCAACTATCAAGCAAGAATGACAACTTTTAGATGCACGACACAGATGCTCTGGCAAACAGATGTATAAAAGATGCTTTTTTACCCAAATCTTCTTTAAACAAGAAAAAAATATTTTAAAAATTAATCTTTTAAGAAATCTCCAGCTGATTTATTAGTCATTTAAACCATGAAACTGCAACCTGTCCTGTAAAGCAAACCAGTGCTTGGAAATGCAATTTGCTTTCATTGTTAACTTGAGATGTGATTTCACCTCAAGTCCTGAGGTACAAATCAAGAAGTCAAACTGATAAACATGGAGTACCCTCAACCCCTTCACACTACATGTACATATGACATAGTAGCCTTTCACTGAGTACAAAAATTAGCATTGTCCAGATTTTGACATCAGCACCTTTTCTATAGGCTTGTGTTGATTTACTCCTGGTTGAGAGGGCAACCTTGCAACATCTTTTTTTTATAGCTGTCATGAAGAAAAGAAAGAAAACTCCAAACCTTCCAGATACATTGAGCCCGCAGAATTTGGATCCTAATTTGCAGAATTTATTTTAAAGCTTATTGAAGTCAGTCACAACATCTTTCTGGTTTTGTGCTAAGAAGGCACATTTATTCAGTGGAACATTTAAAAAAAGTGACAACCATTCAAAAATTTTTCTTTGGAAAACTTTCTCACCTGTGACATGAACTGCTTCAGAGGTGGGTGATGGCAATGCAGGTAATTGCAATAATGAAATCTTTTGGGTTTTTTTGTGTCTTTTTTTAATTCAAAATGGGTATTTGAAATAAAATTCACAAACTGGAATCTGTTCCTGTTTTGTCATTTTAGGAAAATTATCAGAAAATAACAGTTCTGAAAACCTTGTATTAAATATCTTTCAAAAAATTAAGATATTTTCCATAACAGAAAAAAAAAATTAGTTTTTAACATAAAACTGAACATCTACATCTTAACCAATTCTACTCCATCCTTCAGAGAAAAACATAGCTGGAGAGAGAAATGATCCTTCCTTCATAAATGTTAGGATAAAATTCAAGTTACTTTAATTGACAAAATTGCCACGTGAATAAGGAGCAAAATTAAAATAAACCACAACATCAGCTAAAACAAAACCAGAATAAATATGCAGCAGGAGAATATACAAAGGCTTTCTTATTTAGCTGGTACTTGTGGATATTTATTTCACTGACATTGTGAAGAAAACCATTAAAAATATCGATTAAAATATGCAGAGTGTTTTCTGAGCTTTGGAAGTAAGTTCTGATCTGTCGTGGTTTTGTGTTCATCACAATACCGAAGAAGCATTCTGGGGGACAATACAGGCTTTTGTCTCTAATGGAAAAATCTAATTTGATGTCCTTCTTTAGGTAGTAGCACAGCTGGGGATAATTACGCATTTCTGTCACATTCTCTGAGTGCTCTCTGCTCTGTGGAAATGTAGGAGGTGTGAACAGAGTGACCTAATCACTGTAATGGAATATTAAAACTGAGGGAAATACTTCTGGCTCGTGGACTGTGTTATGGACTTGGTTTCATCCCCTTACACCTTCTGCTCTGCAGCCTCTGCCAACCTTATGCAGCTCCCTGCCACTGCCTGCACCTCCATTGCGAAACACACATCCTTAAGTGCTGAGTGCTCCTCTCCCAAAGGAAGCCCTGTTACCTTTCCCCTTACCCAGACCTCTGCAAGCTCATGACCTTCCCAACATCGCCGGAATGCTCCACCTCATTCTTTTTCTGAGGCTTTGCAAAGAGCTTTGAATTTGCACACTGTTGGTTAATAATATATGAATGTATATATTTACCACTCAGGCTGTTTAACTTGATGTGTTTGTTTTATGTATAATGAGACACAGCTAACATGTTTACATTCATGGATCAGCATCTCAAATAGGTCATCAGAATGTCCACCTTTACTGCACTGATTTATTAAATGGCTCATGGAAACGGCCTCTCTTAGTCCGTTTTCTCCTGTATGGTGATAAAGCATACAAATGTCAAAATATGTACAGGTATACTAAAACCCAAACATAAACCAAAATAATTTTGTGTGCATGCTTGAGCATAAGTACAGAAAACTTAGTAATCCTACTTGACATAACTAATATACTTTAAAAAAAAATTGCCCTAAACCCCTTAAATAATACCTAGGTGCACAACTGAGCTTATGCCTTCGTGCATTTGATGTATTTATTTGAATACTTTCTCTAGCTCTTCAGGAAAAGTCTTTGTCCTTGCCTTTCACCCATACAGTGAAGACATATAAAGCAATTAGTGACCAGAACCAGGGGCACATTTGTCCCATCAGTGTCCAGCTTCAGCAGCTTCCTCTGGTTTTCTTCCCCGTAATTTTCTGGGCCATTGTATTCTCACTGTGCAGCCACTTCAGTATCCTAATATCACACTCTTTTCCTACAGCGTGCTGTCAAAATAGTCTGCTATAAAAGAGAAAGAAATAGGTGAGCAAAGTCTTGAAGATAGACTGAAGAAAAAGTGACACCATTTTAATTTAAAAAGACCATGACGCTAGATCACCATAGGTGAAAAAAGACAAAGCTGGCATTATCGTAATGGGCTAAAATCCTGCTCATTTGGTAAACTTCAGGGTTTTGTGTAGACAAATTAGAATCATAGAATCATAAAATAGTTAGGGTTGGAAAGGACCTTAAGATCATCTAGTTCCAAGCCCCATGCCATGGGCAAGGACACCTCACACTAAACCATGCCATCCAAGACTTTGTCCAACCTGGCCTTGAACACTGTCAGGGATGGAGCATTCACAACTTCCCTGGGCAACCCATTCCACTGCCTCACCACCCTAACAGGAAAGAATTTCTTCCTTATATCTAATCTAAACTTCCCCTGTTTAAGTTTGAACCCGTTACCCCTTGTCCTGTCACTATAATCCCTAATGAAGAGTCCCTCTCCAGCATCCCTATAGGCCCCCTTCAGATACTGGAAGGCTGCTATGAGGTCTCCACGCAGCCTTCACCTCCCCAGGCTGAACAGCCCCAACTTTCTCAGCCTATCTTCATAGGGAAGCAGATGAGCTTTCAGACTGCAGTAGCTGTAGATGTATCATTACCAGGATCTGGACAGGCTGGATCTATGGGGCAACGCCAGTTGTATGAGGTTCAACAAGGCAAATTGCCAAGTCCTGCACTTGGGCCACAATAACCCCATGCAACGCTACAGTCTTGGGGCAGAGTGGCTGGAAAGCTGCCCATTGGAAAAGGACTTGGAGCTGCTGGTCAACAGCCAGTTGAATATGAGCCAGCTTGTTCCCAGGCAGCCAAGAAGGCCAATGTCATCCTTGCCTTTAACAGTAATAGTGCAGAAAGCAGGACTAGGGCAGTGATCATCCCCCTGTACTGGGCACTGGTGAGGCTGCACCTTGAACACTGTGTTCAGTTCTGGCCTCTCATTACAAGAAAGACATGGAGGTGCTGGAATGCGTCCATTGGAGGATAATGAAGCTGGTGAAATGTCTAGGGAACAAACTGTATGTTGAGTAGCTGAGGGAACGGGGGTTGTTTAGCCTGAAGAAGAGAAGGCTCAGGGGGGACCTTTTTGCTCTCTACAACTAACTGTAAGGAGGCTGTAGCAAGGTGGGTGTCAGTCTCCCAAATCAAGTGACAAGAGGTAACAGCCTCAAGCTGCCTCGGGGGAGGTTTCGATTGGACATTGGGAAAAATTTCTTCACCAAAAGTGTTGTCGAGCACTGGAACAGGCTGCCCAGGGAAGTGGGTTGAGTTACCACTCCTGGGGGTATTTAAAAGAGGTGTAGATGTGGCACTTTAGGGTCATGGTTTAGGGGTAGACTTGGCAGTGTTAGCTTAATGGTTGGACTCAATTATTTTAAGTGTCATTTCCAACCTAAATGGTTCCATGAGTCTACTAGAGATTGAAAAAGCTTATCACGTAAAGCTTTTGCAGCACAGCTCCAGATGAGGCCTTCCCTTACATCTGGGTAAGAACCACACAACATCTCAATACTCTGCTGTCATTTCTGGTCACACCAGATATGTAGCATGGATTTGGTCCACGGTGATAGCTGGATGAGTTTTCCAAAACCAAGTCTGACTAAATGAACACACTCTGGAAAAAATAAATTAAATAAATCTAAGAGAACATCTATGAGTTTTAACCTCCGCATCCTCTTCAAATACAAATCCTACTCTAGAACCAAAGTCATGATGTGACAATATATGATTGCAACGGTCCAGTCACATATACCTATAAGGACTACAGAGCTCTTTGACTGTCAGAAAACACTGAAAATTGTCCATTTTTTCAAAATGTTGCAAAGGTGATGGAACAAGAAAAGCTCATTTATTTACAGTATATTTTTATTTACTTTTCAGCAAATTTCTCTGTCTTGATGTTAGTGGTTCAGAACAGACAGCAAGAAAATTTATCAATTCGTAGGATAAGTTTATGCCATTTAATTCTCAGGGTTTCTACTTCAGCCCTTAGGATGTCAGCCAAGAAATTATTTGCTTGGCCATGGGGTTGATAGTCACTGATTTAAATTGTGCCAAATCTGTAGCAAATTTCAAGAACAGGCAAAGGAACAGAGTATGCCAGCATTTGGCTGTGGATAAGATAAAGATTCATAAGGATCCTCAGCAGTAATGTTGTCCTTTTTGCCTTCTCTTGAGAAATCAGGACTCATCCTCTTTTGTTTGCTACTTACTATGTGACCTATAACTGAAGTCGTTCACTTTCTCTGGAATAGCAAGTCTCTAGGTGAGGCAGAATAATATTTTATTTGCCAGCTACAGCTTTGCTTTATATGTTTGATTGTAAATAAGCAAACATTTACTTTGGAGAATGACATTCAAGTTCAATGAGTTAGTGAATGAAAGAAGTTTAGCATGCGCTATATGCTCAGTTTTTGTTTCTTGCCAGGGACACACATACAGAAAAAGTGAACTAAGCAGTTCACGGCCAGAAGTCTACACTTGCACCGACAGGCATCTGCATGGCTTTTTTTCCCCCCTCCTTATATTCTAAAAATTCCCTCCAACATAAATATTAGATCCAGGAATTTCAGACTGATCACAGGCTTTCCCAACAGGTCTCAGCTGATGCTGGTGATGGCTGTTTCCATATTATCAGCTGTGTTGCAGACCGGCTGTACTAGAGAGATCAGCTCAGCTGTGACACTTGCACAGGTTCAGTGGCTATTGTGTGGGACTCAAAAGGAAGGCAGACCTAGCCCAGATACTTCAAAGGGTTTTGACATTTACCCGACACTGACTCTGAAGTGAGCTGGGCTGCTGCAATAGGAACAGTGATGGCCCCACCACCCCTTCCCTACATTGTCATCAAAGAATCCTACTACACAACCCAGAGGTTTACAGCTTGTAGCCTCCTTCATTGCCATTCCTACCTCTGACTGCAATTTGTTAAGTCTCCTGATACAACTGAGACATCTATAAATATTTATGGTTGCAGGCTGACACGACTCTCAAAGTCACAGAGGTCTTGCATCATGGAGCAGAAAGCGCGTTTTGTTTTAACCACAGGCTCATCCTTCCTTGTTAAACAGGGATGCCCAGTACACCCCTCCACACAGCAGACCCCTGGGGGAATACGGCTCTGCAGCAGTCCCTTTATAGCCAGCCCTGCCCCAGCCATGAGGGTCCCTGTCCCTACCATTGAACTAGTACCCGCCTGCTCCTGCCCCTTGATCCTTGGATTTGCTAATGCAGGCTGAGCACCGAGCCCCTGCCAGGGCTGCTCTTCAGGCTGCCTGGCTCATGCAGAGGAGAAATAAAGAACTGTAAATGCTCTTAAGGCACACTGACATTCAGAACTGGTAGCCAGTAATTTTTCATTTATTTATTTATTTGTTGGGAATAGCTCCTTGTGTGTGTAGAACATTTTCTCCCTTTTCTGGCAAGAGATTGCAAGGTAAATTAGAAATATATTATGAATAGGAGACTTTTTTATTATTAAAGTATACAAACATAAAACCCAACCCCAAAACCAAAACAGTTTATGAAAGTGAATCAGGAAATAAACATATTGGAGGGATTATCTCTGTCTTGGCAGAAGATGATAGCTAAAGAGGGGGTAATGACAAAGACACGGCTCCGAGATACCTTGCCTGAATAAGGGTCTGGAAAATGTCTTCCACAGCACTTCTCGTCCTTCCAGTAGCAAAGAGTGATGTCCTCTCACTGTCTGTCTCAATATGGAGGGAAGTTGACTCAGTTAATTCACAGCTGAGCATTCACTGGTGGCTGGCTGCTATCTTGTTGCTTATCCAGCTGCTCCAAAGTACAAGAATTCTCCATGAAAACACTTTCTCTTCAGGGACTGCCATATATTTAGATAGGGATAAGGCACAGAATTGAATAAAAACAACGTCAATGCAAGTTTTGAAAATCTGACATCAAAAAAGAGATATATTTACACTATAGTTGAGCAGTCTTTGCTAGTCTCTCTTTTTTTTTTTTTTTAAGTCTTTATTTGAACATCTTTAGAGAAATATATTCTTTGGCAGTGAAAATGAAAATGAAACTTGAAAAAAAAAACCCTAATGCTACAGAGCTGAGCATTGTGTGTTGATAGATTAGAATTAAGGCTCATTTGCAGGAGAAAAACAAGAACAATTAAAAGAAGAGAAAGGATCTTGCCCCCACTCTTTTGTTTAATAGAGATGGTTTGGGGAAAATTTCTAATGAATCCTACCAAACCATAAAATCATGTAGCAAATTAAACGTATCTGACAATTAAATAAAAATGAACCAAACTACAAGGTTTCTGTATGCCCAGGACAAATTAATTTCATGTTTGGAATACTAATTTTTCACTGCAGGGCCCACAAATTTTGTTGTCACTGCTTCATTTATACAATTCTGCATGTGTGAAAGAACTTCTGCACATGCAGAATTGTATGGTTTTGGTTGTAGCACCAAAAAGGAAGGTGTCATGGGTTCAGCAGTAGCAGTCATTTTTCCCTTTCTTGGTAGCTGGTGCAGTGCAATGTTTTGACTTTCAGCTCGGGAACAGAGCTGATAACAAGCGATGTTTTGGTTTGGCCAAGGACTTTGTGAGCCTCATGCTCTGCCAGGGAGGAGGGGAAGCCAGGAGGAAGCAGAGACAGGACACCTGACCCAAACTGACCAAAGAGGTATTCCATACCACAGCACGTCATGCCGAGGATGTAACTGGGAGTTAGCCGGAAGGGCTGGGAGACTGCGGGGTTGGAGGAGGTATCGGTCGGAGCTTGGTCGGGCTGAGGGGGGGCAAGTTATCGGTCGGTTGGTGCTGCGGTGTTGTATTCTCTTCCCTTATTTCCTTTATCATTATTATCATTGGTGGTAGCAGTAGTGATTTGTGTTATACCTTAGTTACTAAACTGTTCTTATCTCAACCCGTGGGAGTTGCATTCTTTTCGATTCTCCTCTCCGTCCCCCCGAGAGCAGGGGGAGGGCAAGAAAGGGGGGGAAGTGAGCGAACGAATTACCTGACTGGGTTTAAACCACGACAGTCCTTTTTGGCGCCCAACGTGGGGCACGAAGGGTTGAGATAACGACAGATTTGACTGGATTAATAGTCACTCGTCACAATGCTGATTTATTGGCTCTCAGAGTTGTTTCGCTTGATCTCACAGCTTCAGAATGTTGTAACTTACGTAGAGCCGGTATTTACTGTGATGATAGTGTTTATCAAGTATGGGGCCTGGGCTAAGGTTCTTGTCTCACTGTGCTTTCTGGCAATGGCTTGTAATACGGGTGGGCTCCAGCAGCAGGGCGGGACGGACGTGGCCATGGACTTGTACCTGGCCGTCCGGCTGCTCTTCACCGTCCTGGCCCTCACCCTACTCTCCATCTTCGTGAGGCTGCGGGGAGCCGAGGGGGAGCGGCCCCGGGAGCCGGCGGCAGCCGAACCGGCCCGGGAAAGCGGCCCCGGCGACCAAGCGGCGGCGGGAGCGGGGCCGGAGGCCGCGAGGGGACGGCTGCCGGTGGAGGAGGTCGGGGCGGTCGAGGAGCAGATGGAGGCGGCTGCCGAGCAGCGGGAGAAGGCGGCGGAGGAGCCGAGCCCCGCGGAGGAGCCCAGCCCCGCGGCCGAGCCGAGCCCCACGACGGCCGAGAGCATTTCCCGGAAGCCGCCCGCCGAGCCCCAGGAGGATGCAGGAGACCAGGCAGCATTTCCCAGCAAGGCAGAGGAGGAAGAGCTGGGCTCAGGAAAAGAGAAGCTGATGGTGGGAGAGCCGGCAAGCACAGCAGCTGCACCAGCCCCAGTGACAAGTACAGCAGCATCAACTGAGAGTTCTGAAGGTTTTGAATGGCCTTTGGGTGTCCTTGGGACCTGCCTGCTGATTGTGATGGGGATCAGCATGTTGGCACACACACAGGCTGTGTTCTACCCACGACCATTTTGTCTGATCTCAAAAGTTAAGCAGAGTCAGGTGTGGGTCTTGTCTGGGGTTAGACGAGGATATGGGGGGACCAAGAGGTTTTCCCCAAGGCTGGACAGCCAGGAGTGGCAGGGTGTGTGAGACAGTATGGGCAAGTATCTAGTCCACTGGGCCCCTCCAGTGCTTTGGAAGCGTTGGAGATGGAAGGCAGCTGCATGGAGTCCCCAGCAACAAGCTGCAGAAACTGCTTAAGGGGACAGTGAATTATTTTGAGCCTGGTGGGCCCAATGCACTTCAGGCCATCAGAGCAGAGATGCAACACAGAGATGGACTCATGATCGAGGGGTGGACTTAGCAATGGACACTATTGCCCAGGTTATTCACGAGTGTGAACACTGCACACAGTCTCTCCTGCTCTGGAAGACTGTTACAAGAGATGGAGCCTGACATCATGGACCAGATGGACTCAGCAGCTTTATAGGGACTGGTCCATGCACTGAGATAAGAGTGGTGGTATATTGAAAATGTGGGATCTGAGCATGACGTGAATGGTATGGAATAAGGGGTGGATAATGTCATGGGTTCAGCAGTAGCAGTCATTTTTCCCTTTCTTGGTAGCTGGTGCAGTGCAATGTTTTGACTTTCAGCTCGGGAACAGAGCTGATAACAAGCGATGTTTTGGTTTGGCTGAGGACTTTGTGAGCCTCATGCTCTGCCAGGGAGGAGGGGAAGCCAGGAGGAAGCAGAGACAGGACACCTGACCCAAACTGACCAAAGAGGTATTCCATACCACAGCACGTCATGCCGAGGATGTAACTGGGAGTTAGCCGGAAGGGCTGGGAGACTGCGGGGTTGGAGGAGGTATCGGTGGGAGCTTGGTCGGGCTGAGGGGGGGCAAGTTATCGGTCGGCTGGTGCTGAGGTGTTGTATTCTCTTCCCTTATTTCCTTTATCATTATTATCATTGGTGGTAGCAGTAGTGATTTTTGTTATACCTTAGTTACTAAACTGTTCTTATCTCAACCCGTGGGAGTTGCATTCTTTTCGATTCTCCTCTCCGTCCCCCCGAGAGCAGGGGGAGGGCAAGAAAGGGGGGGAAGTGAGCGAACGAATTACCTGACTGGGTTTAAACCACGACAGAAGGGAACAAAGTCTCTTTTAGAGCAGAAGGGGAACTTCTGTTGCAGAATGACTCTAAGAGCAGGACCATAGAGCCCTGGAGGACTGTGCGAGCAAGGCAGGAGGTGCCCCCCACAGGTAACCAGGAACCCGACATGGGAGGAGAATGTGGAGGAAGCTGTGTGGGGCTAACCAATACTGTTGTGTCAAGGAGGAGTGGCTGAATACCACTCCTATATATATGTGAACTGCGTCACAAATAAAGTAGAAGTTTGCTTATCACCCATATTGGATTGGCCTGTCAGCTTCTCCTCGCCGCTTACAAACTTCCTTTGTGCTACCCCTTCTGCTTCCAGGGACAGCCTCTGGCAAGGCTTTTGAGCAATTTGTCTTTTGTCCTTTGACGCTGGAGCTAGGAGGAAAGAAAATCTTGATGGGGTTTGTAATTGGCCCTCAAGGACATCATCTGACATACATTCCCCAAACTCCTCATGTAAGGAAGAGGGAGCAGACGTGGCCAGTGAGCCCTGTGTCTTGGAGGAGCCAGGTTTTCTCCCTACAGATAGCACACCCTTAAGATCTAAGAGGCAGCTATCACATGATAATAGCTTCAAGGACCAACTGGAAAGCTGCAGAGAGACTCAGGTAGTTCAAAGGAGACACCATGAGAGAAAAAATGTGTTTGTACCACACTGAATTATAGTAAAAAAAAAAGAAATAAATAGAATACCTTCCTCAAAACCAAGATTTTAAAAAATACACAGTAAAAAAAAAAATATAACTATGTGAAGGCTGTGTGTACACATAGTTAATAAATGTTTTTAATAAAAAATCCCATTGAACTAGTAAACTAGCTTAAATAAGAGCTAATTCTGTGAGGAAGTTTGAATGCTCAATTCCATAAGGAGTTAACGTTACTATAATTGTTTCTAGGAGAGAGAAATGAGAATTTATTGTACTCAATGGGTATCTTAAAGAAATCATTTTTCCTGAAGAGTTCATTTTGAAATGCAAGGCTTCTCCTGACCTGCCAACGGCTTCCTCTATCTCCTAAAAATTTAGGTATGTTACTGACAGGTCTAATGGACTGCTGTTCTTGATACCAGCGCCACCTAATATTTCAATTCAGTTCAGAGTTGCATGACTGTCTCCATCCTTCTAGCTGTACTCTCTCCACTCTTGAATTCTTCTTTGTGGCAAAGTTAACAAAAAAAGGAAAGTCTGAGCTCCAGTGACCAAAGTTATTTTGGGAACATCTAAAACTATTGAAGAGCCTGGGCAATGAAAATGAAGCAAACTACAGGGGATCCCTGTTGTTCAGCATCTCTGTCACAGCACCAGTTTCACTTCCATTGAAGCCAAGATAGCATTAGCATTCTGCTGGGATGCTTCAGTTCTCCTGCTTCTAAAGATGAAAAATGAGATGTTATGCAACCTAGCAGGATGCTTAGAACAACCATTTTCCTTGAAAATAACATTATGAGAAAAGATCTGAAGTATGGACCAACAGAAACTCAATGTTTGCCTCTAAGGCTTCTCCCCCACTACAGGGTAGAGATGACCCTTCGGCAGACCAGATGGAGTTGTTTGTATTGAACACCCTGTTTCATTTCAGTCCCTTCACACTAGTCTATCTTCTATTTTCAATCTTTCCTTTGTCCTGATAAGCTTACATCTGAGGGGACTTGGACCAGCTGCAAAGCTGTCTTGCATCAAAGGAACTGTTTTTCCTCTTGGTTGAAATTAAGTTTTGACTGAGAGTGAATATGCTTCTCGTGTTTTCCTCCTGCTTGCCTTTTGACCAAATCTATGTCTTGTTCCATGTGATGTACTAATGTGTTATAGCCTTACTTGCCAATCCCTTTCTTCTAGTCATCAAAATTGCTGCTCTCATCTATGTAAAACCGATTTTGACACTTCGACAGGATTTCCCACAACTTACAAGGCTTTGTGCTTAAAATACATCTACCAAGAAAGCTCAGGCTTATTGTGCCAAGGGCTTTAGCCTTAGACTCACCATGTGGTCCTGCTGATTCAGTATTGCCCCTCGGCAGTCCTGCAGACCTGCCCATGTGACATGCAAGTGGATCCTAGGCTCCTCCTGCAGCTAAATACATCCAGCATGCTCTTTCTTCACTTGGAGTTCAATTCACCTGCAGGGAGATGGATAGGTTGCCCTGGGACTCCTAGGAGAGAAAAAAAAAAGTAACTGAGTTTTCAGAAGCAAGGATTTTAAACAGATGGGGGAGAGCTCCTTCTGAAATGGGAACAGAAGGCATGCAGAAGTAATGCAAGATGACTGAGGAAAATAACTAACTACTGAAATTCCTGGAAAGTGCTAAATGATTACAGAGAAATCATTTCAGATTGAATAGGATGAGAAGATCAAACCTAGACTGGGATGGGTAGAAAAGAGAAAAGTTGCATGGAGCAGTGACATCTTCCTGCATTTTGTTTGAATGAATTTGACCCTCCACACCCAAAGCACTTAGGCTCTGAAAATTTTCTTAGAATAATAAAAAGGAAAATATTCCTTTACCTTCACAGAGCAGAGAAGCAAAGTCCCTTTCATACTTGCACTGAAGAAGAATATCGTGTTCTTGCTCAACTCTTCAGTCTTTGCAAGAATAGCACACTCTAAGGAGTTTGCCAAGCATGAAAAGAAGGATGTACAAGTAGAGATGAGACCTTTACAGAAGACCATATTGCTGCAAATCTAGAGGAAAGAGTGGAAGGTTTAGGGAGAGAAAAGAACAGGAAATGAAGGAGAAAGAGATCAGGACTTTGTCAGAAGAGATTTCACCTAAAATTTCTATAAGAGTGACAAGGTATCTGTCCTCTAAAGTATTCAGACATATTTTAGAGTGTTACCAGTGCTCTTATATTACCACTGAAGCCTAATAATGATTCCTTTTGAAGTTTCATTTTTGTTTTTCTCTGAATTGAGATGCTATTAAGACAGCAAAATATCAGTTGATAGTTGAAAATATTACCTTTTTAATAGACAAGTTTATATTATTATACATATCAGATAATGATCTTGGTGATGGTGTTCTGTGATCTTCACCCAGCTGCAAGAAGTCCAATAAAACATAAAACTCTCTGTGAAGTAGGAATGTAAGACTCTTTCTGCCAAAGACCATCCATAGACATAGACAGCTTCTTGTGGATGTGGTCAATACTGTGGATTTGCAGCCCGCTACCAAACTATCATCTCCAGAGGCCTGGCACAACAACTGATTGAAAGCCTCCATTGGATTCCTGCTGCAGGAATGGAAAACACTGCCTTTGCTGGAAACAAAACAATTTACCTTTCCCAGAGACAGCCCAGCTCCCTAATCCAGCTGAGCCCAGAACTCAACAGCAAACAGCATAAAGTACTTCTGCATACAGAAAATATACCTGTATTCATGCCATCAGGTAACCAACAGCAGCTCCTCCAGAGAGGCCATATACCACTGGTTTGCTGATCAGTGGTCTCTGTTTTCTTCATAAGACCAAAGTTCAGAACCATATTGCCATCCCAAGTCTGAACGTGTTGGTGATGTGAACATATTCCCTGCACAGCCATGCTGATATGAGGTGGAAGATCATTGACTCTTTTACCTGACCACAGGAGGAGTGCAGCAGCAGTGAAAGCTACACATTAACCTTTTCACTGTGCTGCAAGGATATTTTCACTGTTGACCACCAGGTCATTGTGAACAGGAACCAGTGTTTCTGTGGCTCTGACATGTTAAAGCATGTGCTGTGTCAGTTGGTTTCATTGGTGAAGACAAATGTTTTTGGCAGTGTGAACTGAGACCACAAGACACTTAGCACACCCTCTGGCGGCTTCTTGTGAACAAAGGGTGGAATAAGCTTTACTCCTACAACGGAAAAAGAAAAAGCCGCATGATCTCTTGTTTAGCCAGTTTGCCAGCAAACAAGTATTTATGCAGCAACACCCACAAGTATTCAAAAAGATGAACCCAATACCTTTAGCTAAAATTAAGGAATAGAAATATTTTTTTTTATATTGACATTCAAAAATCCTATTTTCGTATGATAATAATCACAGTCATTTAAAATGTGCCCTGTACACTTGAGGTTGCAAAGAAGGAAAAATATCAGGAAAAATATGCATTGAAACATTGTGCCTTGAAACCCAGCGCAAACAAAAAGAAGTTTTATACCATAATTACATTCCCATTAATATGTTAATCTCTTATATATAGACATAGAGAAGCAAATACATTACTTTAAACAATTAACTCTGTAGTGAGGTTTTAT
The DNA here is from genome assembly GCF_034315485.1 of Pezoporus occidentalis. NCBI lineage: Eukaryota > Metazoa > Chordata > Aves > Psittaciformes > Psittacidae > Pezoporus > Pezoporus occidentalis. The sequence continues at coordinate 1,102,400 of NW_026913953.1, forward strand.
TGGTGGGAAAGAAGATTTCTCTATAGAAGGGTATTTAACATTTTAATTAAACTGGTTTTGATAGATGTTTACTGTTGCTTCTGTTTCTGCTTAAAACAAAACCATACAATTAGCAGAAAATGTAATTTTATCATGAGAAATTATTTTCTTTTGAAGGAAGAACGAAGGTTCCCTCTTCTTTGCTGTCTAGTCAGTGTACAGAAATGCTATAGTGTGTTTCAAGAGATGCATTTCTTATGGGAAGGTTCCATTTTTGTTTCTTTTCTGCTTTCAATAATTTATTTCTTTTTGTGCCACTGAGCACTGCCATTGTGCTTGACCTTCCACTAGAAGGTAGCTTATGCTTTGGCAAAAGAAGAGAACCCAAGGATGTAAAAAATTATCAGAAGTTTCTCAGATAAAAGCTGCTGAAGGAACATGGGAGCATGGGAAAGATATCCTTGAAGAATTGCAGAATCACAGGATCTAGGCAGGAGAAATGGAAAAATAGACAAAAGAAAAAAAAACCAAAACCAAAAACAACAGGGCTGAAAGACATAAAGAAATGAAGGGTCTAGTAAGGGTTGCCAGGCAGAGAATCTGGACAATGTACTGCTCTGAAAATAAGTAAGCAAAGTTTATGCACGAACTGGCATTTCAGCTTGATACAAAAACTGGTAATTGAAATGCTTTGCAGATGTATACCTGCTTTCCAGACCTGAAAAGGTGGATGCAGATAAGCTGCACTGACTTTCCCTGGTAAGCTTGAGCATGACTCTAGGAAAAAAACATCTGAGTGAGGAAAAGCATATGGTTTCCACGTTTCATAGACATTACTTGAAGCTGCCAACTGGAAGGGTCATATATGACAACTGCTTGCGTCAGTGTAGAACTTGGCCCCACTAAAAAGAGCCCTGCACGTCATTTCATACTGGTTTCTGGACAGCCAATGTATGGAACACAGGCTAATTGAAACCCAGGCAGCATGTGAGATAAACAACATATCAGCATCTCTTCTCTGGTTCCCTAAGCAAACCAATAGCACACTCCCATTTTGGTCCTCTCACCCGAAAAGGTTTTGAAGCCATGCCAGTGATTTCAGAACAAATCTATAGATATAATTTTGAAAAAGCATGAAAAGTCCTGCAGAGGACCAGCACAGAGCTCCTCTGTGACCCATCTAGATACCACATGCAAAAGATCTGTGTTGAATTATTTACATGGGAAAATGCCTTTCAGGCACTTGTAAACAGCTTTATATTCTATTCGTCAATAAGGAGAGATGAGCACTAGGGCTACCTGATTTACAGAGAATTAAATAAATACAGGAAAGATCTGTTATAGTAGCATTTGAAATGCTTTATTGTAAAAAGTAAATGAAGACAGAAGTGTAGGCCACTCTGCCCACTTAGCGATAGTGATTCCAGGTACTGAAAAATACACAAATGCTAAAGCGAACACCCCAGCCTCAGCAGACCTGTCCTGTGAAAAAAACATAGGACTCTGGAGCTTGCCTAATTTTGGGGACCCCTCAGATTATGGTGTGGGACAGCTCATGTAGGCTCTCATTGAACATATAAACTCTATGGCATCAGTAAACATGGCAGTTATTACCCATACACTACACATCCACCTCCTGAGGGATGGCTGGACAAGAATGAGCAGCATGACTTGAACGGACACAAAAGCTTGAACTGACTTGAACTGACACATTTTGAGATTTACTTCTAATTAACATTCTTATGAGTTGAATGGATGAGGAGAGGATGAGAAATCATGGAGGGTACGTTTCCTTATCCTGAAGAGAAACAACAATATGCTGACTCAATCCTGTTGTGACATCTCAAAGCTGCAAGTTTGCTATCACAGTTTGCTAGGACACACAGATATAGGGATAAAATGCTACTTGAGATCCTACCTGATTAGTGCAGACACATGAAGACACAACCTGACCCAGAAAATGTGTTTAATAGACTGAAAAAGAAGCTTTTAAAAAATGCATAAATACAAGCATAAGTGAATCTAAACTTCGCATTTGTAAGAGCCAAAACGAGATATTCCTAGAGAGAATGGTCTATCTCCTGGGAAAACATTACATGTTTCATAACCTTCCATGGATGTTTTACTTTTGATTTAGAAACCAGCAAGAAATTTAGTGCAAAAATAGATAAAGCTACATTTCATTTAAACATTGCCAGTGAAACAATTTGATGCACACTGACAAAAGCAAGGAGATTACAAATGCCTTTCCCCTTCTCTTGCCCCTGAGTTCATGTCTTGTATGACAGTATACATTTGTGTGGCAGCAGGCAGTGTGTCAGCCGTATGTACGGAGCGTCAGCCATAACACAATGTTTCCTGGGCATTTTGTCATTTTGATCATGTCTCTCATTGCTGGGAACTGTTTGAACCAAAATACCAGGCCCAGACAGCCAAGCACAGGGCCATTCCGCATTTTCATTTCTGTCACTTACATCCTCTCACTGGTTTTGTGGCTCCCCAGAAGGGAGCCAGGTTTTGTTGAGCAAGGGGCTATCCAAAGAAGAAGATAGACAAGGTAACTGCAAAACATGGGGTCATTGCAACGCAGCAGTAATCATGATATTAAAAACTGACAGTCATAACTTACTGTTAGCCCCAGTGAGGACAAAATGCATGGTAATAAGGGATTTCTTCTCTCTAACAAGATCCCCATTTGTCTCTGTCTGCATGATGAAGGGTATAACACAGATGATGACCCTTGGTACATAGGGTGGAGTCTGAGCTGTACATAATTCCCTTTGTTTACCTATAGGTATTTTCACCAGTACTAGCTGAAGCAATATCCAGTGAATGGATCTGGTTTCTATATTCTGTGCCAAGCTCTAAGATGGTGTTTTTATGTCAATTTTTTTTTTTTCACTTGAAGGACCTTAGTTTTTTTAGGTGAAAAAGCCATAGGCCACCAAATACTGTGAGTGGAACAGCTGTCATTTGCAATGATAAAATATTATTAAATTAAAAAACAGACTGTTGATTTTATTCACTCCTCAGTCCCACTTCTATCATTTTGTGGGAGGGAATTATTTGTGTGTTTCTCACAGCCATGTCAAATGTTGGCATCCTAATGGTCTATAGTATGAGGGTTTTAAAGCTCATTAGAAAATATAGCTACAAGCAAGCCTATGAAGTACACCAGAGGCTGGATACAGAAAAAAATATATCAAAATGAGTATGGTCTTTATTTTAAACAAAACAGAGAACAATAGAAAACCAAGGCAAGTGTATCCAGCATAAAAGTCAGAAGTTTTGTGAATGTAAGAATTGTTAGGTGCTGCCCTAAGATTCCCCCCATGCAGTCCCAGCAGCTATTCTTTGCAGTAGTAAAGACATACTTAGAGAGACACAGGGTTGGATGGTGGTACCTGTCATTCAGATCATGGTGCTCTGGAAGCTCCTGACTTTCTGGATTTCATCTATCAGTGGAGAGCAGAAGGTAGGCCCTGGGAGGAAAGTCCTGCTTGTGGTGATCCAGTTGCAGAAGATGCTTCGTTTTCTGGAATGGCAGTCTGGCTCATTGCACTGCCACTGGATTCACTTAGAGAAAAAGAAGCAACAACAACAAAAGATGCAGGGTTTGTTATGAACTGAGTCTCATCTTTTATGTCAGACTTCTTAAAAAAATCCCAGACTCCTTAAGTGAAGCTGAGAACTAGTTGACATTAACTTATAGTGCATTGGAGACATTTTGGGTATAAAATAAAGACATGGGTAACATGGGAGCTCATCAGTCAGACCAAGAGGACAAATAGGGCTGAAGTGATTTAAGTTGGCTCAAAATGGTTTTGAATCAGCAGTAGAAACAAATTTATTCCAGAAAAAGACAGTTTGTGGATTTCCATCCAGAGATAGTGGGTGTTTCTTCATTGCATGACAGAGCCTGGAGGTTAGCCTGCCCCTGTCTCTCTGTGATGAGAAAGGTGGTACTGCTGCAGGGTGAAGACTGCTGAGCAAGTGCTTATGATGGCTGCTGGAGTGAGGAACATGTAAATTATTCCAGCTCTGCTGACATCCTTTTTCTAGCAGAGGTCAATAGAGATGGGAACTCTTCTTTAAAGAAGAGAAGACAAGATTCCTGAAAAATACATGTTTTGCTGAATTATTTTTCCTTTCTTTCTCCACTACACATACACATGCACACACAGCCACATCATAGAGTGTCTTGGTTTAAACCCAGCCACACAGCTTGTTCACTCACTCCCCCGCTTCCTCGCTCTTTCTTTCCTCCCCCTCTCCCCCCCCCCCCCCCCCCAGCTCCTGGAGGGATGGGGAGGAGAATCGAAAGAATTTAACTCCAACAGGTTGAGATAAGAACACTCCAGTAACTAAGGTATAACACAGATCACTACTGCTACCAACAATGATAATAATGATAAGAGAAAATAACAAGGGAAGAGAATACGATACCACCCGCTGAAACGAGTCTGACCCCAAAAGAGAGCCCCGTGCCATTCCGAGTAACTCCCAGTTACCTCCCCGGTCATGACGTGCTGTGGTATGGAATACCTCTTTGGCCAACTTGGGTCAGGTGTCCTGCCTCTGCTTCCTCCCAGCCTCCCCTCCTCCCTGGCAGAGCATGAGACTCACAAAGTCCTTGGTCAGAGTAAACAAGACTTAGCAACAACTAAAAACATCGGTGTTATCAGCTCTGTTCCCAGGCTGAAAGTCAAAACACAACCCTGCACCAGCTACTAAGAAGGAGAAAAAAATGACTGCTACTGCTAAACCCAGGACAGTATCCACCTCTTATTCCATACCATTCACGTCATGCTCAGATCCCACATTTTCAATATACCATCGATCTTACATATATATATATACACCCACATACACACACAGACAGAGAGAAAGAGATCATTTCTTAGTGCAGGGACCAATCCCTATAATGCTGTCGAGTCCATTCAGTCCATGACGTCAGGTTCCATCTCTTGTAACAGTCTTTCAGGGCAGGAAAAGCTGTGTGCAGTGTTGGATCGTTGCCTGCTGATGCTGATTGTTCCTTTACTGCAGAACTCATGGGTTCTATCAAAGTTCATTCTCTGTTGGGATGATGGCTGGAGGGAAGTCAGGGCCAGTTGCTGGTAACTTGAAGACATCTGGTTGATGGGCTATAAAAGTATTACACAGCAGGCAACAGCATACAATTAAGTTCATTGGCTGTTTTCCCCTAAAATCAAGTCCCTTTGAGGCATCGGACCCCATCTTCCTACATTACCCACCATGTATAGCCAGGTCCTTGAGCAAAAGCAATCCCATGAGTGGTTTTGCCTTTACCTGAAGCAGGAATAACCCAGCAAATTCTTCATGTGTACCACAGGAACTTTGTCCCCCTCTACAATATGTAAAAGTTCTGACTGGGCTGGGTCAGCCCTGTTGGCAGATCCTGTTCAGCAACCAGGTGGCCTTTGGTAAGTGTGTATCCCAATGCTTGAAAGTTCCCCCACCCATTACTCTCAGTGTAGGTCTTAACAGCCCATTGTACCGTTCAATTTTTCTAGAGGCTGGTGCATAGTAGCGGATGTGATATACCCACTCAATGCCATGCTCTTTGGTCCAAGTGTCTATAAGGGTGCTCCGGAAATGAGTCTGATTGTCTAACTCAGTTCTCTCTGGGGTGCCCTGTTGCCACAAAATCTGTTTCTCAAGGCCCAGGATAGTGTTCTGCACAGTGGCATAGGGCACAGCATATGTTTCCAGCCACCTGGTGGTTGCTTCCACCATGGTAAGCACATGGCGTTTGCCTTGGAAGGTTGGTGGGAGTATGATATAGTCAATCTGCCAGGCCTCCCCATATTTGTACTTCAGCCATCATCCTCCATACCAAAGAGCCTCTAACCGTTTGGCTTGTTTAATTGCAACACATTTCACACTCATGAATAACCTGGGCAATAGTGTCCATTGTTAAGTCCACCCCTCGATCACCAGTCTGTCTGTTGCATCTCTGCCCTGATGGCCTGAAGTGTCATGGGCCCACCGGGCCAAAAATAATTCACCTTTATGTTGCCAATCTAAGTCCATCTGAGCCTCCTCAATCTTAGCAGCTTTATCCACTTGTTGGTTATTCTGGTGTCCCTCAGTGGCCTGACTCTTGGGTACATGAGCATCTATGTGGCATACCTTCACCACTAGGTTCTGCACCCGGGCAGCGATATCTTGCCACAGTGCAGCAGCCCAGATGGGTTTACCTCTGCGTTACCAGTTGCTCCGCTTCCATTGCTACAACCACCCCCACAGAGCATTTGCCACCATCCACGAGTCAGTACAGATACAAAGTACTGGCCGCTTTTCTCATCCAGCAATGACCAGGGCCAGCTGGGTGGCTTTCACCTCGGCAAACGGACTCGATTCACCCTCTCCTTCAGCAGTTTCTGCAACTTGTCGTCCAGGACTCCATACAGCTGCCTTCCATCTCCGATGCTTTCCCACAATACGAACGGACCCATCAGTAAACAAGGCGTACTGGCATCCTGTTTTTCACTTTCTGACAGTTTATTATATGGTGGGGCCTCTTCAGCACGCATCACCCCCTTCTCTGGTGACATTCCGAAATCTTTGCCCTCTGGCCAGTCCATGATGACTTCTAGAATTCCTGGATGACAGGGATTTCCTATTCGAGTTCGTTGAGTAATTAGTGCAGCCCATTTACTCCATGTAGCATCAGTTGCATGATGTGTAGAGGAGACCCTGCCTTTGAACATCCAGCCCAGCACAGGCAACCGGGGTGCCAGGGGGAGCTTTACTTCAGTGCCAATCACTTCCGAAGCAGCTTGAACCCCTTCGTAGGCTGCCAGTATCTCTTTCTGAGATGGGGTATAGCTGGCCTCAGATCCTTTATATCCCTGACTCCAAAAGCCGAGGGGTCAACCTCGAGTCTCCCCTGGAGTTTTCTGCCAGAGGCTGAAGGTAGGACCTTTCTCCCCCTCTGCGGAGTAGAGCACATTTTTTACATCTGGCCCGGTCCAAACTGGTCCAAGGGCTACTGCATGAACTATCTTTCATTTGATTTGCTCAAAGGCTTGTTGTTGCTAAGGGCCCCATTTAAAATCATTCTTCTTCTGGGTCACATGATAGAGAGGGCTTACAGTAGAACTGTAATTTGGGATTTGCATTCTCCAGAACCCCACTGCACCCAAGAAAGCTTGCATTTCTTATTAGTTGGTGGAGACATAGCTGTGATCTTGTTGATCACATCTGTGGGGATTTGCCTACGTTCATCTTGCCATTATATTTCCCCCAAATTGAATCTCCTGTGCAGGTCCCTTGACCTTACTCCATTTTATGGCAAAATCGGCTTTCAGCAGGATTTGGATTATTTTCCTCCCTTTCTCAAAGACTTCTTCCGCTGTATCGCCCCACACAATAATGTCATCAATGTATCGCAGGCGTTCTGGAGCTTGCCCCTGTTCCAGTGCAGTCTGGATCAGTCCATGGCAAATGGTAGGGCTGTGTTTCCACCCCTGGGGCAGTCAGTTCCAAGTGAACTGGACGCCCCTCCAAGTAAAAGCAAACTGTGGCTTGCACTCTGCTGCCAAAGGAATTGAGAAAAATGCATTGGCAATATCAATCGTGGCATACCACTTGGCTGCCTTTGACTCTAGTTCATACTGAAGTTCTAACATGTCTGGTACGGCAGCACTTACTGGTGGTGTGGCTTCATTCAGGCCACGATAGTCTACTGTTAGTCTCCACTCTCTGTTAGACTTTTGCACTGGCCATATGGGGCTCTTAAAAGGCGAGCGGGTCCTGCTGATCACTCCTTGGATCTACTGTCTATGCATCGGCTTGTGGATGGGAATCAGGGAGTCTCGCCACATGGGTCGTGTACATTCGACTTCATCTGGGTCTATGGGTGTATCCCTGTTATTTGGCTTGATGTGATAGATCATCTCTACAATGGCTGATTCCCTCAGAGACTGGATGCCTTTGTCTATAGTAGTCCACTTGGCCGAACGACTCATAACATTGTCCTTGTATGGAAACCTTTCTTTCACAGATGCCAAGAGCTGCCTCCAATGACTGAGGGACTTTTTCTCTCTAGCAACTTCTGGCCAGAATGACCACACACCTCATTTAAGTGTTTTACTAATTCTTCTGGATTTTGCAGTTGTTTGGTGGTGAAATTCCAAAATTTGAAGCAGACAGGCCAACCCAATATGGGTGATAATTAGGAGTGGTAGTACTCAGCCACTCCTTCTTGGCATAACAGTATTGGTTAGCCCCCACAGCTTCCTCCACATTCTCCTCCCAGGTCCGGTCTCTGTCCACCTGTGGGGGCCACCCCCTGCCTTGCTTGCACAGTCCTCCAGAACTCTATGGTTCTGCTCTTAAAGTCATTCTGCAACAATTCCCCCCTTTTTCTTTGTGCAAGCAAGGCATTATGGGTTATTCTGTTCACCTGTTTTATCACACAACTATAAACAAGTCTAATAGCTACGATGATTAACCTAACAATGATACATAAGTGCAATGCTTCAAACAACAGTGTTTGACTCAACCTGTAATGCCCGGTGAAGACAACCATCTAGTTATTCTTAGGATATTGCTCATTTACTATTGCTGGGTAAGCTGAGCCAGGGTTCTCAGCTGTGTGTGCATCGAATTAGCATAATCAGAGAGACTCATACAACACATTCCATCAAACTCTTCACATCCATGTCCCTGTTCCAACAACAAAAGGTTCTGCAGTGTTGCATGTCTCACAGAGTCAACCTTAAAACAAATCAGAAATTGCCTTCGATGTAGAATTGTCTGCTTAGCAACTCAGCAACCCAGTCTGCTTAGTTGAGCCAAGGCCCCGGCTGAAGCACTTACAGTGATTTGGCATATTATGATTGGATACATGTTTTGAAGACCCTTAGTGACTAACATATAATTGGTTAAACACAGGTGTGAGAACTCAACCTTGAAAGCTTGCCAACAGTCCACAGTTCTCATTAACTTGGTGAATTCCAGCCTCTTATCTTGCTTGCTTAAGCTTCTTCAGGCCTCTCATGGCCTTGCTGTATCTTTCAGGACTGTTCAAAGTTTATGTACCAATTATGCATTCTCCTGTGAGAACACTGTCTCCACATCTTCCCCCTTTTGTTTTATCCAGTAACAAGTCGCTACTACAGCAAGGCACACACACATTTACATTAGCAGAGTAACTATTACAGGGTGCAGCAGCATGTTGAAGATGCTGATGGCAGTGAAGGACTAGCCAAAGAAATTTCTTACCAGTGGAATTCTCCCCCCTCTTAAATTTGTTCCATCACCTGCTTTATAACACTACCATTGTATTAATTTTTTTTTTTTTTTTTTTTTCTAGCTTTTGCCTTAGCATTTTCTAGCAGCTACTGCAAATTTCCACACTCTTAACATCTCTTTTACAAGTGACAAATCTATACAATACAAGGTGCAGTTTCTTATTAGCAACTAGCTAGTAAATACAGGTGGTTTTATACACAAAATCACAACCTCTAATATAGCTACTTTACAAGCACACATATTCAGGATGTTACTTTTCAGTTGTCCCCAAGTGATGTTTTGCAGTTATTTGTTCTTTCTCTTCCTCTATCTCATTCTGCTTGGGGTAATCACGGTCAGCTCCTGTAGCTGAGGCATCAGGTTTATCCATTCGTCTGTCCAGCTCATGGCAGGGCTTCACAAACTTTGCACAGTCGCCATGGACCTGTAGGCAGGAGGGCACAAATATACCCCCTCCCCCAGGTTATCAGTTCTTCAGAAATAGACAGGTTAGACAGGTTAAAGTTAAATGTAACATCATTACTCTCTCTCTCCCCCTTTTTTTTTTTTTTTTTTTTTTTTGAGTCCCTGCAAAAGCCATCATTACTCCCACTACAGTCCCACGTACAGAACAAAGCACAAGGACCCTGTGGAGACTAACAGCAAACCAGCTCCGAGAAGCATCACTGCAGTGCGAGGTGGCAGGCTCAACCTTAGCGGGCGTCCCCGCAGAGGCTCTGCCTCCCCCACATTGTATGAGGCTTGGGCTTTTAAACTGACCAAAATGCACACTCATTCCAACACAGGTGGCCAGCCTGTGCTGGAAGAAGTGGCCAGCAGTATCTACAGAGGTCTCCAAGGGTTGATAGAAACCTGGACATACTTATATTTACCAACTTCTAGTACATGAGTATCACAGAGAGACTGTATGGGCTCTCCCTGTCAATTGCAAGAAAAAATCATAACATATACAGCTTGAGTATAAGAGGATTTTAACACATACGTGGTCACTGTTTGCCAGGCCTCCTTAACTATTTTGAGATCAAGAGCTTCCCACTCTTTAGCCCCCTGCTGTGTAGTAAACACAGGATATGCAGGAATGCCCATTGCAGAAAATTCCCCAGTAATGATCACATCTTTGGTTACCCATTGTTACAACTGAGCGTCTCCAGGGCCAGTAAGTCTGAGCAGACCGACCCGGGAGACGAAGAGTCAGGGTCTGGAAGCAGAGGATATAAATCTGGCTCGGATTCAGGGGATTCGGGGGCTGATCCTGCGCCGAACTCGGGGTCTCCGTTGCTCGCAGCTGTGTCTTTCTTATCAGATGTATCTCTTTCGGTATGTAGCCATCTGCAGACCTGGCTCCTCCGTGACTGAGTTAAAAGTTTTTTCACTCTAGGGCGTAGTGGGTTGGAGAGGCTCGCGGCTCCTTTAAATCTCCCGCTCGCGCATGATCCCTTTTTTTTTTTTTTTTACTGCGTGCTTCACAGTGGCGCCGCAATCGATCCGGCGCCGAGGCACCGCCCTTTTTCTTTCGGATTTCTCGACATTTATCATGCGTATACCTTCTAATATACTTTCTCTGTCCTTTTCAAAGTCCCTACTTTCGGAACTGGGGTGGTGGGGGAGCAGGGGGTTACACCTCCTCCGCGGCACCTTCTGATGAAGGGGGAGAAAAGGAAGGGGGGGTGGGGGGGGGGGGGGGGGGGGGGGGGGGGGGGGGGGGGGGGGGGGGGGGGGGGGGGGGGGTTGGGGGGGGGGGGGGGGGGGGGGGGAACGAGTTGTAATCTTCCCCCGGTTTCAACCGACCGGGGACGTCTGTTCCTAGTTTCTCCGTTGCTACCGCGGCAGTTTTCTTTTCTGCCTTGTATCTTTTTATACAGTTCATTACTTCCCTCCTTGGTTTACCGAGTTTCTTTGCCTTTTTATAATCATTAAGCACTGAGTCAAATAGTTCATCACCAAACTTTTGCCACTCACTCTTCTCAAATATTGTATTAGGATCTGCAAAAAACATCTCTTAGCCTTCCTTACAGGCAGTAGACCTGCTAGCTGCTTTAGAGTCTCAGGCTCAATTCCCCGCTTTTATAAAAAGCACTGTAAAAAGTTCAGGGCTCAGTTCCCCGCTTTTATAAAAAGCACTGTAAAAGTTCAAGGCTCAGTTCCCCGCTTTTATAAAAAGCACTGTAATAAGTCCAGGGCTACCTCTCGGTCCATTTTCATGGCCAGCCTTTTCCGGATCGTCTTCTTCTGGGTCGTCCTGTAATCTCGGTCTCCGGATCGGCCTCCCGACGCAGCAGTGTCTGGTATACCCCAGCGGCGGACTTTTTCGGAAAGTCGCAGCACCCGGGTCCGTCACGCCACCGCAGCAGCATTGCCCGCGCTGCCCGGCCGCTGCCGCCGGCGCCGCTCTCTCGCCGTTCCGGGTCCCCGTCGACCGGGGCCCTGTATCCCGGGTCCCCGCTAGTCGGGGCCCTGTATCCCGGGTCCCCGCTAGTCGGGGCCCTGTATCCCGGGTCCCCGCTCGACCGGGGCCCTCCCGGGTCCCCGTAAACCGGGGTCCCTGTATCCTGGGTCCCCGTTAAACCGGGTCCCTGTATCCTGGGTCCCCGTTAAACCCCCTGGGGTCCCCGTTAAACCGGGTCCCTAAACCGGGTCCCTGTATCCTGGGTCCCCGTCTGTATCCTGGGTCCCCGATAACCGGGTCCCTGTATCCCGGGTCCCCGTCGGCCGGGTCCCTTTATCCGGGTCCCCGTCGACCGGGGCCCTGTATCCCGGGTCCCCGCTAGTCGGGGCCCTATATCCTGGGTCCCCGCTAGTCGGAGCCCTATAATCCGGGTCCCCAGCGACCAGGGCCCTGTATCCCCGTCGGCCGGGGCCCTTTATCCGGGTCCCCGTCGGCCGGGGCCCTGTATCCCGGGTCCCCGCTAGTCGGGGCCCTATATCCTGGGTCCCCGCTAGTCGGAGCCCTATAATCCGGGTCCCCAGCGACCAGGGCCCTGTAATCCGCGTCCCTGTTCGGGCGCCATTTGTAAGCGGCGAGGAGAAGCAGACAGGCCAACCCAATATGGGTGATAAGCAACTTCTAATTTATTTGTGACGCAGTTCACACATATATAGGAGTGGTAGTACTCAGCCACTCCTTCTTGGCATAACAGTATTGGTTAGCCCCCACAGCTTCCTCCACATTCTCCTCCCAGGTCCGGTCTCTGTCCACCTGTGGGGGCCACCCCCTGCCTTGCTTGCACAGTCCTCCAGAACTCTATGGTTCTGCTCTTAAAGTCATTCTGCTCTCACACTCTATATGCATGCCAACATGGTGATCCCCATCACAATCAGCAAAGAGGTCTCAACAGTATTAAAAGGCCATTCAAAAACTTCAAAACTCTCAAATGATGCTGTAAATGGTCGGGGGGGGGGGGGGGGATATGGACGGGACACGACACAACACGGGGACTGTAAAATGGTAAAAGAATGTCTCCTTCACAGGTTGACCACCCAAGAAGGAGAAAAAAGTTGTGCAATTGCTATCACTTTTATTATATACCTCTCAAAGTATAAAGGTGGTGACCACACTGGGAACATAAGCCAGATCAGTTTCATGATCAATGATTCTATTGTATTACAAGTCATTACCATAAAGTACAATGAGCTAAAAACCTTAGCGCAAGTCCCACACTTGAAAAACACTAATACAGCAAATACCGGATGGAAGTAAGGTACGATATACTGAAACTGTGAGATCAAGAGGAACAACCTTGAGAGCCAATAAATCAGCATTGTGACGAGTGACTATTAATCCGGTCAGATCTGTCGTTATCTCAACCCCTCATGCCCCACGCTGGGTGCCAAAAAGAACTGTCATGGTTTAAACCCTAGCCAGACAGCTTGTTCACTCACTCCCAGTGAGTGGTGCCGGGCTGAGAGCAATCGAGGCCCCCCCCCCCTCCCCGGGGCTCTCCCCTTCCTTGCTCCTGGAGGAACGGGGAGGAGGATTGAAAGAGTGCAACTCCTAAGGGTTGAGACACGAACAGTCCAGCAACCAATGTACAACACAAATCTCCTACCAACGACAACAATGATAAGAGAAAATAACAAGGGAAGAGAATACAATACCACCAGCCAAGAAACGAGTCCCACCCGGAAGCCCGTGTCTTTCCCTGTAACTCCCAGTTACCCCCCACCTTGGGCATAATGTGATGTGGTATGGAATACCTCTTTGGCTAGCCTGGGTCAGGCGCCCCATCTCTGCTTCCTCCCGGCTTGCCCTCCTCCCTGGCAGAGCATGAGCCTCACAAAGTCCTTGGTCAGGGTAAACATCACTTAGCAACAACCAAAAACATCGGTATCACCAGCACTGTTCCCAGGCTGGAAGTCAAAACACTGCACTGCACCAGCTACCACGAAGGAGAAACATGACTGCTACTGCTGAACCCAGGACACCCAGATCCATATAATAAGGGTCCTGGAGTGATTCCTGCTGATTCATCTAATCTTTAATTTCACAGGGATGTCAGGTGCACTCAGAGTTCTTCAAGCCACTCTCGGAGCAGATGTTGCTTATTCATCAGCTTTGGAGACTCCTGTCTTACAAGAAGGCTGCCCCCCAAAAAAGCAATGATTTTGTTAGGAACTTCACAGAAAATATGGCAAAGCTAATCTGTGACATTTAGTTTTGGT